>NC_138867.1:23903014-24503014 GCF_965194805.1 Balaenoptera borealis | reverse complement strand
TTCTAGGATTAACTGGAAATTAGACAATATTTCTGAGTGTTTAAATAGAAAATGTAATGGGAAGGCTTTCCATATACATTTGAATGCCAAGTGGATAATAGGAGGTGCTCCCTGTGTGTTAAAATCTTTTCTTCTCTAAAACTGGCTCTGTTACTATATGTGGATATATAATATTTTTTTTTTTTCTGAGCCCATTATGGTATAACAATCACTGACAGGTTCTATAGCTAGAAAAATGGAATATTAAAGTTTGTGTAACACTTCATTCCAGATATATTGTTATACGGTTTTATTTATTTATTTTTAAAAAAATATTGTATTAAAAATATTCAGGGACTTCCCTGGTGGCAGAGTGGTTAAGAATCTGCCTACCAATGTAGGGGACATGGGTTTTATACCTGGTCCAGGAAGATCCCACATGCTGCAGAGTAACTAAGCCCGTGTGCCACAACTACTAAGCCTGCAGTCTAAGAGCCTGCAAGCCACAACTACTCAGCCCGCACGCCACAACTACTGAAGCCCGCGTGCCCTAGGGCGCATGTGCCGCAACTACTGAGCCTACATGCTGCAACTGCTGAAGCCCACGCACTTTAGAGCCCGTGTGCTGCAACTACTGAAGCCCGCGTGCCTAGAGCCCATGCTCAGCAACAAGAGAAGCCACCGCAATGAGAAGCCCGTGCACCACAACGAAGAGTAGCCCCCGCTCGCCGCAACAAGATAAAGCCCACACACAGCAATGAAGACCCAATGCAGCCAAAATAAATAAATAAATAAAAATTTAAAAAAAATATTCAATGACCAGTCCTGGAAGATTCCACACTGAGCAGAGGTGAACAGGAGACATTCTAGTCAAAAAAGAGTCATTTTTTTCAAGCCATATCACCTGAGAGAACTGTTGTTCCTGCCATGCATGGGGCATTGCCAATTCCATAATTCATAGAACTTAACACCTTGATAAAATCCATGGATCTCTACCAGAAAAGCATCTATCCAAGTGTACATGTCACTCCTTTACAGCAGGTCTCTGAGGAAGAAGTTGAAAATGTGTTAAGGGTGTTTTTAACACACCATCCTTAGCAAGAAGAGGTCTCTACTTAGAAAAAAAAAAATCAGATAAGCTGAAAAAGCAGAAAGAGAAGGCAACTATGGAGAAACATCTAATGAGAAAAAGAAGAAATATTCATAGAATCAGATTAGGAACTCGTAAGCATACATAAATATAGAACTGAAGGGTATTTCTGAGGCAAACATATGATTTCTGAAGGGCCCAAGCAATCTGTTTTTATAAATTCACATTCTTTTTCTTGAAGAAGGGTCCCGAATTATATGAGCTTCAGGCCCAACAAAAGGTACATATTTCTATATCAAACTTTAAAAATATTAATAGAGCAAATGAGGAAAGAGTCATCATTACTGGACATTGAATTGATACTTTGAGAAATATTTCTCAAAATAAAGCACATATTTTTTTAAAAAATAATGGAAACTACAGGTAAGAAGCAAAGAAGAGATACAGAATATACATTCAAGATAACTAATATAAAAATGTCAAGCTTTATGAAATGTCAGATAAAAAAGAACAAAATTAAGAGAATTATCACATTTACAATATAAAAAAAGCTTCTTAACTTGTAGAAACTTTGTTCCTATAGACAGAAAGTGGATAGTGAACACCAGCAATATTTAATTCATTAATTGAATAAAATCTTATTGAGCATCTTCAATTAGTCAAGCAGAATTCTAAGCACAAGGGATTCATCAATAGATGAGAGAAGCCAGGCTGCTTCTCTCACAGGGTTTAATGAAATCAGGGGAAGCATACAATAAATGAATAAAAATATCACTGTACAAGATCATTTCAGGTCAGTATATATCCTAAAGTATGAGAAAGTGGGATGGAATGGCAACAAGTGGCAGGTGTATACTTCCTCATATTTTCTGGTGATGAAATTCCTTGCTGTGCCTCAAATCTAAGGGAGAGAAATGAAATAAAATATAAAATACATATAATATTATAGTTTATAGACTCCTTCAGTCATTGAGATAGAAACACTGGAAAGGAGCTTAGATATGATTTAACCAAATCCCTCGGAAAAATTGGGGCACAGAGAAGTGAAATGATTTGCACACATTTATGAGAGAAAAGCCAGTCATTATTAGAACAGGGATTAACATGTAGGACTGCTAGCCCTTGCTTGGTGATTTTTAGTTTGTATAAAGAAAAAAATAATAAAGCACTTCATTTATCTAGTTGAAAAATAAATATTTATTGGACACGTTGTATTAATCAGATATTTTCCGAAGACTGAGGATAGTGTTGAGAACGAGACATGTTCCCTGTTAGGATATAGTTTAGATTCTAATTGGGGAGACAGGTAATAAAAAAAGGGATGAAAAATAATAAATGTATTATTATTATCAAATGATAACACACAGAATAAAATGAGTGAATGTGATAATGAGACAGGCTGGGACCTGCAACCTGGGACCTTTTGCTGCAGTGCTTGCACCTGGACAAACGTCTCCTCAAGCAACAAATTACAAAGAAACTATAAGGGACTAAAAAATAACTGCATGCATGCGCAGCTGGGGCAAATTATGAACAACAAGATACAAAGAGACCAAAAAAAAAAAAACCCAATTGCCACTTCTGAAGAGCCGGGAGCAAAAACATGGTGTCGGGAGCAAAAGCAGGGTACTGCGCATGACTCCGCACTCAACCCAACCAAAGGGGTGGGCAAAACACCTAAGCCACCCTTTCGGCCCAACCCCTGGACACACCCCTGCCCTCCCCCCACATAAGGAACCAGCTAGGCCTCCCCTTGGGGAGCAAGCAGGGAACTGTTACTTGTTTTTGTTCCCCCCTGCTACAGCAGGGGCCCCAGTGAAGCCTTGCCTGAATTTCTTATCTGGCCTCTAGTCATTTTCTATTGATTGGGGAAAGCCAAGAACCCTGGTCAGTATCAATATCACCTGATAAGGTGATATTTGAGCTGGGTCTTGAATAACAAGGTGTCTACCTCATGAAGAAACTGGTTAAGCATTTCAGGCAGAGAGGCTTAAGACTCTCAAATTTAAAAAGACAGAATGAACTTGAGGTACCCAAGATATAAAAAGACATTGGCAAATTTTCATCAAAGCAGCTATGAGATTTGGCTGATGTAAATAGATTGATTTATAGAGGGGCAATAGTGGAATAAGAGAAATCCGTTATAAGGCTATTGCTTTAATTCAGAAAATATTAAAAACCGCTTTGACTAAAGTTCCAGCAGTTAAAAAGGCGGTATCATTGGATACCTACCTTTATACTTTGTGCCTAGACCTAACAAATCTTCAACATAAATACAACATGAGATGTGAGAGATAAGGCTAATTGAGTGAATTCCAAGTTTTGGGCCTGAGCAACTGGGTGGGCTGTGGCATCCTTAAGGAACAGGGCTGTGGTACAGTAAGAATTGGGAATTCAAATTTGGACATGTTGCATTCAAGAAATGTATGGGACAACAAGATAGTGATGTCAAGTAAGTCATTGGATATATGAGTCCGGAGTTCAAGGCACTCTTCTTGGTAAGGGGATAAATGTGAAGGCATCTGCATATAGATGTTATTTTGAGTCATGTGCTTTAAGAAGTTTCCCTTTAGTGAGACTAAAGAAAAACAGTGACAGTATAAAATCAAGCTCTGGGTATCTCTAGCACAACGAATGGAAGGTAGCAGTTGCAACTGAGAAGAAATGTCCTGTGAGATAGTAAGAAAAATACAATGCTATGGTGTCACAGAAGACAGGAAGTATATGTGTTTCAAGAGGGAAACTGTGGTAAGCTCCATTAAATGCCATGGATAGGTCACATAAGATTTAAAAAAAAAGTGTTATGTCCTGCAGATTTGTCATACTGCACGTCATTGACAACCATGACAAGAACAGTTTTATAATAAAGAATGGAGGAACATTATTTGAAATTATACATGATGCTAGTAAAAAAAAAAAGGAAAGAACTGAAACAATCAGAAGGAAAGAAGTTTGAGAAAGATTGATAATAGGTTTCATCTGGCTTGTACTAACTTTCATTATTTGAGAAATTTCAATGGCATTTTCAATGAGGAAAATCTGGCCCTATATAATTAACCTGAGAAATTCATCTAGGCAAAAAGGTTAACACTGACATAAATGAAAGTTAAATCATAACTATTCAAGTGAAATAAATAGTACTGCTTCACTGTGTAAAATGATTACCTCAAAAAATGATGTATGAAGTGAGCCGGCTGGTTAGAGAGAACATCATACGGTGGATTACATGATATGTAAAATTACGCAGTGTTTTAGAATAATAGGTAACAATCTTGCTTCATTTCTATTTTATTTTTCAATCCATTTAAAAAATATATTGCTTTTTAAATTTATTTTTCTTCTTGAAATTTATCAATGTTTAGACAGGCATTTCCAAGGATTAAGTCACTCTAGAAGTAAAATAGACTGTAGGGTAATCATTATTTTTTAACAATTCCAGATATTCTTTAAATAAGTTACTTTCCCTGCAGTAGAAGCTTCACCAGTCAGTTATTTAGTTGATTGGCTAGTTCTTTTTTCTGTCTTTAATATAGTTTTATTTCAATTGTTAAAATCATTATGGTGATTTTAGAATACAAATTGCATCAACTGTAATCAGAGAGTCTAAAATGTACCCTCAAAGAATAAATAGGACTGGAACTTTATTCTGCAATTAAATACGGTGTTAACTAATTCATTTGGTTAACATTGTTGGCTGGGGTAGGTAATATTAAACCATTACAAACAAAAAGAAAATGGCAATTGGTAACAATTCAAGCTTACCTTGAAATGGAACTACAACAAATTGTAGGTGCTAATTTTAATGAGTAATTTATATTTTTGATGCAGTGAGGCTTTTTCCCCCTTTCAAAATAGGCACTCTTGTTTTGCATATTAGGAGAATAACATATTAAACGTATGCTCATTCGGAAACAACATACATCCAACCCCAGAATTCCCAGCAATGCATGATATGATGTAAAAGATTCTTAGGAACATCAAATTAATTAATTAGAATTCCTGCTTTTTTTGCTCCTACAGGGTCTGGGGAGACAATTGCAGTATAGCTCTCAAAAATGAGGTTAAGTATTACTCTGATTTATAGTCTTGCTTTGTTCTCTTGAGAAAGACACACAGTGCCCGTGCTCATTTTTTTTTTTTAGTAAGAGTGGTTTGACTTACTTCAAAACAACTGAGGGACTTTTTCCACTTAAAAGAATAGCCTATTTTTTAACATCCATTTTTTCCTGGAAGATACTCAACTTAAAGATCTTCAAATGGGTTTGTTACCTGTAACAAATGCATGAGTTAGGGCATATGATTTTACAACAGAAACCTATAGAGTTAAAAGCTGAGATTTGAAATACTGCTCACTTAAAGATGGACTCCAACTGCTCATAATTGTTTGTGAATGCAGAAAGTGAGAATAAGAAAAAAATCCCTAATATTTCTGATTCATTTTCATGATCCATTGGCCAGCTGCTACGAGAAGAATCATTAATGAAGCATGAGGTTTCATGCTGCTTGGCCCCGCAGTATGAGCCATGCTTCACCTTATGGTCACATTCTTTACTCTTTCCTAACACCAAAAAGGCCCATGTGTTTTGAACACATTAAAATACGATATGTACATATTATTCAGCTTTCTTTGAAAATCACTGACAGCTACCATACCATTTGCGAGAGTGACAGCATTCAGCGGAGCATTGTTCTGTGAAATAGAGCACAGAATCATATAGTGTGAAAGGAAAAATGTAAAATCAGAAGTTTTCCAGAAGCTATTATTTAGTAAGGTTTTTGTTAAGGAGTTAATACTGTAATAGCTCACCTGTAATTTTTGTTTCTTCTTCTGAGAAAAACTGGGTTTTGCAAACAATCAGATTATAGTATTTATTACATGTGTTTGATGTTCCCATCACTTATTAGTTTTGTGTTGCATTCCCTAGCACTGTAAAAAACTATGTGGTCTTTGACATTACAGCTTACAACTGAGTGCTGACAGCGTAACAATGAGGTTTTCTTACTAAGTTATTCTTACAAGTATTAAAAATAGAAATTCATAAATGCACTTTAAGTTCTGGCATGTCAGAAGTAAACAGCATTGTTTTTTCTTAAGCTACCTACTGGTTAGAGAGATCGCTCAGTTGATTTGAGGAGTATAAATATGGAGCTCATTTTTTTTCTCTGCATCTTGTCTTGGTCTTGAAATTGAGATTGATTTTCAAATGCAAACAATTTGTGGAATTCCATCTGTGAATACTAGCTGCTATTAAAAGATGAGCATGTATACTGTGTCTATCTACTAAAACATGCCCTAACTCAGAATGTTTAACCTAAGTTAGAGAAGCCATTAAGTGTGCTTTCTTACATTATTTAGTTCATTATATCATGAGTTTGTTCTATGAATAATACATTATGCATATAAGGAAATTAGAGAAATTATGGTAACACAGAAGGCCACACTCCTGGCACTAGCTGAGTTGAAATTACAACCAAAGCACTATCCTGGCTATTGTGGATAAAACAGAAATTCACTGTAGTTATCATTTGTTATATAAAGCATAATGGTCATTTTAAAAATCCTTAGAAATATCATATTTTTGTTTTTTCTCAGAATCTCTCATCTTGAGTTCCCCAGAAAATAGGATCTAAGGACTTGAGATCAATGGGAAGGTAATCTGTTGAGACCTGCTCTCAGAAAGGTCTGTATTGAGGGGAAGTAGGATTGGACAGGGTGGAGAGTGGGACTTGAACATTGTGGCAACACAGGACTCATCTGGTCTAAAGGTCAGCTTTGGAGCTAGGATGGATATTTAAGCAAGGAGGCCAGGACTTAAAACCCCAGCAGAATTACTCACTGGATATGGGCTGCTCAGAGAACTGAGACTTAGCCTTGGGCAAGGTGACTTTCTTCCTCTAAGAGCAATTCCCAGTGAGGGTCTCAGCTTTCACTACCCTGCCGAGTTTCTATTTACCAACACTACTTTACATGAATTTAGGCATGTTCAAAACTTCAGCCTATTATTTAAAATTTAGCACTGTTTTCATAATTAACAATGTATAATATTACCTTAAATATTGGAAGAGATCAGAACATTGTCATCCATTTTAATTAATAAAAATGCTATTTATTAACTTTTCTATGCTGCTAATGACATTGATGTCTTACAAATATGTGTATTGTTACATTTGGGGGTATTGAAATTTGTCAAAAAACATTACAAAGTCAATTTTTGGTAACAAAGCACCTAAATATTTTGTTGAAGTTTGAACACATGTTAAACCAGTAGGTAAATACATATTAATATGGAAAAAAAGATTTTAAAAAGTCTTAGAGAAAATATAGTATTTGAAATTTCTGAATATATCTAATTATGAAAAATGTACTAGGTAAATTTTAAAAATAAAAAAACAGCTATAATTTAAATCACCCAATAAACTTACATAAAAATGCCACGTTGGTGTTTAGCAATGTGATAACATAATAGAATTCAGTAAAACCATCCACCCTTCAGAATTCCTAGAAGGGCTCCTTATATCTTCTTGCCAGTCTTTCACAGGGTCAATGTAATTATCTACTTTTTACAGATAAGTAAACTGAGGTTTAAAGAAGATAAAGAAATTTGCCATTTAGCAAAAAATATGAAAATATGATCATGCCCCATATACACTTGAGAAGCTTCCATCATTAAAATCAGTGAAATCCATTGTGCTAACAGGAAGAATGGGTGGAGAGAAAAAAAAAATCATGAAAAGAAGACATAAAGATGAGACACTGCCATTGCACACTATAATAGTGTAACATATATATGGTAACAAAAGAGAAACACATGAATATGCATTGACTTGATAGATTTCTATACCCCATATATTGAGTTGTAATTACTTAGTTAAGTAGTTCAACAAAAGTGAGCACCTATTATGCACTAGGGACAGACATGTAAAGTATCTTGCACTCATGGGAGCCAACTTTTGGAAATTAGGGATTCCTCTCTTTAATTAGAGTCTTTTTAAGAAATGTATTGGTATAGGAAAAAAAATTTTTGTTTTCTTTTTTTAAAAGGGAGCTTCAACAAAAAGGGAGTTTTGTTGTTTTCTTTTAAAAAAACTCACGTGATAATTGATAACAATATATACGCATGTAACTTAAGGGATTTCATTCAATAAGCTGTGAGAAGCAATTATGAGTTTAGAATTTGAAAAATCTATCTTTGACTTATTGAAGTCACTCTATTTTATGGAATTAGCTAATAATTTGGTAGTGGTTAGGCAGATATTACTGTACATCTTTCAAAAAGACACAGTGCATTTCTAGAGTCCATGTTCTTGTCTTTTTGATATACAAACTTAATTCTAATGTAACTTCCAGTATGACTTTATCTGAGGCTTCCCCTCTGGTTTATCCATGTTCTAAAATTTGGCAAAAAAAGTTACATAAAATGTTAATGAATGTTTAGATGTGAAGTTCTGAACAAAGTCACATGAAAAAAAACTAAACGACTTCTGGAACTTAATAGTTGTCAAAATAGAACACAGAATAAAGTTTAAAGTAACTTCTCATATGTAATTTTTAGAGGTATAGGCCTGAGGGCTAACAAAGAAAGAAAAGGAATAAATGTATAAAACAGAATACACGTGTACAGAGAAAATTCTTCTCTATTTTCTCCAATATTTTATTTAAGATGTTCAAACATTCTGTAAAGGTGAAAGAAATTTACATTGAGTACCCACCACCTACCATTAATATTTTACTATAATCTTTTACGTTAATATTTTAATATGTTTAACATATATCTGCCCATTTATCCAGCCCTTTTCCATCTATGCTTCTTTTTTATCTATTTTAAAGTTAATCATGTTATTATTTTAAAATTATTAGTCAAGATTTTTATGATAGCTGTGCAAATCTTTGCAGAAATATTTTCTCAATCAATCCTGCCTTGAACACTCTGTTCTATTTAAAATTTCAACTTTCCCAACCTCCTCCCCAACAAGGCATCCAAATTCCTATTACAACATCTGTATTTTTATATAATCCTTACCACTTTCCAGCTAACTATGAGAATGTAAACACCATAAAGGTGGGAATTTCTGTCTTTTAAGATCTAATTTATTTCAAAAGCCTAGAAGAGAGTCTGGTGCATAATAAGACCTCAATATATATTATTTGCACTTTATTGTGTATATATGGGACAACCCAAGATGTCTCATTGCACAGTATCCTCAAGTTTATAGTATATAACTTCAAGATTCCATTTGTAATTGTATGATTTTAAGATACTTATATAACTCTGCAAGTTGATCCACAAGCCAATTCCCAAAAATGTCTCCCATTCATTTAAAAACTTTAAAAAATTTTCTTCTAAATTTATGTCTCTGTCCTGGAGATCTAACTTCCAAGGTATAGTTTTAATTAAGAATAATGGCAGATAAACTGATTTCATTCTCAGTTTTCATGTCCACCATCAGTTTAATTTCCATTTGTTGATACTGTTATTACCTATTGTCAAATTTCTACTACTTGGTTCTACTACTTCTATATTAACAGAGATATCAAAATTAATACGGTAATTGAAAACAAAAGACATATAAACATATAGTCTTTCCTGTCCAATGTCTCTCTCTGGAATTATGTATGGAAGACCAACAAACTTTCAAGATCAAAATAGTAGTGTTAGAATGACAAAGCAGTAGGTTGGGTTTTTGACAGCCATCCTACACTCTGTCATATCCTCAAATTGACACAAAGCCAGGCTCCTATGCTTCCAGTTTTAAGCTGTGCAGTTTGTTGTTTTGACAATCTGTTTATTATGATGAGGCCTCAGCTTTGACTTAATCTTGACATCAGTTGGCTTTTAGCTGCAAATCTGCAATTGAGAAGGTGAAGCTGTCACTCTTGCTGACCTTTTAACAGCCTGGTGACAGAGACTCATTTCCTTTTGCTAGACTTTAGTTAACCAGAGATTCTGTGGGCCAGTTTAAATCAGAGATTTGGAAACACAAACTAACAACCTGACAAATAGGAGTAAAACATTCAATGTGTGAAAACATGCTTGTTATTCCAGCAGATGATAGAAGAACTTTGAATTGGCTTGCATAAAATGCTTTTCAAAACACAGAAGCCAAATTCAGCAGATAATTTTTTACTTCTCTCTTTTTAACTTTCCTTGTGAAGATGCCTCCTGAAAGTAAAACTCTTCAATTTTAGAGACTAGAATAATTTAGACTAAAAACTTTCCTCATAATATTCAAGGGTAATGGACATTGAATATCACAAATTAAAAATATATATATAAATAATGTTTATTATGGCTTTAATATAAAATACTTTTAAAAAATACTGCAAAGATAAATGTCATTACATTGTTAAAGCATTAAAAAAAAACAGCCAATAATAAAGTTTCAAAAAAATAATATAAATTGCTTATATAGCAATATACATTTTCTATAGTTATAGTACTATAATTTAAAGTTTAAATCTTGAAGATATGAAACTATTTATCAGTATTTATTCCTTAGGTTAGATACACATTTATAGGAAAGAATGTTATATGCTTTATTTTTATCAATAACCTTATACTCTTAAATTATGTATAGTTACCCTTTGACATTCTCAGAAAGTATATTCATGATCTCTATTTTGGGGTCATATTTTCTCTTTTTTCCTTACAATTTTCCCTTGTAATTCTTCCCCATTACATGCCTGATTCATATTAATCCTTTAATACTAATTCTACCTCATCATTATAATAAATCATTTTAATGAGCATTTTTAAAAACAGTTCTGACATTCTTCTCGAGCATTAAATAGCACAAATTAAGTAAATGGCAAATCATGATTTCATTTGTATTCACTGTAATAATGTTATTCATAAGACATTATTTTGGCATTTGTGTGAATGCAGCTCTCTATTTCCATGGAAATTTATTTTTATTTTGTTCTTAATTGAGTCAACTTGACTCATTGTTCTAGATGTTTTAGTTAACTGGCTCATAGTACCTAAGACTTAATTCAGGTACAAATGGGAGGAAAGAAGTTCCACATTTCTAACAAGTGTTTGGTTTGGCCTGTTCAATGTTTAAAAAGGTAATGATAATTAAACTTTGGGAGAATTTATCTACCAGGCAGAATTTCTGCCTTATCCTCACATAGATGCTTGGGGGGGAATGCAGGAATAAACTTTACATTTGGAGGGTATTCTCCAGTTTAAGGATCCATTTAACTTTCATACTGTTCTGCCTCACTACTTTTTATTAACGTATCTCTTACAGGCCAATGAGATTGCATCGCCTATGACATAGGCTTTTTAAAAGAGTATTAGGGAAACCATGTCACTGTGTCAATTCTTAAGATTGGTTTGTCACCCATCAAGATTAGTTCTAATCTCAGTATAGGTACAGGATCTTATGTAACTAATACTGTTATCAGTAGACAGGTAATTAGGTAGAGTACAATTTGTTAGGGTTTTAGTAAACCAAGAAGGAAATATTTGTAGCAGAATCAACCACTTGCCTGGACTAAATGCCTAGTTTTGATCACAGGCAGGATACTCTCCCACCAGACAGATGTGGAGAATAGATTGGCTGCTTGTGATTCTTTGTGTTCATAACAATAGCTAGACCTAGAAAAAATACTTGAATTGGGAAAATGTTATGGAACCAAGTTAATTCTTAAGACATTGTCAGAAAAAAATGACAAATATTCCAAATATCACAGTCCTTGATGGTGACCATGTTTTATTTCTTTTTTCCTTCCCTTGTACTTAAACAAGGTCCTGAACTTGGCTCTTTCAGCTCATTCAAGGTACTGCATTAGAAGTGGGAGCTTAATTTGTATTGGATCAACTTTTCTAATATTGCAGAATACAGTATTTCAAGTAAGCATATTTTCTAGCTAGCAATTATTGTTGATTACAAGGTGTGTTGTTGTTTCTTTAACAAGAAACAAAGATGAGCCCTAAAAAGCTTTCATACATCACTTCACCCTATAACACCCTTCCCCCATTGGTAAATCTTTATATTAGCTATCCTTTAGTTATCTTCTCTTCTGCATTTTCACCATTACTGAAGAGAAAGTCCATCATTCACAAACATAGAAATTCTTGTTTGCCCATTTTCAGTAATGTGCAGCAGATTGTCCAGATTCTGCCCTTTACAGTATGACCTTCAACAAAACATTACCCATTCTGGGCCTCCCTTTCATCTGTAAGTGTGGATAATACCAGTTGGTTGGCCCACCCCATAAGGGTGCTTTGAGCATCAGCGATGATTAAGTTAAAATCAAAGACAAATATTAACAGAAGCCTTTTATGCACTCACAAAGCAGTCTTTAGAAGAGTTCAATACAAGGGCAATGAGTTGGAGTTTTTCTTTTCTTTTAAATAATTACTTGCTGATTACCTAACATTTTGGGGGCCAGATTCAGAAGTATTTTTCAAGCTCTGGATCTGGAATTTGTACTAATTTACATATTTTAAAGAAAATAAGGTTTACTGTTGAAGCGTCCTATACAACAAAGAAACATTTTTAGGTTAGATGAAAATGCATGTCATGAAACTAGGATTAATTTCTCTGATGCTTAGTAAAATGCTTCTTAGGATAAAAAATATTCTACCTTTAGGTAATGAATACTCACATGTTTTCTTCAATCCTCTCTAAGTCTTTCATAATATTCTACCTTTAGGTAATGAATACTCACATTTTTTCTTCAATCCTCTCTAAGTCTTTCATAGTATTTCTAGGTATTTGTGAATAGGTTTCTATTTGAAAATAAATATTGGTATTTCTGTATTATGCAAAAGAAAGGTGTTTTATTTAACTCTGCCTTTTTTTCTCATTCTATATTATAATCTGTATTTGACTCTGAATATGAATATAAGAAACGTGAGGAATTCAGACCGGTAATTGCTAACAGTTTTAACCACAGGGGAATTTGGTAGTTGGTGTCAAGTTTCCAGACAATTTATCATTAATTTGACACTGATAATATCACTGGGTATCATGTTATTATACTTTGAAGTAGAGATTTGTAAGAAATCATGTCTTTGATAAAAAAAAAGGAGATGTTTATGCAATTAAAATAACAGTCCTCACCCTAAAGTTGACTCCTATTATCCATTAGAATTAAACTCCTGCCAACTCAGAAAATCCTGCAAAAGCCAAACAGCCCTTAGGACACCAGAGTCCAGCCAATGACATGCCATGAGGCCAGCAGTTCTTGCACACAGTAAGGATGTGATGATTTCCTATACTTCTAATCAGAGGTGGTCTTGGGAATATCACATGTTAATTCTGCAATGCTCTGAGGGAGTTTATAGCTTTGTTTTCTCAATAGCTAAAGTGTTAGTGCTTATCAAAGCTTACACCTCAAACTTTTAACTGTAAATGTATCTTCACTATTTATTCTCATACTGCTAGCATCAAGAAAGTATTTAAGCACATAGGGAGTTAAACTAATATAAGTGGTCCTTAAATATAGTTATTCAAAAGCCATGATAGATCTACAAGAAAAAGATATGACTCAAAATGGGGAAATTACTCTAGATTGTCCCAAATTCTCAAATTTATACAGTCCTTTCTATCACTGATAAATACATCTAGTTTTCTTATCTGAGTGGTTTGCTTACTACTTTTTAGCTGCTTGTAATTAACGTGAAAATATCAAATTAAAGGATATTGCAAATAAAAACATATGAACCTATTTTGTTAAATTAATTTAAGATTAATTTAATTAAAAAAATATATGAAGGACTTTCCACATAAGAATAGCATGTTTGTTTATCAGGATTAAGGGATATAATAAAGCCATTTAAATAGCTATACTTGTACCTCAAATTTAAAAAGAAAATTTAGAATAAGAGCATATATTGTTAGTAAGAGAGACATAATTAGATGTTGATAAGAAAGACTTATAATTAGAAAGAATACATGGATTTCCTTATTACAAATATAAAGTGCTGGCTATCTACATACTGAATGTGGATAAAAGTCTACAAGCGATACATTTTTGCTCAAATAAACTTATTTCATCAGGCCTCTAGTTGCTAAGGAAAACATAGGCATTCCCCTTTCACTAATGATAAATGTTCATTATCATTACACACATTAAGACTCTTCATATGTTTCAGTCATTTATGAATTATTGTTAGACAGATTTTATAAGTCAGAAAACAATAGCAATTGTGAAATGTGGTTCAATAATTAGTTTATACAAATTATTCAAAGGCAACATTACTAAGCTCTTTTTAAAGGTGCATTGAGTTCAAAAACTACCACACTAAAAAGTAATTTATCTTTTTTCTGTAACTAGACACAAAACTATACTTATATTTCCATTAACTTTTCTACTTGCAATGCTCAAATATCAGTTTATGACAATTGGAAAGAATATTTTATAAGTAATTAATAAATTATAAAATATTATACTGTATAGCCAAAACTATATTTATATTTTAGGAATGAGTTTTAGTAGAGTTTTAGTAAATAATAAGAACATTTAATTATGGGAAGTAAGAAATGTTGATTTTATAAAGCTGAATTATTTGAGGTTGACATTTTGAATACCTTCAAATTACTCTGCAACTTGTATTTTTACACTAAATGAGAAACAGAATTCTGGACTGAAAAAATTCTTAAACTGATATTGCACCTCAATTATTTTATGAACTTAGTACATTTTATAAGCATTTTCACTTGAAATATTAAATTTACCACTTGGTTGAAAATAAAAGGCCATATAGTTCATCTTGAATACACAAACATGTAAAGGACAGGGAATTTTGTATGTTTAACAGAAATATCTTTCCTTCAGGTTTATTTTCTACCCATAACACATCTATATTTGCTACCCTATGATACAATTAAAAGTCAGAGGTCAAGGGAGGAGTCAAGATGGCAGTGTGGGAAGACACGGAGTTAGTGTCTCCCCACAACTAGGGTGCCTGCTGGCCATTGGTAGGGGACTCTGACCCCCAAGAAGATGGGAGGAACCTCAGAGTGAACCAGTAGGATGTAGGGGGGACTGAGGGGGGGAGAAGAAGTGGAAACCAGACAAGATCGGTGCCCCTGAGGCTGGGGAGATCAGGAGAGGCAGGTGGGAGGGACTCTCTGGGAAAAGCGAGAGAGGAGTGGAGGGGGATTGCCTGGCCCACTCGGGCTGGGGAGCTTGCTGAGACCCCAAGCCAGTTTCCCCACTCCAAAGCCCCACCCAGCCTACGTGGGTCCTGGGGACATAGGAGGGGGACTGGGGAGATCAGGAGTGGCAGGTGAGAGGGGCCATCCAGGAAGAGCAGGAGAGAAGCAGAGGGTGACTGTCCTGCCCACTCAGACATGGGGAGCTTGCTGAGCTCCCAGGCCAGTCCCCTGCCCTCCAAAGCCCCCTGCAGGCTGCGTGGGTCCTTGTGGGCATAGGAGGGAGGCCGGAGAGATCAGGAGAGGCAGGCGAGAGGGGCCCTGCAGGAAGAGCAGGAGAGGAGCCAGAGGGCGATTGCCCTGCCCAATCGGGCACAGGGAGTCTGCTAAGTTCCCAGGCCAGCCCTCTCCCCTCCAAGGCTCCCACCCCCCAGCAGCATTGGTCCCAGGGGCATAGAAGGGAGGCCCGGGAGGTCAGGAGAGGCAGGCAGGAGGGGCCCTCCCAGACCCCAGACTGGAGGAGCAGGAGAGGAGAGGAGGGTGTTTACCCCACCCACTTGAGCCCAGGAAGCCTGCTGGGCTCCCAGGTGAGGTCCCCTGCCCTTTGAGACCAGGGGTGGGGAGCATGCCTGGGCCCCTTCTGTTCCTTGAGCCTAAGCCCCAACCCCCACAGCCCCCAGGACCTTTTCCAGCCCTGTGGGTCCTGAGCATTGACCCTGCTCAACACCCAAACCTCACCCTTGCTTAGGCCCCGCTCTCCACAGCCAAGGCCTTCCCCCACAACCACCCTTTTTTTTTTTGCTTTGGCTTTTTCCTCCTCCTCCTTCTTACTACTGTGGTACTGACGTACCTTCTAGTTCTTGATTCATCTATATTTTTATTTTTACATTCTTTCTAACATATCTGTTAGTTTCCCAGTCTACTTTTATTTTTTACTTTGTTATATTGTTCTCTCTTTTAATTTTTGCTGCCCCACGCGGCTTGTGGGATCTTGATTTGCAAGCCCAGGGTCGGACACAAGCTCCGGGAGTGGGAGCTCCGAGTCCAAACCACTGGACTACAGAGAACCTCAGACCCAGGAAATATTCATAAGAGTGAGGTCTCACGGAGTTCCTCATCTCAACACCAAGAGCCAGCTATACCCAGTAGCCTACAAACTCCAGTTTTGGAAGCCTCAGTCCAAACAACCAGTAAAACAGGAACACAATCCCACTCTTAAAAAAAAAAAAAAAAAAGACGGCAAAAAAAAAAATGTCACAGATGAAGGTGCAAGGTAAAAACCTACAAGACCAAATAAATGAAGAGGAAATAGGCAATCTACCTGAAAAAGAATTCAGAGTAATGATAGTAAAGATGATCCAGAATCTCGGAAATAGAATGGAAGCACGGATTGAGAAAATACAAGAACTGTTTAACAAAGATCTAGAAGAACTAAAGGACAAAGAAACAGAGATGAACAACACAATAACTGAAATGAAAAATACACTAGAAGGAATCAATCACAGAATAAAGGAGGCAGAAGAATGAATAAGTGAGCTGGAAGACAAAATGGTGGAAATAACTGCTGAGGAGCAGAATAAAGAAAAAAGAATGAAGAGAATTGAAGACAATCTCAGAGACCTCTGGGCCAACATTAAATGCACCAACATTTGAATTACAGGTGTCCCAGAAGAAGAAGAGAAAAAGAAAGGGTCTGAGAAAATCTTTGAAGAGATTATAGTGTAAAACTTCCCTAACATGGGAAAGGAAATAGTCACCGAAGTCCAGGAAACACAGAGAGTCCCATACAAGATAAACCCTAGGAATAACACACCAAGACACATAATAATCAAACTAACAAAAATTAAATTCAAAGAAAAAATATTAAAAGCAGCAAGGGAAAAACAAAAAATAACATACAAAGGAATCCCCATAAGGTTATCAGTTGATTTTTCAGTGGAAACTCTGCAGGCCAGAAGGGAATGGCAGGATATACTTAAAGTGATGAAAGAGAAAAACCTACAACCAAGATTACTCTAGCCAGCAAGGATCTCTTTCAGATTCAATGGAAAAGTCAAAAATTTTTCAGACAAACAAAAGTGAAGAGAAATCAACACCATCAAACCAGCTTTACAACAAATGCTAAAGAAACTTTTCTAAGCGGGAAACACAAGAAAAGAAAAAGACCCACAAAAATAAACCCAAAACAATCAAGAAAATGGTACTAGGAACATACATATTGATAATAACCTTGAATGCAAATGGATTAAATGCCTCAACCAAAAGACACAGACTGGCTGAAGGATATAAAAATAAGACCCATATATATGCTGTCTACAAGAGACCCACTTCAGACCTAGGGACACATACAGACTGAAAGTGAAGGGATGGAAAAAGATATTCCATGCAAATAGAAATCAAAAGAAAGCTGGAGTAGCAATACTCATATCAGATAAAATAAACTTTAAAATAAAGACTCTTACAAGAGATAAGGAGGGACACTACATAATGATCAAAGGATCAATCCAAGAAGAAGATATAAAAATTATAAATGTTTATGCACCCAACATAGGAGCACCTCAATACATAAGGCAAATGCTAACAACCAAGAAAGGAGAAATCGACAGTAACACAATAATAGTAGGGGAGTTTAACACCCCACTTACACCAATGGACAGATCACCCAAACAGAAAATAAAAAAGGAAACACAAGCTTTAAATGACACAATAGACCAGATAGATCTAATTGATATTTATAAAACTTTCCACCCAAAAGTGGCAGAATACACTTTCTTGTCAAGTGCACATGCAACATTCTCCAGGATAGGTCACATCTTGGGTCACAAATCAAGCTTTGGAAAATCTAAGAAAATTGAAATCGTATCAATCATCTTTTCTCACCACAACGCTATGAGATTGGAAATCACTTACAGGAAAAAAAACTGTAAAAAACACAAATACATGGAGGTTAAACAGTGTGCTACTAAATAACCAAGAGATCACTGAAGAAATCAAAGAAGAAATAAAAAAATACATAGAAACAAATGATGATGAAAACACGATGGCATAAAACCTACGGGACGCAGCAAAAGTAGTTCTAAGAAGGAAGATTATAGCAATTCAATCTCACCTCAAGAAACAAGAAAAATCTCAAATAAAAAATCTAACCCTACACGTAAAACAACTAGAGAAAGCAGAATAAAGAAAACCCAAGGTCAGTAGAAGGAAAGAAATCATAAAGATCAGAGCATAAATAAATGAAATAGAAATGAAGAAAATAGCAAAGATCAATAAAACTAAAAGCTGGTTCCTTAAGAAGATAAACAAAATTGATAAACCCTTAGCCAGACTCATCAAGAAGAATAGGGAGAGGACGCAAATCAATAAAATTAGAAAAGGAAAAGGAGAAATCACAACAGACAATGCAGAAATACAAAGGATTGTAAGAG
Organism: Balaenoptera borealis; assembly: GCF_965194805.1. Classification (NCBI taxonomy): domain Eukaryota; kingdom Metazoa; phylum Chordata; class Mammalia; order Artiodactyla; family Balaenopteridae; genus Balaenoptera; species Balaenoptera borealis. The sequence goes on along the minus strand of NC_138867.1, from coordinate 24,484,408 downwards.
ATTACTACAAACAACTGTATGCCAATAAAATGGACAACCACGAAGAAATGGATAAATTCTTGGAAAGGTACAATTTTCCAAGATTGAACCAGGAAGAATTAGAAAATCTAAACAGACCTATCACAAGTAATGAAATTGAAACCGTAATTAAAAATCTTCTAACAAACAAAAGTCCAGGACCAGATAGCTTCACAGGTGAATTCTATCAAACATTTAGAGAAGAGCTAACACCTATCCTTCTCAAACTCTTCCAAAAAATTGCAGAGGGAGAGACACTCCCAAATTCATTCTACGAAGCCACCATCACCCTGATACCAAAACCAGAAAAAGATATCACAAAAAAGAAAATTATAGACCAATATCACTGATGAACATAGACACAAAAATCCTCAATGAAATACTAGCCAACAGAATCCAGCAGCACATTAAAAGGATCATACACCATGATCAAGCGGGATTTATCCCAGTGATGCAAGGATTCTTCAGTATATGCAAATCAATCAATGTGATACACCACATTAATAAATTAAAGAATAAAAAACATATGATCGTCTCAATAGATGCAGAAAAAGCTTTTGACAAAATTCAACACCCATTTATGATAATAACTCTCCAGAAAATGGGCACACAGGGAGAACCTACCTCAACAGAATAAAAGCAATATATGACAAACCCACAGCAAGCATCATACTCAATGGTGAAAAATTGAAAGCATTTCCACTAGGTTCAGGAACAAGACAAGGATGTCCACTCTCGCCACTCTTATTCAACATAGTTTTGGCAGCCCTAGCCACAGCAATCAGAGAAGACAAAGAAATAAAAGGAATACAAATTGGAAAAGAAGAAGTAAAACTGTCACTATTTGCCGATGACATGATACTATACATAGAAAATCCTAAAGATGCCACCAGAACACTACTAGAACTAATCAATGAATTTGGTAAGGTTGCAGGATACACAATTAATGCACAGAAATCTCTGGCATTCCTCTACACCAACAATGAAAAATCAGAAAGAGAAACTAAGGGAACACTCCCATTTACCATTGCAACAAAAAGAATAAAATACCTAGGAATAAACCTGCCTAAGGAGGAGAAAGACTTGTACTCACGAAACTATAAAACACTGATGAAAGAAATCAAAGATGACAAAAACAGATGGAGAAATATACCATGTTCTTGGATTGGAAGAATCAATATTGTGAAAATGGCTATACTGCCCAAAGCAATCTACAGATTCAATGCAATTACTATCAAATTACCCATGGCATTTTTCACAGAATTAGAACAAAAAATCTTACAATTTGTATGGAAACACAAAAGACCGTGAATAGCCAAAGCAATCTTGAGAAAGAAAAACAGAGTTGGAGGAATCAGGCTCCCTGACTTCAAACTATACCACAAAGCTACAGTAATCAAGACAGTATTGTACTGGCACAAAAACAGAAATATAGATCAATGGTACAGGATAGAATGCCCAGAGATAAACCCATGCACGTATGGGCACCTAATTTACAACAAAGGAGGCAAGAACATACAATGGAGGAAAGACAACCTCTTCAATAAGTGGTGCTGGGAAAACTGGACAGCTACATGTAAAAGAATGAAATTAGAACACTACCTAACACCATACACAAAAATAAACTCCAAATGGATTAAAGACTTAAATGTAAGACTATACACTGTAAAATTTTAGAGGAAAACATAGGAAAAACACTCTCTGACATAAACCACAGCAAGATCTTTTTTGACCCACCTCCTAGAGTAACAGAAATAAAAACAGAAATAAACAAATGGGACTTAATTAAACTTAAAACCTTTTGCACAGCAAAGGAAACCATAAACAAGACAGAAAGACAACCCTCAGAATGGGAGAAAATATTTGCAAATGAAATAACAGACAAAGGATTAATCTCCAAAATATACAAACATCTAATGGAGCGCAATATCAAAAAAACAAACAATCCAGTTAAAAAAAATGGGTGGAAGACCTAAATAGACATTTCACCAAGGAAGACATACAGATGGCCAAGAGGCACATGAAAAGATGCTCAACATCACTAGTTATTAGAGAAATGCAAATCAAAACTACAATGAGGTATCACCTCACACCAGTCAGAAAGGCCATCATCAAAAAATCTACAAACAATAAATGCTGGAAAGGGTGTGGTGAAAAGGGAACCCTCCTACACTGTTGGTGGGAATGTAAATTGATACAACCACTATGGAAAACAGTATGGAGGTTCCTTAAAAAAACTAAAAATAGAACTATCATATGACCCAGCAATCCCACTACTGGGCATATACCCTGAGAAAACCATAATTCAAAAAGAGACATGCACCACAATGTTCACTGCAGCTGTATTTACAATAGCCAGGACATGGAAGTGACCTAAGTGTCCATCAACAGATGAATGGATAAAGAAGATGTGGCACATATATGCAATGGAATACTACTCAGCCATAAAAAGAAACAAAATTGAGTTATTTGTAGTGAGGTGGATGGACCTAGAGACTGTCATACAGAGTGAAGTAAGTCAGAAAGAATAAAATAAATACCATATGCTAACACATATATATGGAATCTAAAAAGAAACCAAAAGTGGTTCTGAAGAACCTAGGGGCAGGACAGGAATAAAGATGCAGATGTAGAGAATGGACGTGAGGACACGGGGAGGAGGGAAGGGTAAGCTGGGACGAAGTGAGAGAGTGGCATGGACTTATATACACTACCAAATGTAAAATAGATAGCTAGTGGGAAGCAGCTGCATAGCACAGGGAGATCAGCTCGGTGCTTTGTGACCACTTAGAGGGGTGGGATAGAGAGGGTGGGAGGGAGACACGAGAGGGAAGAGATATGGGGATATATGTATATGTATAGCTGATTCACTTTGTTATAAAGCAGAAACTAACACAGCATTGTAAAGCAATTATACTCCAATAAAGATGTTAAAAAAAAAAAGAACCTAGAATAAAAAAAAGATATTTTGAAAATTAAGAACAAAGTTGGAGGACCTAATCCACCTGATTTCAAGAATTACTGTAAAGCCACATTAATCAAGAGAATGTAGCATCAGTATAACGGTAGATATAAAAATAGAATAGGTAGAAGAAATAGACGACCCACAAAACATTCACATACATAATCATTGAATACTCTCTAAAGGTGCCAGTGTAACTCAGTTAGGGACAGATTCTTTACAAAAGAAAAAAAAAAAGAAGCATACTGAACTATATACCATGTGATAAAAACGGAAATCTTTACCCATGTCTAACACAATCCACACCATTTACCTCCATACAGAATATTCAATACACAAACATGCACACTATAATATGGAGTTGCAGAAAATTTTTACATTGAGATATTCTTCAGCAAAAAAATGGAATAAACTACTGATTCACATAAAACGCTATGCTAAGCAGAAGTCAGATGAAAAAATAGAAACATTCTATATAATTACCATCTTTGTAAAGCTCTAGACAAAGGGAAAAAAACCTTTATACCAGTAGTTATTCATATGCAAGAACAAATACGTTTTGTTCAGGTAAATATTTTACTTTGGGTCTTTGATTATCCTATGTATGTAAGTAAATCTTTATAAACTTAAGACAGAATTCTTCGACCTGTGGTTAAATTAATTGTGTTACTTTTGTCCACTTTTTAAACTACTGGAGTCTCAAGGATTACCACATGTTGTGGTATGTGACACTTCTTATAACAGTGATTTGGCTAAAAAATCTGGAGCAAAAACAATCATAGAAAATTGGTTGTGCTTTTGATTTGGTCAACAATAAATATCTCCAATCAGGAGATTTTGCCTGGGATGACACTAAAAATATTAATGTCTATGTGTATGAACGTTATCAAAATTCTTCCTCCCATTCCTCTCCTCTTTTTTTTGGTACTACTATAGATGACAGTCTGCTGTTGTACTGGATAGGGAGCTACAGATTTGAAGAAATTAAGAAATAAAAGGTAGCAACTTTGCATAGATTAGTATTTGGTGAGAAGAAAAGACAGGGAGAGACAAGAATCAGGAAATAGTGAGAGCAAAGGGAAAGAAACAACCTAATAAGTGGCTGAGAGAGGGGTTTGGGAAATATAAATAAATGAGATATGAATGGAAGAGCTAACTTGATGTGGAACAACATCCAGCAGGGGGACTTCTAAAGAGATTTTGCTGTATATCTTGTGTTATCATTTTCCTTTCTTGAGAGATCCTCCATATAAAGCTACATTAATTTTCACTTAAAAAATCAGATTTACATTTATTTTGATCCATTCCTATGCAGAGATTTACTCAAATAGCTCAATTTCATTTGTATCACTCATATATTGGGTTATGATATGGCATTAAAAATTTAGGCATTTCAATGCATTTATATCTATTCATCAGACATTGACCCTCTCACTCTTGGTTGTGAGTTTTTGAAATTCTAAAAATTCTGTCTAATTTATCTTCAGTTCAGTAGTTCTGTTAAAAAATCCACTCATAATAGTTAACAGTTAGAAACAATTATACCTCCTACAATAGGAAAATTGTTGAGGAAATAAGATTGGTTAAAAAAACAGTGTATATATACTAAAAGCAAGGATTATAAAAATTGATAACTATGATGATGTACTTTTTACTAATTTGCAGAGTTAAAAACAATCATGAAATCATTGCCAAAAACCTTAAAGATCCCATCAAATAAATCACATAACAAAAACTTATAGACTGTTTTATTCTTTCCTTTGCTTCTAACTTCATAGCTTCCTCTTATTGAGAAAGTAAGGCAAACTCATTACAAGAAAATCAGAAAATACGGATGCAACAGAAGAACATACAGAGCAATCATAATCTCAGTCATCTTGTGTTGGGTTTGGTGATTATCATTCTACATCATTTTATTTGTATATTATGATCAGTATTATTATTACATAGAAGCACATTGCACAAGCAATGCATAAATTTACCACAACCCAAAGCCTCTGAATGTGAGGCTGTTAGGGTTTGCTTTGGCCCGGTGTGAGATGATTTAATGACTAGGACTGGGAGTGGTGTACACCAACTTGCTCTCATTCCATTGGCCAGATTTTAGTTACATGGTTGTGTCTAGGGCCCAGGGAATTGAGGAATGTGGTCCATCTGTACTATGGTGCTTCTAGGTTTCCCCAACTGTGAACAGAAAGCACAAAATAGAATAGTTGCCTAAAACTTAACATTTGAAAGGTAAATTAAACAAACTAAAAAATAAATAATAAACTTATTTAAAATACAGAACAGTACAAATTTCTCCAACTAGTTTGCTAAAAATAAGATGAGTGAGGGTGATCATTTTTGACCAACCATAATTACAACTGCCTTGTTATACATTGTAAAGTACAATTTAATCAATTCTTTAGATTTATTCTATGCATATTTATTCTATATAGTTTTTTAAAACATCTAATGTACCCGTTGTACTGCCTGTATTTATAAAGAAAGAAGCAGGTCTCAGGAACTTAAAAATTAAACAAAAATATCATGAATAAAAGAAGTTTTTCTTTAATTTTCAAAGATTTCCTCACAGGGGGATAAAACCTTCAGTTGAAGCAGAGTTTTATTATCCTTGATGTTCAGTTTCTTCTTGTTATTTTTTCCTACAGCAAAGAATTCTGATAGAGTCAAATATAATTAAACAAAATGAGAAATTATTTCCATCTATACAAAGAATGCCAAACAATATTTGAATTTATATGTAATCTTGGATTGTTATTTATCTTTTATATTCAAGCCATGCCTATTAATTTGTTTGTAAATTTTGTCATGACTGTGACCCTGTCACTGAAGATGGTGATTTTTTTAAAATACCACTGTGTCAGGCTTTTTTTCTCTCTTGCCCTGGTGATGGCAGATAAAATTAAAATTGGAAAAGTTCAATCTGGACAGTGGTGTGGATAAACATAAAGATAGAGAATGCATCTCATAAACCTAGGATCTCTAAGGACTGAAGCATCACCTTGTTCACTGCTATGTCCTTGGCACTTATTATGTTTCCTACCACAGAGTAATTAATAAATGTTTGGTAATGAGATACTAAATAATATTTTTTGCCCTGCTGGCTTTGAGAAGTGTATTTTAAGCTTTTGGTTTGGAAATAAATGGTATACCTCTTCGGCAATGGTTTTTGCTGTATTTGGAAAGAGGCAGTAATTTATAGCGGTGAAATAGGTTTATTACGGGGATAGACTGCCTGGGTTCAAATCCCTGCTCTGCCACTTATAAGCTGTATGATCTTGGGAAAGATGCTAACCTCTGTGTAAAAATTTTTCAACTAGAAATGGAAGACAATAATAGCCCATATCTAATATGGCTGATGTGATAATCTAATGTGTTTATACAAGTACTTAAGACATAGTAAGCACTAAAGTATCCTTCTTAGCTCATTTAATGAAATCTGTAGCTAAATTAAGTGTACCTACTTCCTTGTTTTTGAGTGACTCCAAATATATGTAATACAAAATTGTTAGTGTTTTATAAATTAAGCAGCAGTATTTCTTTAAAATACTTTAAAAAATTAAGTATTTGATGGTTTTCATTTCTCAACCATTTTGAAAATAATCATTTATTCTTTGTGTTTTTCTTTTAGTAGAATTATCCTTCTAGATAGCTTTCCTGTGTCAATCAAATGAGTTCACTTGCTATCATGTTTTAGAAACAATAGTAATAAAAAGATAGTCTTAACATTTGAGAAACTGATAATATTAATTATAAAACTTTTACCCAAACACAGGGGGAAGGATATAGTTTTCATGGGTGTTGTACAATGAAAATATAAAGAACATGAAGAGATTTCTTTTAATACAGTAGTATATTTTTATACTCCACTTCTTTAGAAATTATGGATATAGATTCTATTTGGGTTTGTGTATCAAAGTAATTTTCCAGAGTAGAAATCTTTCTGATAGTCATTTTTATTCATTTTATTTGTTTGGATTCACCTTTTCAGGGAACAATTACACACTGGTTTCAGGATTTTCTCTGTTGGATGAACATAGTAAACCCAATCCCCAGGTTGCTGAAGTGGAGAGGTAACTGCTAATGTCATCAGAACTAGGAATGTGAAGCTGAAAGTGGTGACATATAAACAGTGTGATGAGTCATTTTCCATATAGTAATATTATTCAAGGGTCTCTAATGAGTTCCTTTAGAAAAACAATAAAATGACTTTCCATTGCATAAACTGGTCATCTTTTTAAAAGAGAATATAACTTTGTCATTCTGAAAGTTGGAAAATTGAACTTATTCTATTTTCAGTTAGAAGTGTAATCAGTAGAATGTAGTGATGGTGACAACCCTCCTAAGGTCACATTATTATTATTCTCATTCTGCTACTTTAGACAAAAGTTGATATGAAGATTTAGGGACTTTACATGATAGTTCAAAAGACTCCAAGAAAAGAAATCTGTCACGTTTAAACTAAGAAGACTGTTTCAATGAACACATTTTATATGATTATGTTTTTCTGAATTGTTAGATTTTTAGATATAGTCCTATAAAACTACCTCTTATTCCTATTATCCTAAGATATAATACAAAAATTCAAACAAATTTAATGAAATGAGCAATTAATCATAGTCCTTCTGAAATATTCACATCACAGACTATTATATCCATCTGCAAATTATGTGTTTATTTGAGATCTCTATTAGACGGATATTGCAATTCTCAGGTAATAACCAAATGAGGACAAGATAATAGTATATTCTTAGAAATTTGTTATATGGATTACAAAAAAATTATAGCAAGAATAATAGCTCTCCAATGATTGGATAGTTAAAATAATTTCCAACTGATGTAAAAGAATATTAACAGTATGGTTAAGAACATAGATTTCTGAGCTACAGAGACTTGGACTAATGTCTTTAGTTCTACCTATCAAGCACCAGCAAATAAGTTTTTCCAAGTAATCTAGCCCCTCTATTTTGTTTCTTGATCACTAAAAGTAGGATAATGATATCATAATGATATCATAATGATATAGTGAAACTGTTATGATGACTGTATGAGATAATTTTCTAGATTTAATGAAATTATAACTGACTAGTCCAGAGAAATCTCTTTCTAATTCACAATCATGAAGATTTATCAGAGGGGTGTTTGCTTTTCACCCAATTATAGTTATTTCTTCAATTGGAGAAGATATTTTTACTTCCAATATTAAGTTAGTTTTTATGATAATTAACTAATAACTAATGAATCACCATGAAATAGGGTGAAACTAAAAATTTTGTGACTGGTAAGATATTGGGCATGATCAAATCAAAATAGATGCCGAGTATGAACTGCCAATAAGCGAGAACTGTTAGAAACTACATGAATATCAGCCCCCCAAAAGATAAATACATAGAAAAAGAAAATATGCCATATTAACAAAACGAAGATAAGCATGTTAATAGTTTCTATTGAAAAGTGTCCTTTGACATCATGATTTTTTTTCCTGTGTTTTGTTTTGTTTTTGTTAGGGGCTTTTGGGAAGTCTAATATACTTTGTGATAGGTGGATCTTGCTTAAGATGACAGCTGTCAGTTGTCAAATGAATGCACAGAAAAAACTATTTTTATTTTTACAAGTGTATCTGTAGTAATACTATTAATAATTCAACTGAAATTAAAGAAATTCTCTTTTTCTATAATGTAATTATTGTTACATGGAGCTTCTTACCAATTCTACTTTCTTTCTCCAATTAAAAAAAAATTTATTACTCAAAACCCATGATTTACATCAGAGTTCACTCTTGGTATTGTACATTCCGTAGGTTTTGACAAATGTATAATGACGTGTATCCACAATTATAGTATCATATAATCCTCTGTATTCTGCCTATTCATCCCTCCCTCCCCCACACACCCTGGCAATCACTGATCTGATCTTTTTACTATCCCCATTGTTTTGTTTTATCCAGACTGCCATATAGTTGGAATTGTACAATACGTAGCCTTTTCAGATTGACTTCTTTCACTTCGTGATATGCATTTAAGATTCTTCCATGTCTTCTCATGCTTTGATATCATATTTATTTTTAGCACAGAATAATATTCCATTATCAGCATGTACCAACGTTAATTCATTCATCATTTAAGGACATCTCGTTTGCTTCCAAGCTTTGGAAATTATGAACAAAGTTGCGATAAATGTACATGTGGAGGTTTTTCTATGGACATAAATTTTCAACTTTTATGGGTAAATACCAAGAAGTACAATTGATGGATCATATGGTAAGAATACGTTTAGTTAAGTAAGAAAATGCCAAACTGTCTTCCTAAATGGCTATACCATTTTGTATTCTCACCAACAATAAATGAGAGTTTTTGTTACTCCATATCCTTGCCAAAATTTGGTACTGCCCAGTGTTTTGGATTTTAGTCATCCTTATAGGTGTGTAGTGTTATTTCATTATTGTTTTAATATGCAATTCCTTAATGACTTATGATCTTGAGTATCTTTTCATATGCTTATTTGCCATCTGTATACCTCTTTGGAAAGGTATCTGTTTGAGTCTTTTGCCCACATTTTGATTGGATTGTTCATTTTCTTATTGTTTAGTTTTAAGAGTTCTTCGTATGTTTTGGTTAACAGTCCTTTACCAGATATGTCTTTTGCAAATATTTTTTCTAGTCTGCAGCTTGTTGTCTTATTCTTTTGACAATGTCTTTTACAGAGTAAAAATTTCGAATTTTAATGAAGTCCAGCTTATTAATTTTTTCTTTCGTGGACTATGCCTTTAGTGTGTACCTAAAAAGTCATCATCATTTGCAAGTTACCTAGATTTTAGCCTATATTATCTTTTAATAGTATTATAATTTTCTATTTCACATTTAGGTCTGTGACCCATTTTCAGTTAATTTTTGGGAAGGATGTAGAGTCTGTGTCTAGATTCACTTTCGGGCATGTGGATGTCCAGTTGTCCCAGCACCATTTATTGAAAAGGCTATCTTTTTATCATTGTATTGTATTTTCTTCTTTTTCAAAGATCAGTTAACTATATTTATGTGGGTCTATCTCTGGGCTCTCTATTGTGATCCATTGATCTATTTTCCTATTCTTTTGCTAATACCACACTGTCCTGATTACTGTAGCTTTATGTAAGTTTCGAAGTTGGGTGGTGTCAAGTTTTTGACTTTTTTCTTCTGCTTTAATATTCTGTTGGGAAAGGTTTTCTTTTTTTAATTTAATAAAATATAGACTGAGAATTGTTTTTCAGGTATATTTTATATTCCAGAGCAAGAATTGGCAAACTTTTTTACTAAAGAGTCAGACAGTATATATTATAGGCTTGTGAACAATATGTTCTCTGTCTCAATTATTTAACTCTGCTTTTTCAAGTGAAAGCACCTTCAATAAAATATAAATGAATTATAGATTGGCTGTGTTACAATAAATTCTGATTGCAAAACCAGGTGCTGGGCCAGATTTGGTCCAAGGGCCACAGTTTGCTGAATCCCTGTTTTAGACTATGACTTCCTCACCAGCAGGAACATCTGTGGGAAAGGGACCATATGTGTTTTGTTTACTACCTTGTAACTGGTACCAAAGTTCTTGGCACATAGTATGGACTTAATAAGTGTATGGTGAAGAGATAAATACAAGAATATTTTTTCATTGGAAACATTTATTAATATTTTAGTTCTTAAAAATGATATTTTACCTATTATTTAGTAGTGTTGATCCTATCTTCAGCAAAGCTTAAACTTCATTAAAACGATTCTGGCTATAAGAAGCTAATGATTAATGTATATCCCTCAGTGAGAAGAGTATTATTGCATATTACTCTGTGAATAATATATACAGTCATCCACAACTACTGGTAATAGTTTGTACAGCTTGATGGGTCTATAACATAAGAAGAAAAAAATTGATACTATTCCCATTAGGTAACCTTAATTTCTATGTTTAATACAGATGACTCTATGTAAGATTTGTAATGGAAAAATACATTTAGCTAAAATACATATTATATAAACAAGTTTCTCATGCCTCTGAAGTAGATACTCTCAGCCAAACATAAGATACAATGCTGACATTTTTCAGTAAATTTTGTTGTATAAGTGAGAGGTTTCTTCTGAAAACTAAGTTTATTTCATATTTTAATTTAGCATTTCAAAATGTCTGCATAAAGTTATCCAGAAGCACATTTCTGTAAATTACAGCCTATTTTAGTAGTCAATTGTAGTATTAATATTCATATTTCATTCTAGCCTGCTGATATTCTTTATTCTAATCAGAATATGCAAACCTTTGTTATTATTCACTGTTAACATCCCGTTAACAAATCACATGGGAAAAAAATGTTTAGCACATTGAGAGTGCAATCTGAAAGGAGGATTTTGTTCTTGTGGGATCCGAGAGGCATACTGGTATAGATAATCAGAAATAGGAAATTATCTAGAAGAGTTTTGTTTTTGCTCAGGAAAAGTTATATTTATGGATTATAATTTTATTTATTAACATAGATACATATGAGAAATACCAGTTTATAAAAATCATGTGGGAGTTTTACTTTTAATAAAATTAATTTTAATAATTATGTCTCAGTTAGAAAATGGAAATTTTTCTTAGCATACCAAGTTTCACTTTATGATTAAAATTTACACTGTAAAATCTTTAATTCTTATATTATTGAATATGAGAATAATCATGGAGCTTGCAGGAGCCCCAAGAGTATCTAAAAATTAATACAATATCTTCTCTGTGGATTATAAAATTACCATAGTTATTGGTGTCATTTTTGCCCATGAGAAAGCAATACAAATGACTGATGGTAAAAATTCTTGGGCCAAAATCTCTGCAATGGCCACTGAATATCCAAGCAAATATCTTCGTGGATTTCATTAATGTCAAAGGGGATCCACTACTTTAGGTAAATTCCTCAAGTACAGTAAGCTAATTGGACTTGTCTAATGTTAACCATTTGTTTCCATAATAGCATATTTAGACCTATGGTAAATAAAGCCTTTATTTATACCTTACATTGCTAATGAACAATAGCCAGAAATGTTAAAGAGTAAAAACAAAGATTTAATATAGTCTATTAAACTATATTTTAATTATGTTTTAACAAAAAGTTTCTTAATGATGCACAACCACAAGTTACGACTGCCCGATGTTTACTACTGTGGCACTCCATCCAACTTTCCGGCCCTGACCTTATTATATATGAGTCCTAGTTTCCTATCTCTCAAGCAATTTATAGGCTATTTCCATCTGCACATGCTGCCTTTGCCTCGAAGTGCATGTACCTGGGGCGCGGTATTCAGCCTTTTGCAGCTTGAGGTGGGATGTGTGGGGACTGAAATTCCCATCTGCGAGCTGTGGTTGTGCATGAGAATACACCCTTCGTGGTACCCCATCTCCGGATGTTCTCAGCTCTGTGCGTTCAGTCCCCCAGGAACCATGGACTTTAATTTACCTTGTTAAGTTCAGACCACCTCTTCTTTCCTCTCTCCTGCCCATTTCCCTGTTTTTTTTTTTTTTTTTTAAAGTTGAAAAACCATTTATTTCACCGGAAAGAAAAAAGTGATCCAACTCTATGTGTCTACCTGCCATAAGCCTTTGGGTCAAAAAGACTCAGGAGCAGTGACACTCTCACAACACTCACTGGAAGCAGGAGGGGGGGATACAGCACAACCCCCACCAGTTTCTGCACACAATGAGGCCTGCTGGGAGAACAGAACATGATGGGAAGCTACAGAAGTATCGAAGGACAGAAAGAACAAGTTTAAAAATTGACGTCATAATTTTCCTTTCTCTCAGCATTCCTATCTCCTAATAAGTAAGGCTAGAAAGGTTAAGTTTTCCTTTAGGGCAAGTCCAAACAACAATTATAGGTGCCTCAAAAATTTAACCTTCCCTATGATCTGCACTGAAATATTCTGTGGGGGTCTAGACTCCAGTTCTTCATAAAGAATATATCCAGTGAAAAATAATACTAATTTAACTTTAATCCTCAAAATATCACAAGGGTTAATATTAACTACACTTTATTGATATAGGAACTGAGGCTTAGAGGGCTTTGTCAACTTACTCAAAATTGCATTGCTGATGGGACTGTAAAAGGCTATTGAAAAAAAAGTAGCAGGTATTTAGGGAGAAAAAGGAGAAAGGGATATCTATGAGAGAGACAGAGTATACAATTGAGAGAGCAGAGGAAAAGAGAGTGAGGCACTGCATATGCCAACCAAGCAATGTTATCAAATACTGGTAATATTAAATATTAATGCTATTAAATAGTAAAGAATATAGGACATTTTTCTCTTCCTTAAACTTTTTTAATTGACCAATTTGAATTCATTGTGATTTTCTTTGATTTAGTTAATATAACTGTTTATCTATTATGTAAGAATTTTTATAATTTTTAGTATTTTGATTATGTTTTTTGAAATGTTTTTCCTACATTGATTGGTCATTTCAACACTTCTAAAGCAGCACAGTCCTGTAGAACTTTCTGCTGTAATACAGTAGTCAGTCACTTGTAATTATTGAAATGTGGCTGGTGAGATGGAAGAAATGAATTTTTGGTTTTGTCTAACGTTAATTAATTTAAATTAAAACTTTCTGTATTGCATTCTGATAAGTGATGATAATAGTCTCTTACCTAGTCTATGCTACCACAACAATCTGAATATTATTTTATTCCTCTTATTACTGTTTACTTTATGGTTTGTGTGTGTGTGTGTGTGTGAAGGTATGTGATTTGGGGTTCTACAGGAAGTGCAAAGATTTATTGGGAGTAACACCTGGTTTACTCCTTTAGAGGAGAGGGAGTAAGAGTAGATTGGGAAATCCTACAGGCTGTGATGCAGCTGAAGAACATGTGATAGGAGAGGGAGAATGGGTAGAAAGAACTCAGGCTGCAGTAAAGTTCTGAGAAAATCTGAGCCAACCCAATGGAAAATTCAAGAGCAAAGATGACCCTTCAGAGGAGTCCTGTTTTGGGCAGAAATTAGTACTCCCAACAGATTCAGTTGCCAGGGAATTACCTGGGGAGAAAGTAGACCTAGCTCTTAGGCTACAGTGGATTTTGAGTTAGCTGGAAGATCACTGGCTTCCTTACTATAAATTCTCTTATGTGGGATCTGAGCTGTATCTCTCCATGCTGCCAGAATAACCCCTTTTGCTCTGCAGACCGTATTTGATATACATGTTTGGGGTGCAGCTCCTCCAAGGTTCCCATGGGTCTCTTTTCCCAAGGGCAAACTCAGAAGAGGTAGGTTAGTGGAAAGAACTGCAGACCTTACCCTGCAAGGCCTTTGGGCTTTAACTGGTACTCATCTTCTCACACCTACTACCCATTCTAAATTCACATCACCCTCAACTATCACCTTAACAGATCTTGGCAGCTTTTCTGGGGATGTGACCCAAACCATCATGTCTAAGGAATCTGAGCCTGTAGTAACCATAACCTTCTCAGGCTAGTGTTGTCACACTTTCCATTCACAATCAAAATTTGACAAATGAGTATCAAGAAAGCCCTGGTTGATTCTGAGTTCTGCATATTTTCCTCCTTGTCCTCACTGTAAAACAGCAGCTTTGCTTGTCCTGCTGATGAGAGTCAGTGAACTTTGCCACAACAGGGATCCTTTTCTCATCAGCTGGTCATTTGACACGGGAGTCCAAAGGGCACTGTAGAGAGTATAGGGAGTTCAAGGGATTTGGGGGCTGACCGGTGAAATAGATATAACCAAGAGGTAGGAATGTACAACAAGTTTTACTGGGCAGTGTTTGGACAGATGGTTGCATGAGAGGGGACGTCTCTCACAGCATGAGACCATACAAAAGAAGCAGAGAATCAGAGAGGGTTTACATGTCTAGGTGATGTCACAGCAGCAGAGCAAGGAGTCTCTGGGTCAGAGAGCTCTGAAGGGCAGTAGTAGTTTAGTCTTATAATCCCAGACTCTTGTCAATGACCAGCAGATGCTGGGTGTAATTTAGTGGAACAGGCAAAGCAAGCATACCCTACATAACTAACAAACTGGGCCATTTTTAAAAATTAGATTTTAAAAATATCTATTTGGTGCAGGTGGTTTTTGAGCTGATATGTCTCAACTGCCTGTGAATAAATAAATAATTTAGGGGCCAATATACAGGATCCATTGTTGTTATCATTTATATAGCAGACAACTATAACTTTTTGTTAAATAGGGCTCTTGCTGTGTCCCCTGGTAAGAGTACACCCCCTTTGTGACCCAGACCTCTGACCCTACAGAACACACAATTGTGGCAACAGGAAGCAAAAAGATTCCAATGGGTCTTTGAGAGTAATGATAAGTGGGGTTGCTCTTGTTTCCATCCGTTTGTTCTCAGCTTCATTTATTCTTCCACCTGGGAATACTGTTCCATTCAAATGTTTCTGATTCTGTGAGTATATTACATCCCACCCTCACAGAGTACTGCCTCCATGCTTGTGCCTCATCAGCTCCTTCAGTAGACCATTCTGAAGCCACCTACTTCTGGATAGTGTGGCACTTCCTTTGTCTGCTGTTTGATATGTCTGCTGTTTAAGTGCTATATTGTGTGGAATTCCATGTCTATGGGTCAGATATCCTATATGCCCCTGGATGGTGGTGATGTCTGAGGCTCTTCATGTCAGAAAGGTAAATCCACACCTGGAATATTTATCTATTCTTGTCAGAATGAACCTCTGGCTCATACAGGATAGAAGGAACTTGATGTATTTGACTTGCAACCATGTGGCCAAATTGGTTTCTTTCAGGACTGGTGCCAACTAGGAGCCTGGCATTAGTCTGTTTGGCTGGTAAATTTGTCACATATCTGTGGCAATAGCTAGCTCAGTTTTGGTAAGTAGGAGTCCATGCTACCTACAGTAGCATCTAGGAACTTTCTCAAAAAACATAATTCTCTGATGGAGGTACCAAGGCCTTGCTCCAGATTTTCAAGAACCTTTGTTGTGATTCTCCCACAGAGTTTTTTCATAAACTCCACATTGAAATATTTCCTCTTACTGACAACCCCAATAGGCTCTGCCAGGTGGCATGTTCCAAACAGCAGGGCTGCTTGGGTCATAGCCTGAACCTACTGTCTTTTGGCCTTACTTAGATCTTTTCATGCCACATAAACTGTGGGTCAGAGCAGTATTACTAGGTATGAAATGCTGGCTTTAGAAACCAAGAGGCCCAGTAACTGTTGTGCTTCCTTCTTTGTATTAGAGGATGCAAGATGCAAGGAACTATTTGTCTTTTACTTTGAAGGGAATGTCTTAGCATGCCCTCCAGAACTTTATAGAAGTGGTAGGCTTGTGAAACTTTGTCAGATTTATCTCTCATCTCTGAAGCACACATTTTTTTTTTTTTTTTTTTTTTTTTTTATAAATTTATTTATTTATTTTTGGCTGTGTTGGGTCTTCGTTTCTGTGCGAGGGCTTTCTCCAGTTGCGGAGAGCGGGGGCCACTCTTCATCGCGGTGCGCGGGCCTCTCACTATCGCGGCCTCTCTTGTTGCGGCGCACAAGCTCCAGACGCGCAGGCTCAGTAATTGTGGCTCACGGGCTTAGCTGCTCCGCGGCATGTGGGATCCTCCCAGACCAGGGCTCAAACCCGTGTCCCCTGCAATGGCAGGCAGATTCTCAACCACTGCGCCACCAGGGAAGCCCTGAAGCACACATTTTTCATCAATGCTTCTAGCAGGTTAGACACCTCTTGCTCATCCTGCCTTATAATCCTAATATTATTGATGTAATTGAGCAATGTGATATTCTTTGGGATGTCCAGACACCCAGATCACTTTGAATTGAAAGCAGGAGAGTTACATAGCTATAGGGCAAAACAGTAAAGGAACATTGTTGACTACTCTATGAATGCAAACTATATTTGATCCTTTCTGCAGGTTGGAATAGAAAAGAAAATATTTGCCAAATCAATAGCCATATATCACATACCTGAAGCCCTTTTAATTTACATTAGCAACGATGCCACATTCAGCATGGAGCTGTATCATGGCTACTAACTGTTTTAGCTTGTTCTAGTCTACAATCATTCTCCAGGATTCATCTGGTTGCCATTGTAACCAGGCTGGTAGGTTAAATACACATATGATGGAGATCATCAGCCTTGCATTCTTTAGACTAATGTTGGTGCTAATCTCTACCACTCTGTGGAAGGGCCCATGACTCTGACTGTAATTCTCCTTAGAGACTGCAGTGCATTAGCTGCACACCAAGTCTGCTATGGGAAGGGCATCTTCCCCTGTGAGCCTTTAAAGGTAAAGCCTTTGTAATTGTCTGTAGTCAGGCTGATTGATCACACAGAAAGTTATGATCTGGAGCTGGACTTCTGAAACCATTTGGCTGTCCCTCCAATGTGGTTAAAGTAACTGAAGCCCTCTGACTTCTGGCAGCCTACAATCTAGCCTCAATTGCTTCAGAACTCAAAAATCCCCACTGCTATTAATGAGCCAAGTAACTATATCTCCCAACCTCAACCCTGGGCAGCAGCAGAGATCCAAAACCGAACTTCTTAGTGAAGCTGGTGTCCTCCCACCAGCATAAGCCTCATGGCCTTATTTAATGATATATCCTCTGAGCCTTCCTGTGGAACAAGATCTTCTGGTGTTTCTCTGACCCTACATAATATAGCCACTCCTGCATGCCTGTATCCCTGGGCCATTTTCTCCTCCATCTGAGATGAGAACTTAAGCATTTCAACTTCTTTCAGTATAGGCCATTACTTTCTCCAGACTTCTTAGAGCCTCTCTAGAGGTGAGTTTACCTTATTTGCTGGGGTCCCTGCTAGGGAGGTAAATCATCTATTGCAAAAGAGTGTTCCCAAATCAATGAACTCTTGCTCATTTAGTTTTATGTACTAAATCCACTGATCAAGCAATCTCAAAATTCAATCCCACTGGTGCTACCCACATCCTTGCTGGTACTTGCTAGCCACTTTGATGTGTAATCTCTTCTTTACATTATTAGGCCCAGAATATGTCCAGCTTGCATATCTTTGTTTTAATATTAGTTATTGGCCTGGAAGCTAGGAGGGAAGGTGAGAGCAGCTTTGCCTTGTGCACAAGAGGTCTCTCTTTGCAGTGTATTTCCACATGGGGTAAGTGCTACTTCTTATTAGCAGGAGTTGAACTTCCTCTTGAGTCTGAGGGTTCAGAGGAATCACTGGAGCCACAATCATATTGGGATCCATCCAGATGTTTCCACCTGATATTTAAGAGTCCCAGGTTTTCTCTACCATGGCTCTGATTTTAGCATAACAGGCTTGTCTCAGCTGACAAATCAATCTTTGAAAGTCTGAAATTATAACTATTAAATTCTGAATAGGTCATCAGTGGTGTCCTCCTACTACAAAAGATAAGGGCTACTAGGAGAAATAATCTAGAAAATGTTCCGCTCTCTTTCAAAAATCATTTTTACTGGTTGATAACCACCTTCAATTCTATTGTCCCCCTGGAAAGTGTCAATGTACCTTAGTAATAGACAACTCCAGTATATTTATAGGTATTATTGAGTTGAGTGGTTAGAAAATTATTTCTTTGATAGTGACATTTAATATGAGGACTAAATTATGTAGATAAACCAGGCATACCTAGATCAAGGAGAAAAAAACTCTAACCATATGAAAAAAACAAATGGAAAGTCATGCAATGGAAAAAGAGTTTGGTAGGCTCTAGGAACTGAGAAGAAACTAGTGTAAATTAAGAATACTAGATAAAAATTAGAAACAGAAGAAGGAGGCATATTACGTAATTTCCTCCAGGCTTAGGTGGAGAATTTAATTTTACTCTATATGCCAGGAACAGGCAACAAATTATTTTAGTCGGATGAATTATCTGATTTGATTCTCTCTATTAAATGATTAATTTGTTGTTTGGTTAATGAATTCAGTGGCAGTACCTTTGTGTCAAATGATAATTATCTCTGCTTATCATTGGTCTTGCACAAAGCCCATGGTGTTAGCTTTGTTTTCTTCCTGATTTGTTTAGTAGAATGTGATCTTCTTGAGGACAAGGGATGTCTTATTCATTTTTGTATCTTCAGATTTTAGCTCAGTTCCAAGCATAAAATATGAGTTCATTAAATTTTTTTTGAATAAAGAAATGAAATACTAATTTAATAGAGTGGAAAAGTCTAATAATGCTTACTGAGTATATTCATTTGGCAGGTGGTGCCCATTTTTTAAGTGACAAATAAGGAGTTATCATTTAGTATTGAAAATTAGATTTAAAAAAGTAGAAGAGTACAGAATCTGAAACTCACCCCAGGCCATTGGAAGCATAGAAACATTACTGGTTTCTGATTCGTGGGTCATATTTCTCACTCTTTTTCATACTTGTTTCTAAATAAGGCATATAAGGTATTTACTAATTCTCAGTCACCAGGTCTAATCAACATTGCCACATCTTCACTGCATACCTATCTAATTTTTTACTGCTAGCCTGAATGCTTTCTCTGAGAACGCTTGGCTACACATTCAACAGCCTGAAAATACTGTGGAATTGACACTCATTCCTCAGAAGCAGACCTCAATGAAAGACTGAAAGAAGACAGGGTAGGCATACTGTAGCTCACTCCCTTTCAGCAGGATAATTCCGATGTACATGTTTCATTCTGTCTCCTGGACTTCCCCAGTGGGATTAGGTGCCAAGTACTCACAGTGGTAACCTGACGGATAACAACACATTTTCAGTATACAGTTGTCACTTGGTATCTGCAATACTGGTTCCAGGACACCTTCCCCAACACCAAAATCTGTGGATGTTCAAATCCCTTATATAAAATGACTTGGTAAAGTAGGCGCTCTGTATCTGTATCTGCAGATTGGGAATACACAGATACAGAGGGCCAGATGACTGTAATATGATAAAGAATAAATATTATATTTCATAAGGTTCTGTAACTCAAAAATCTGAAAAAAAATCTATTTTTAACTAAATTAGCTTAATATCTTGATAACACATGTCATAGGAAAATTAATTTACTAATTATAAGCAGTAAATCAAGGAAATAAGTAAAGAAATAAATCTACAGTTCTTAAAAAATGAAATCTACTTTTTTCTGTTAAAATGAGATGGGTAATTAAGGCTTCAATTTGTTCCTTTCTATTAGCTATAGCTAAATAAAAACAGCCCTTTGAATATAGTATCCAAATTCTAAATTTTGCTTAGGGTTAAGGCAAGTGAGGTGTGTCCAGTTTTAAGGTCCAAACTTCTGACCTTTCTGATTTAAATTTGTTTAAGCATGCATCAAGTTTGCATCCTAATTTTAGGAAGCAGATCAGAATTGCTGATCAGATATGCACCCACACATATGCACACACACATACACACAAATGATAATTTCTAGTAGCAGCAGTGGTGTTGGAAAGCAATTCAGTTGTGCATGGTGGGAATATAAATTGTGACAAACTTTTGAGAAAATATCTGATAGTGTAAATTACCTTTATACATCAAACCATGTGCATTACCTTTACACATTAAACCTGATTTTAGAATTTTAACATACATGATAACATTATGCAGATACCTTGTTAAACTGTAGTGGGAGAACATGAGTAAGAAATTAAATGTCCATCAGTGAGGAATAGTTGACCTTTTCTATATCCATTCAATGGAATTGTAATGCCACACATTCATGTCAAGCCATCATAGCTAAATATAAAGGCAGGTTGCACAACTGCATACATGAAAGGAGAGGGAAGGGATGAGAGGAGTGGGGAAGAGGTGGAAGGGGAGGAGAGGTGAGGAGAGAGACAACTGAAAAAAATATCAAAGAAAAAAAAGAGATAGCTACTAAAGCACCCAAACTGGTACCTTCAGGGCCAAGATGAGAGGCTGACAGAAGACTCTTTTTAAAAATCAATACCATAATCATACTTAAAAAAATCTAAAAACAGACAAGCAAACAGGAGTGTAAACAGAACATACACATGGATTTCTTAATGAAGGTATTAATAACCCTCATTTAAATATAG
This sequence comes from Balaenoptera borealis, assembly GCF_965194805.1. Taxonomy (NCBI): domain Eukaryota; kingdom Metazoa; phylum Chordata; class Mammalia; order Artiodactyla; family Balaenopteridae; genus Balaenoptera; species Balaenoptera borealis. The sequence goes on along the minus strand of NC_138867.1, from coordinate 24,463,448 downwards.
AATTTGAATAAGGGAAGCAAACAAGCTTCTTCCTCTCTCACTCAAATATATAATTATAAACATAGTCAACATTTAACATGTTCAACCCCTGAAGATCCATCAATCCTTGTTTTGGGGGACCTTTTTATTATCCATGTAGAATATATTATTCACTTTAATAAATTAATAAAGAGAGCTTTGGTAATGTTTTCCTCCTAAATTCCTTGGGTAGACAGCAATTACATATTCAAAAAAAGAGGTCTTTGTGAACTCAAAACCTTTTGTGAAACCATTTTATAAAATGTATTTTAACAATGAAATAAAAAATCACCTTTTTTTTCCTTTAGTACTTAAATGGTTACCAGATCATTCAATACCATTGTTTAAAAAATCTTGGGAAAGTTAGGGATTTCAATAAAAGTAGAAGTTCATACTCAAAGCTAAACTCGTGTTTAAATTCCACTTTGAAAATTTACTTTATCTAGAATAAGAGAAACATTTCTTAGGTTCTCTAATTCACTTTCAATTTACAGCATTATAAAGTTAAATTTCAGCTATTTTTCAATTGAATTTTAATAGTCTTTACAAAGTTAGGTGTATAATGCAATTGCTGACAGGCTCTTAGCATCCTGATGTTCATTATTCATTTCTGCTACAAGGAAACTCAAAGTAAAAACTTTTTTTCTTTTCTTTTTTTGATAGCTCAAACTGTTAAATGCCTACTTATTTTAAAACAATGGAAAGGAATAGTCATACATAAATTGATCTGATTTAATGGTCAGTCAGATACAATTTTGGAAAGAATAAGTTAATACAATACAGAAAAAAAGGCTTCCCTGTTTGCTTGGGGGCAAGAGAACCCACAGCAAGGCAGATGTGCAGATATTTCCCTTTGGTATTTTGCTATTTCAGGAACTAAGCAGAACTAATACAACCTCATCTTTTCATGTCTGCTAATTTTCATTGTATTTTCATTCTTTATCTGTATCCTAGAAGCTGTTTCTACAGAATTCTACATAGACTGTGGCCTTTCAGTAAGATATTGAAAAGGTAAGATACTAAATTTTATTTTTTCTAGTTTTTTAGTTTCCTAGTTTCCAAGTAGTTGATTATGTAATCGAATTTTGTGACACTTTGTACCTTAGTACAAAAATTGGTATACCTAAGGAATTGGGAAAAACTCTTTTATTTGAACATCAGAATTAAACTGCCGGGGCTTCCCTGGTGGCACAGCGGTTGAGAATCTGCCTGCCAATGCAGGGGACACGGGTTCGAGCCCTGGTCTGGGAAGATCCCACATGCCGCGGAGCAACTAGGCCTGTGAGCCACAACTACTGAGCCTGCGCGTCTGGAGCCTGTGCTCCCAACAAAAGAGGCCGCGATGGTGAGAGGCCCGCGCACCGCGATGAAGAGTGGCCCCCTCTTGCCGCAACTAGAGAAAGCCCTCGCACAGAAACGAAGACCCAACACAGCCAAAAATAAATAAATAAATTAATTAATTAAAAAAAAAAAAAGTTAAACGGCCAACATAGATACAATGATTTCATGGTTAGTTGCTATTTGCCAATAATGTGTCCCAAACTAGAAATCAATCCGAGTGAAGAAGAGGGGGGAAAACAGAAAGAAATTAAAAGAGAGAGAGAGAAGGACAATGACACTTCTGCATGAAGAAATTTGAAACTGTGTCAATTACTTGAAAAATAAATGTAATAGTAAGTCCAGTCTCAGTGTGTTTGGTAGTTTGAGTTTAGATAATCACTTGTAAAATACATTTCTGCATTTTTGGTTTAATCAGTAGTATTATATAATGGCAGGAGAAACATCTTAGGGTGCTGAAATCGGAAACTGTTTGATTTATTAACTGTGTGATTGATAAAATCTGTTTGAAACAGAAGACCTAAGTCTATCGTCAAATCCAACATCAGCGAGCAGCCTAATTCCACTTTCATAGTAGAACAATAGAGATGTATAATTCTGCCTAAATCTGTCTCACTGTACAGTCATAATTAAATACATTGTCACAAGTGCCTTTTCTGTTTCTGAATTAGTGATTAACAAAAGAATGATTTTACTTAGATGGTATAAATTGCTATTCAAATGGAATAATTACTTTATATCTGTATATATAAACCATTCACACTTAACTTTTAGAGAAAATTTTGATTAAAATTATGTGTACATATTTATAAAGATTTATAAGACATCGTTTGCTTGTATAGTTTACAGTTTTATAAATTTTTAGTGGTAAAAGTTAAATTAGTCACATGCTTACTACTTCAAATTATACAAACACATTTTACATACGTGCTTCCTAATGCTGGGAAATTCTGAATATATTATTTACTTTTTCAGAGTGTTATGTTTCTTTCTTGAGGTTTTGAGTTGTATTTTAAGAAATCAGTAGTATATATTTTCTAAAATTTATATATATGTGTGTACATCTGTATATGTATATTAAGAGATTACACTTAATTCATTTTAATGATTCTATTCTATTAATCTGGATAATAACAGAATTAAAAGCTTTTCTCTTATTTCTTATTGCCACAGTATGTCATCTGCATAATTTAAAATAATAATAATTTTTTCTGAAACCTCCATTCAAACGAAGAATTACATAGTTTTGGTTAGTGGAAAGAATATGGATTCTAGAGTCTTAGAAAAACAGGCTCCTGATACTAGATTCATGACTACCTATTATGGAAACTTCCTCTTCCTCAGTTGTTGTTTGTTTAATCTTAATTGGGATGTGGTTAGAATAATCAGAGATATATTACCTAATGCACTAAATATATCATACCAGTATTGCTTAAGAAATCCAATGTATTATTACACAGTTTATTCACATGGTCATTTATTCTTTACCTAACAAGTGTTAATCACCCTCACCTCCATGTACCTGTTACAGTGGAAGAGAGAGAAATACAAATAATAGGGAAAAGTATGTTCTGTTTCAAAAGCATATAGTTCAGCATGTAATATATTAAACATAAAAATGCTAATATAGTATCATGTTCAGTCATTTCTGAAAAATAAAGCAAGAAGCTCTTAATTCTACTTGAACATGGAGGAGAAGAGTTAAAAGAAAAGGTGATATTTGAACTATGTCTTGAGAACTGAGTATGTGTTCTTTAGGTAGATTGAGTTTGAAGGTAAAATGGGCAGGGAGGGAGAGACTAAATTGAACTGGAAACTTTCTAGGCAGAGGGACCAACATGTGGAAGTAAAAAATAAACTGCCATATTCAGCTACCTGAAAATAAGAGCACATGGCTTAGATTCAGGCATGTGTGCAAGAGGTGAGATTTTATACCATAAAGATTCACATAAGGCATCTGTGAAAAAAAAAAAAAAAGATAACAGTAGCAGATCTGTGAGTTACCTCTTCCCTACTAAAGGTTAATTTAATTGAGACACCAATTTTTCTCTAGGACAATAGCCAATTCAATGCTATGATACTTGAGATAAGGAAAGCATAAGAAGTGATCTCCACATTTATCTTAGCTTTTTTCCTGGGTATGTTTTCCAAAGGTGCATAGGAAAAGAGTACAAAAAGAAAGTAGCTATATTACTACACGGATGAAACGGAGATTGGACACCAAGGTAGTCAGGGCAACTAAGTTTTGAAGAAAAGATATGAGACAGGTGAAAACTACATACAAGCATTCTCCAAAATCTATATAAAAATTTCCCTGGGTCCATGGCTATAGATATTGAATGGAAAACTTTGGGATACCTAGGATAGAACAAATGCTGGCAGACTTAGAGCCAAATGGAAATGTCAGAGTTATCACAGTGCTGAAGTATACTGGTGTATGAACCCAGCCAGAATAGAGATAACAGTGAAGATTCTGAGTATTCAGTTGAGACTCTGAAATATCAAGCAGAAATAAACTTGCCCTAATGGGCCTAAAATCAAGTTTCAACAGGATCAAGGTGCTCCATGAGGTTTAGACTGCTTATCAGAACAACTATCAGTATCCTTCAGAAGAAGACAGCATAATCCCAATTCTCAGGACATATTACCCACAATGTTTAGTACATCATAAAAATAACTTGACATGTTAGGAGATAAAACAGTCAAGTGGTATTCAGGAGGTGAAACTGGCAACAGAACTATACTTGAAAATAATGCAGATGTTGAAGTAAGCACAAGCATCAAAATAGTGAGGATTAATTTTTTAAATAGAGAAAATAGTTGACAAAATGGTTTAATAAGTTGAGTTAACACCAGGCTGGTATTAGCAAACAAAAAAATAGGATTAGAAAACTTGAAGACTGTTCAAGAGAAAATATCCTTTCTGAAAAACAGAAAAAAAATGGAAAAGAGACTGAGTATAGGAGAAATGTAGCATATGATAAAAAACTAACAAGCATGTGATTGAGGTCCTAGGAGAAGTAGAGAGTGGGAGAATGGAACAGAAGCAATTTTTTAAAAGGAAAATGAAAAATAATTTTCCAAATATAAAAAGGATATCAAACCACATGTTCAAGAAAGTAAATAAATAAACCATACGAAGAAACACAGAGAAAACTACGCCTAGGACAAACATAACTGAACCTCAAAGAAGAAGTATAAAGAGTAAGTTTAAAATCAGCCAGAGATAAAGAAATATTATCTTTCATGATCAATAATAAGAAAGAAAACCAACTTCTCAACAGAAACTCTGTCTCAGCAGAAGGCAAAGATATGTTAAGTAATGAAAGAAAATAGAATGGTTAACAAAGAATTCTATATAAAGCAAAAATACCCTTCAAATGAAGATGAAATAAACACAGTCTCAGAAAAACAAAGGCTAAGAGATTTGTTTTCAAGTATACCTTCACTATGGGAAATGCTATATCTCAAGTGGAAGCAGATAAATCTAAGAAGGAGTAAATAATATTGGAAATGGTAAATATATGACTAAATATAAAATTCTATTCACTGCGTGAAACAATATTAAACACTATGTCTTGTGTTTTATAAAAATATGTGGAATACATAACAATAATTGTATAAAATGTAAGCACAGTAAATGAGGTTATTCCATTATCATTATATTTTCCATTTACTAATTTGTTGCCTCTGAAAATAAAAATATATATTGTTGTCTCATATGTTAAAGCTGCATTTTCAGTTTCTAAGATAACCAGTGGGAGATAGTAACAAACGGTATAACAAAACAGCTAGCAGAAAATGGAAAAGGAAATAAATGAAATTTTTAAAAAGTACCTAATATAAAGAATGGCAGGAAAGGTAGAATAAAGGAGAAAATGACAAGCAGACGACAAAGAGCAATATGGTAGATTTGAACTCAACTAAATTAGCTATTATATGTGAATTATATAAACATTCACTTTAAAACATAAAGATTGACACACAGGATTTTTAAAAAGATAACTCAAACTATTTTAAACACATACACACATTAAACGTAATTAATTATATATGAAGCTGACACACCCAGTAGAGTCATGTGCTACTATAAAAATGTATATTACATAAAGCACAAATCTAACACTGACAACACTACTACCACAAATTTTTTTTACTACTGTGCTTTTCTCCCCATTAGTCAGGAGATGTGCTCTCATGTTGCACACTGCAGAGATTCAGTAAATATAATCTGTATTTCCTCCTTTAGCTTTTCTCTATACCCAGTAGCAAAACTGCAGAAATAGCCAGTGTCAAAGAGGATGATATAAGTAGGCCACTGGGACCAGAAGAATGCTTGAACTAGACCGGGGCCTTGTCCCTGTAGGTGTATTTCTGTCTGTTTTAAAAGCAAAAATTCCAAATTTGACACCAGTCACTTAAAACTTAGTTCCCTACAGCAATGCCATTGCCTCATTTGGCCTTCACAGAGATCCTATGATTATTTCCTCCTTTGTTGTGTGAAAACCGAGGCTGTAAGAGGTTGGGTAACTTGCTTAGATTCACACAGGAAAACACAGAATTATTATCTAAATTATCAAACCCATTCTCTTGAAGGGTGGACTATGAAAAGAAATCCGATAAGTGTACTCAGAACATGTAATCTGATGTTCTTGTGTATAGTGCACTAAAAATAACAAAGGTGTGAGAGTAAAACAGACCTGGGTTCAATCACAGCTGTGCCACCCGTGAGCTGCGTGATTTGGCTGTTACATTTGACCATTTCCAAGCCTAATGTTCTTTATTTGCAAGGTAAGAAAATGCATGCATGCCTTTTTTTTAATATTATTGAGAAGATACAATGAGGTAAGTGTAGGAGGTACCTAGTGCAATACCATCATGGCTAGTTTTCAAACTATTGTTAAAAAAATAACACCAGGGGCTTCCCTGGTGGTGCAGTTGTTGAGAATCTGCCTGCCAATGCAGGGGACACGGGTTCGAGCCCTGGTCTGGGAAGATCCCACATGCCGCGGAGCCACTAGGCCCGTGAGCCACAACTACTAAGCCTGCGCGTCTGGAGCTTGTGCTCCGCAACAAGAGGCCGCGACAGTGAGAGGCCCGTGCACCGTGATGAAGAGTGGCCCCCGCTCACCACAACTAGAGAAAATCCTCGCACAGAAACAAAGACCCAACACAGCCAAAAAAAATAGATATAAATAAATAAATAATTAATTTTAAAAAACCCACCAATTTTACTTAAAGCAAAACAAACTGTAGGTACAGTTTTGTTCTTCTGTCTGCATTTTTCATTTTAAGACCAGAAGTTAATATATAGGTACTAAGATATTAATCTTCATACACAATAGCTGAAACTATAAAACCGAAGTTTGAACAATATTACATTTCCTTTTAAGACCTATTTGTAATAACTTATTCTAGCTTTGCCTGTTAAAATATGCTGCTGTGTAGATAAGGTTAGCTATATGTTACAGATAATGTGATAATTGCAGATGGCTCTTTCTTTTAGAGAAAAAAATTGAGGCCTTATATATTAACCAATTAGCCAATTTCAAAATTAGGGGTCCCTTTTATGAACCTTATTATACACCAGGCATGTAATAATGTATGTGCTGGTTAAGATCACAATGTGTAAATAAGACAAGATTTTAGCCTCCAAGGAATTTGCTCTCTGATGGAGGGAGATGGACCTGCCTCCCTCCAAGAGACAGAAAGAAATGTATGCCCATTAGTGATATCTGAAGAAGAGTGGTAAATCATTACCCTTGCATGAGGGACACCCTCACAGAGGAGATGGCCCTTACACTGCCTTGAAGGATTAAAAAAAAAAAGTACAGAAAGCAGTACGAGTTCCCTGGCAGAAGGAACAGTGTGCGCGAAGAATGCAAAACAAACAAACAAAAAGGATTACATTCAAGGAAGTATGAAAAATTCCGTTCACCTGGAGCACTGCATATCGGGGTTGGGAGCATTGGAACCTGGAGTCTTTGGAGTCCTCTAGACATCAAATGCTTAGACTCTCTCCTGAACTTAACCACAGGGTGAATGTGCAGGCTCATTCTCAGATCAACGCCCAAGTCTGTGGTTGTTATCTGACCCATCTGCTCATTGGAATCACCAGGGAAGCCAAGGGAATTGCCAGGGTCTGGGCTTTATACACCCTAGAACAACTGAGTCAGAATGTCAGGATGAGAAACCTAGGCTCAGGTGATCCTCATCTGTCACCAGGGCCAAGAGCCACTGACTTAGTTACTCCAACCAGGGTTAGATGCTAACAGACAGTAGATAAGAGTCAAAAGTCTTTCCTTTTTGTTGGTTTAAAAAGAAAACTTCTTGGGCTTCCCTGGTGGCGCAGTGGTTGGGAGTCTGCCTGCCAGTGCAGGGCACACGGGTTCGAGCCCTGGTCTGGGAGGATCCCGCGTGCCGCGGAGCGGCTGGGTCCGTGAGCCACAGTTGCTGAGCCTGCGCGTCTGGAGCCTGTTCTCCGCAACGGGAGAGGCCCGCGCACCGCGATGAAGAGTGGCCCCCGCTCTCCGTAGCTGGAGAGAGCCCTCACACAGAAACGAAGACCCAAAAACACAGCCATAAATAAATAAATTTAAAAAAAAAAAAAGAAAGAAAAGAAAACTTCTCAAGGTCACTTTCACTTGGCAGGGTATAAATTATGCCTATGGTGTCTTAAGAGAAGAAACTCAGACTTTCTACTGTGGTGTTTCAGTGCTTCTAGCAAAGTACTGTGTGTGAGGATATTCTTTAAAGGTTTGCTTATTTATGGAGATGATGTTAAAGTCACTGTTTAGCTCAGAGCTTTCAATCTTTTTTTTGGCTGTGTACTTAAGATATATGAATATCATCTTGTAATATGTTAACTATACTTTTTGTACAATTACTAATATATTTACTACGATTGTAAAATGTTACAATATATGCTGATATATTACACACATTGTAAAACACACAATATAAAAATTTGCAAAGGTTAAATAAATTTAACAATATTTAAAATTTTTTTTAAATTCTAAAAAAAAAAAAGACTGACCATACAAGTTATATTTTTATCTTTAAAAGACTTGGGAGGGCTTCCCTGGTGGCGCAGTGGTTGGGAGTCTGCCTGCTAATGCAGGGGACACGGGTTCGAGACCTGGTCTGGGAAGATCCCACATGCCGCGGAGCAACTAGGCCCGTGAGCCACAACTACTGAGCCTGCGCGTCTGAAGCCTGTGCTCCGCAACAAGAGAGGCCGCGATAGTGAGAGGCCCGCGCACCGCGATGAAGAGTGGCCCCCACTTGCCACAACTAGAGAAAGCCCTCGCACAGAAACGAAGACCCAACACAGCCAAAAATAAATAAATAAATAAATAAATAAATAAATAAATAAATAAATAAATAATGAATAATGCTTTAAAAAAAAAAAAGACGGGAAAAAATCAAAAAGGACATCATTAGCTGTAAGATTTGCAAGACATTTATATTAAAGGCACCTTTTAGAAATTGCTATTAAATAAATCAAAACATGGCACACACATAAAGATATGTATTAGCTTACTTTTTGGGAAACGTTTTTCTTCTTTCAATTGTCTACGATTTCTGCTATTTGTGTGGGTAGGCTCCTCTTTTGAAGCTTTGAGATACTGTTTATGACAAAGCTCTTTGATTTAAGAATCCGTGTTTTTAGAATCTAAATTGTTAATACCAGTCTTTTTAATATCAAACTTTCTCAATTATATTTTCTTTTCAAATTTGGTGGAGCAAATGCCATTATTTTTTGTTCTTCTATTAATTAATAAACTAAAACCTAAACATAGAATCTGCATAACTCTGAAAATTGAACACAGATACGTAATTTCCCTCCTTCCCGATATCCAAATGAACCATATCCCAAGGAAGAATATAGCATAAAAGGAGAATGTAGTCAGTAAGCTTCAGAAGCTTGAAAACAAGGTATTCCCTGGCAGTCCAGTGGTTAGGACTCCGAGCTTCCACTACAGGGAGCATGGGTTCGATCCTTGGTCTGGGATGTAAGATCCTGCATGCCATGCAGAGTGGCAAAAAAAAAAAAAAAAGCTTGAAAACAGATGACTGAATTGTTTTACCAAGAAAAGCAAATCCCAAAATTTCATTTGAAAAAGCTGATACAAACTTTAAAAAAAGAAAAACGTCCATAAATCTTACATAAAATAACATGTTTAGCAGCCTTTGAAACAATACGTTTATCAATTGGCTTGTAGAGATGTTCACAATACAGTAGATAGAAAAGCAAGATTCAGAGAAGGTAATGAAATATGCTGTTTATTTTTAATTAAAACACTAAGGGTACATATAAACAATATAGGTAGAGAGATCAATAGATATACATAGGTGACAGAGACACAGAGACATAGATGCATAGATACAAAGATACACAGATTAAAAGATGAATAGATAGATTTTTAAATTTGATTACATAAGGTACAAAAAATTGTGTAAGAGGCTGTTGATGTCAGTACCTACACTGAAAGAAGGGGTAGTAAAAGAAAAGAGGGACAGAAAGGAGGAAAAATAAGGGAAAAAGAAGAAGTGTTAAAAGTTTTAAAGTTTCCATGATAAAAATAATATACAGGATATAATCCCATTTATTTAAAATTAATTGTGTGAGTGATTTAATTTACATGGTAAATAATAGCAATAGAAATTTTCTTATATTTGAATGCTATCAAGTGATTTTACTCTGTTTGACTTTTAGGATAAGCATATAGTGTTTATGTACCAGCATATAACAACATCATTTTAATTAAAGAAGAAAATAAATGATACTGTTTTTATTAAATTTTCTTTTGTTTGAAACATATGAAGTGCATGAAATACCATTTACTGGCTAACTACTCTGGTTTTCTTTCATGTGCTAAAAGGATACAAAGATGAGTAAAACTCTAGGGGTTTTTAAAATATATCTTTAATGTAGGTGTCAGTGGAATTTTTGTTATATTATTTTTAGAATACTTATCTGACTAACATAATCTGGACAAGCATTTATAAGTATTTCCAAAGATTTACTCATGATCCAGAAAGAAAAAGCTTTAACATATGTTTAATACTTACCAATCATTTATAAATTGGTATGTCCTTCTAACCTAATTCCTTACTAGAACTTATTCTAAATCTACATACACATTTCCTATGTTCTATATCATATAAAAAAATCTCTTTAGTAAGAATAAACATGTTAGGTATAATTCTTTACTTTTCTTTCTTTATAGAAACTTTGTGGATGAGAAATTTCTCTAGGGGATACACAATATTCCAGCTACCTTTGGCCAGCAGTGCCTGGAGTTGTGATGTGCTTTGTTGCCAATAGGCAGTTGAAGAGGCTGTATAGTGCTTAAAAGAATGGGCATTAAATTTAAATAGAACTGGTTTCTACTCCTGGTTCTATCAACTGCCTAGCTAAGTAAATTTTGACAGACAACTTCACTGATCGTCAGTATCCTTATACTATATCAAGTGAAAACAAAATCCATCTTGTAGAGACGTATGTAAAATGCTTGTAGTTATTTATGCAAATATACAATAAGTTAAAGTCATTGCTATTATTATAATTAGTTGTATTATTATTACTTTTGATAGCAGTAGCAGTTGCAATAATAATAACAGTGGTATTCAGGTGACAATTACAACTATAAGCAGAATTTTAAAAAATAACAGAGGACTCGTATAAGCCATCCATCTTCTGCATGGTTTATGAATATCCAAAGAAAGATTTCAAGGATTCTGAGAACTTCCTAAATTTTCATCATCTATATAAAGACTGGAAAATGTTGAAGTTCTTTGAACTATGATGAAAAAACAAAGAGCAACTAAGAATATTGACTCAAAAATTCTACTTCTGCTGCATTATTTTGTGTATGGATCATTTCATGATCCCAGAGACTGTCCATGGTTCATATTTCATTGCCACAAACATGATATAAAGCCCCTTCTCTTTTATATCTTTTTTTCACCATTCTTTAGAAAAGTATTGCTCTCTAGAGGAAGCAGTGTGTGTGCAGTTGTGAATCAAGAGTAGAACAAGAGAGTATGCAAGGGAGTGGTTTTGATAATGGGCCCTGGGATAAAACCTGAGTGAGCCGAGAAGTTAGAAACACAGAGGCGTGACAAACATTGAAAGAAGATGGGAGGTCAATGGGGGAGAGAGGTCTTGAAGTGGAGACAGAATTGCTGGCATAAGATCCCAGAGAGAATGACTTGAAAGGAGAAGTCAGAATAGGAAAATCAAAGCAAGGAGGAGTCAGTGTGTTGTGTAGATCAACTAAGTGGTTGCTGAATTTATTAAAAATGATGACAATTGTTGAAAAGACTGTCTTTTCTCCATTGTATATTCTTGCCTCCTCTGTCATGGATTAACTGACCATAGGTATGATAAAATCTATGTCAAGTATGGATAAAGGAGTGAGGAAAAATGGCCTAGCAAAGACAAGCAAGGAGATCATTTATCCTAACTCCAGGCCTGTGGTACTCCAGGCTATGGGAATAATACCATCTCTCAAGTGAGAAACATGAAATGGAAAAGAATCTTCAGACAGTGGCCAGCCTTGAGTTAAAGCAGGGAACCGAAGGGAATGTTCAAAGAAAAGGCTGAGGATACAAAGGATTTCCTAATGTTAAACAGATTTGCCAGTGGGCGTATTTGGAATGAGGGAACTCTGATGAGATTTGGGGATACCTCAAGTTACAGAGTGATAAGAATCAAGGTGATGATAGATGATTGGAGAAGCTTCAACTCTGGAGAGGGCCTGAGGTAAGTAGGAATGTGAGCAATGATGGGATTACTATAGAGGAAAAAGAATAACTTATAATTTTTGCTCCATTCCTAAGTATAGTTTAATCTTCATTGCAGGAGCAAATCCTTGGCGCTGAGGTCTGGTAGGGGATATTCATGATAGTGGTATGCAAAAGCTCTTGTGCAAAGCATTTCCATTTTGGCTGGGAAAGAGTGAGCAATTCTTTCCCAGCTAGTGGTCTTAAATTCCAGGGTAGCCCCATGTGTGGTGTCACAGCACAGGAAGCTTCTGTCTCAGTTGTCCCAGTGCAACATCCATGTCTTTATGGTCCTCCTTAAACACTGCAGGACAAATTGTATGCTTAAAAATTAACTTGAGTATAAAGTTTATTTTATTCATAAATTCATCTTTTTCTAAAAAAATTTCCACTTCAGTGCAAGATAAACTAGCATTGTGACTAACTTTTTCAATGTCTTTCTCAACAATATGTAAAATAATTACTTTATAATAGAATAGTATTTTAATAATAAAATGCAAAAAATATTGGAGTCTTCTATGTGGCATGGTAAATAGGTTCTGGTACCAATTTAAATGTGTGTGGGTGGGTCCTCACACCAACAAAGAAGTCTCAGGACACCAGATGAGTGTCCTATAATTTAACTCAATTCTGACACTATCTACCTGGAAATAGCATCAGATTCCACAGGTTAAAGGGTTCAGTCCTACAAGACTGCCTTCTCAGCTGCAAGATTTGGTTGCTACTGTACTTTTTTTTTTTTTTTTTAACATTTTTATTGGAGTATAATTGCTTTACAATGGTGCGTTAGTTTCTGCTTTATAACAAAGTGAATCAGCTATACATATGCTACTGTACTTCTGACCAACTGGCTATAAATCAGAAGTTCCCATGATCCCACTTTGGATTTGATTAATTTGCTAGAGTGGCTCATAGAACTCACAGAGAAACATTTTACTTACTAGATCACCGGTTTACTATGAAAGGATGTAATAGGAATAACCAGATGAAAGAGATGCATAGGGCATGGTATGGAGAAAAGACTTGGAGCTTCTATGCTCTACCCAAGGGCACCACTCTCCCCAAATCTCCACTGGTGCACCAACTGGATGCTCTCCAAATCCTGTCTTTTTGTTTTTTTTGTGGAGGCTTCATTACATAGGTATAATTGATTAAATCATTGGCCATTGGCCATTAATTCAACCTCCAACACTCTCTCCTTCCCAAATCAGGGGAGTGTGACTGAAAGCTCCAAACCTCTAATCACTTGGTCGGTTCTGAACCTGAGCAGGACCCTGTGGGGCTCCTAAGCAGGGAAGCCTTTCTGTCCCGTTTCTTGACTCCAGCCTCCATGATCTTCCCTGAGTTCCAAAGGGCAGATTCAAACAGTTGCTAATCCCAGAAGGGAAGGGATGCAAAGACAAGGGAAAGGCAGCCAGGAAATAAGAGTGCAGCCTTGGGGCAGGGTCCTGGTTCGACCTCAAGGGATACATATAACAATGTCTTTAAATTCTTTCAAGAGGTCAGCATTCTTCATACTAGAGAAAGACCACCTGAGGTTACATTAAAGGAACCAGAGAAGCTCATCAAGAAGATTACCTGAGACCAGATTAGAGGAGTGGAGGCCTTTCACACACCTTAATCTTATCAGCAACCCTACCCTTGAACCATCACTGTAAAACGCCTCACCAAACTCCCCTGGGTTGGAACACATAGTTTTCTAGGGCAGAAGCCCGCTCTGTCCCACTTTGCCTGGCAAAGCAATAAAGCTATTCTTTTCTACTTCACCCAAAACTCTGTCTCCGAGATTCAGTTAGGCACTGGTGTACAGAGGCTGAGCTTACGGCATCAGTTCTCCCGGCATTCAGCCCCCATCCTTAGGTGCAGTCCAACAGTCACCTCACTAACTTAAGAAAAGATACCTTTATGGATCTTATCTCTTAGGAAATCCCAATGGTTTTAGGAGCTCTGTGCCAGAAACCGGGATGAAGAGTAAATATATATATATTTCTTATTATAAATCACAATATCACACAGGAATAAGTCAGCTGTTTTGAACAGTATTATATAGATGGAGTCCTCAGGTATGGGGACACATTATATTCAAAGAAGAAGAAAAGAAAAAAATGTCATGACATGTTTTTGCCATAAGGTAGTACTTTTAAAGTACCAAATGATTAAGAAAAGTTAATTCAAGCTAAAGTAAACTTGAAAAGAATAATTCAAATAATATTTTACATTTACTGTAAATTAATTTTCATGTCTAAATATATTAGAAAAGGAAATATACTCCTACTACTGTAAATACTGATGATGATTAATAGTTTTATGCATACCTGTTTGCTAAATATTTATAAACATTATTCTAAGTATCAAAAACTGTTTTATATGATGTAGAATGCTATTTACATTTGAAAACTTACAAGTAGCTCTACACATGATAGAAAATAATTTTCAATAATTCCAAGGTTTAGGCCCCTTGTTTTCAAATGCTCCATAATCACTGTGACAAAGGAGAGAAAGGCAGAGGACTCCTGAGATAGTAAGATAGTAACCACTTTTTAGTTGGCAAATCCCCCTTTCCCCCTTTATCTAGAAGTAGTGAAAATAACTTCAAATCAGGCAATAGAATGTTTGGTTGGATTGTGGATTTCGCACAAAACAGCCTTTCCCTACAGTTGGGTTTCAGTGGGAAATGAAATCCATGCAACTTTAGGGATTCAAAGCTTTTATTTGTGAATATTTACCTTAAACTATGATAAAATATTTTGTTTGGTTCCTTTTTCCCACTTTACATGCATTACTTTATCTCAGCATTAACAGAGAGACTTCTGTAATATGTTTATTTAAAGGAACAAGTAGAACTGGAAGAAATGAATATAAAGGAGAATGTGAATTTTATATTAAGTGTCTTTGCTTCAAGAAAACACTCTTAGCCTCCATGAAGAATTCACTACGTTGTTCTTAACCACTTGGATCTAACCAGCCCTGAACAATTTGCTTTATTTCTTCTTTCTCTTCCTTCATTTGTAGATGAACAAAGTGAAGTCCCTTTTGGGGGGGTTCCATTTCCTACATTTCAAATTCACAAGTATTTAAAAACTGTGTACTACAAGTTATATTACTATGCATTAGCTGTGTCACATTTTATTTGGGGACATGTAAAACTGTATATTCCAAGTATTTGTTTTCCCTTTTAAGAAATGAATTTCCATAATGCACATAATAATAATGCCTCAGATAGGCAGCTCTATTATCTACACTTCATGGATAAGCTTCACCATTGGGGGGGGGGGGCAGAAGTGCAATTTTATTTATATTTTCTATTGTCAGTTTTCCTTTGAAGCATCAAATAGGATAGTGATACTTTTTTGGCACTTAAGCTATTTACTTACTGTGACTTAACGAACTGTTATAAAGTGAGCCATATTCCCACCGTGCATTTCATACAACTATTACTAGAACTTCTTTTCAGAAGGATTTATCTTCTAATCAATATTTTTCTTATTGTGCCATTTCCAGAAGTACTAAGGAGACTTCTCTTCTGTAACAGGATTTGATTCTGTTATGGTTTACCCTTTCTAATAGTTGTACAATGTACAACAGCAAATCTAACAGGTGGACCATCTAGCTCTTGTGATGTTGCTATGGTCCCAATTATATTTGTATGTTTCCAAGGAAGGTGAAAATCCCTCAACTGCATTATCAAGTAAAAAGCAAAGTGTTGTAGAAATTTGAAATTATGCTTGAAATCATTCTCTTCACTGAAAAAGATCATGTTAAGACATCAATGATTAGATGTTTTTAAATTACTGTTTTTGAAAGATTATTTTAGTCGATAAACTCAGAGACACAGATAAAAATTCATGATCATTGATAAATATAATCCGGATTCTTTCTTTTCCTTAAACTTGGAATTTTGATACTGAAATTGAAATAGGTAGTTGTGAATTCTTCAGGGACTATACACAAAATTCCTTTTGAGCAACAGCACTCTCCACGTGATATATATTTTCTACAGATGATTTACAGGTTACAGACAGGCTGTGACCTTTCTCTCCCAACTGCAAACATATTAAGCAGAGCTGATTAACGGAGACGAAAAACACTGGGTTATTTTCTCTTATAGGGGTCTTTGACAAAGCCCTCTTCTCTGAGCCCTCCTACTTTATTCGCTTGCAAATCACTGTGCCTAAAGAGTCTTTCCTCCCCCAGCCCAAACCTGGAGCCCTGCAGCGCCATCAGTGGCAATATCTTCCTATGTGAGGGACGTCTCTTATTAAACAGAAACGCTGAATGGAAACCAATCAGATAGAGAGTTCCTTTGGCTTCAGCTTCCTGCCTGTCTGAGTTAAAAGTGATGCTCTCTGGAAGAGGGAGGCACACTGAGCTTCATGAAGATTCAGCTGTGAAGATACTATAAAAAGAGAAGAGAGGGAATGAGAGAGAAGCAGCACCGGAATTGTCAGCGCTGAGCAGGGCTAAACTCCATTCCGTTGCTAAACAAGGTAAATGTTATTTACTTTGCTTGACAATATAAGCTCTTTAATCTTTGCTTTCCTGTAATGTAGTAATACAAATATTGCTTTTCTCCTAGTTGCTATATTTTGCTCCTTCCCCCTCTCTCTCTCAACATTTAAAAGCAGGTAAGAAAACATTTTATAGTATTTGAATATGATATTAAAATGCTCAGTGAAAAAGCTTGCAATGTTTGCTTATTTTACTTTTACAAAACTGATACCTACCAAAGCTCTTTTTATAGTGCTCAAATTTGCATATGGAGCATTAATATAGAAATAAAACTAAACTTCACATTGTGTTGATTTTGGTGGCTTTGAATTACATATTAATTGTGTTTGTGTGTACTATTATATCAATTTTAAATGGACCCTGGTTTTCTCATAACTTTTGTTTACATAATTTGAGTCAGAACTGTCAAAAATAAAGACATCTTTTTCATGTCTTAATAAGAAATGATTTCTTTATTTTTAATATTAAAATGAAATGATACGTAAACAGTAAAAATAACACATATATAGATGGACACAGGATGTCAGGATTATGGTGATCACTTTACCTGGTGAAGGAGGTTTCTTCACATATTTGTAGTTCTCACTCAGGTCAATATTCTGAATGTGTACATCTGCTGGCTATAATTGCTCTCCATTATTGCAGGCAAATGTATCTTAATGTAATAAAGACTGTGGATGAAAACCACAGGAGGGAGAGAGTTTCAAAGGCAAAATTGTGTTTTATTTGAAGTGATATGGAAAATGTAGTGACTTGATGGAGCATTTTTTTTTTTTACTTTGCATACTCAAAATAACCATTCGCATCAATTATATTTTCAAGCACGCTAATCTCTAAAAAGGCATGTCGAATTTTAACTAAAGGTTATCAATATTCTACAGCGTTCACATTTAGATACTGTTAACAGTGTATGTTCTCAGAATCTATTTTAAATAACAAAAGTGCATAAAAGAAAAGTGATCACCTGTAGTAGATGAGTTCACATTTATTTGTATTATTAACTTTAGACGAGAATGTAATGGACTATAGATTTGAGGAGAAACTGGAGGTCTTTTCTGGAGATTTGTTGTAATTTAATATTGTGTTATATATATATCTATGAGATTAATAATCAAGATTTTTTCACAAGGTCTTTGAAATCTATGTAGCATGAAAAAATAAGTGATTTTTGTAACAGCAAAAGGTGGTAACTTTTTCATGACAGGAGGAAATCTTCATTTGGCTCTCTTTACTTATCTGTAAAATTAGCAGTGTTGTCTATTTTTAGCCATAGCTAAGAATGAACTTGATCATTCAGTGTTCTTAACTTGGAAAAAAAGTATGATTTAAAAACCTCTAACATTCAAGAGAGGATAAATCCTATTTTCAGATTCAGACACTGCTTCATTACCTAGACAATGCTGTGTCAAGTGTAGAACTACAAAACCGGTTAATATAGGTTCGAATGGTAGATTTTTTTGAAAAATAAAGAAAATGAAATAACATGCTATTCTAGCACATAGCAGCAAAGAACTTGGACATAACATGAACAACATGCATTTGCAGTCTTGTCATCAAGCATATTATGGATTCAACTGAAGTTTTCACAAAGGAAGAGTACAAAATAATTGTATGCACTTAATAGATATATGCTGAGATGTTGGAATACTGTCATCTCTGTATTTGCTTTGAAAAATGAGAAAATGTAAGATAAAGCTCATGATATAAGCAAATCTAATTCTGGAAATAATGAATAGAAAAATGCTTCAGAGGAAGCAGGTAGTGTCAGTTTTTCTAACTTTAAGTCAGAAAGATTTGGTAAGACTAATAAAGCAAGTCATATAAGATAATATTATTTTCTAGGATGGAAAAGTAAGTTTTCCCTTTATTACACTCTTTGATAGCTTAAAAAACAATTTTGAAATGGTTCACATAATTATGTCACCATTATTGTATCCTTTGCATAATTGAAATAAAAATGTCTTGTACCACTGCCTACGTGTAAAAGATCACAATATCAAAGTTGGCTTTGAAATTACACTTTTAAATGGTATGTTGCATGACTTGATAAATTGTATGTTAGATCAGAAGCTCTTCTGAATGTTACCTTGCATGAAAAGATTTCACTTGGTATTTTACTGTGCCCCTCATACATGCAAAGTTTAGCCAGTTTAATGTCCATTCTTTGGTACATACACCAAATGGGAATAAAAAAATAATCGGAGATTTTTTTTTCTGCTGGGTTACCTCTTTTTAGTGATTTGAGGCAGACACGCATTCCATACAATATTTACACAATGTATAGGTGCAGCTAATCAGAATGCTTTGGACAATGCTTAAAATTACATAACAAAATATGTGAGTAATATGGCAATATATTGTATGCAAGAAAGTATAAGTTAAGGTGAGAGTTAATTTAAAAAATACATGTGAGTGTGTCACAAATAAACATTGGCTGTAACTTGTTCTCTATGAAAGTGAAGAGCCTAGATGGATAATTACTTAGTGTTAATACAAATGCTGCAATAATACAAATGCTTCACTAGTTTGCTATACTCTTTAAGACAAATTTTGTTCCCTCAAAGGTAAATTTAAAGTATAAATAAATTTAACATTTTTAAAAAACAGAGTGTGATATTTTAAAAACGTCCAATGTGATATTTTAAATATTTATACTTCTGACTTCAAGGATATATATATATATAATTATATATATATGATCCTATTATATGTAATATCAAATAGTAACATTAGTAGAGTAAGTTTGGTTTATGGTGAGGTATTTTATTATAAAAACTCTAGTTAGGTTCTTAGGCATTTTACTTAATTTTTCTATTTAATGAAGTTTTCTAGAAGAAAACATGCTAAATGGGACCAAAGGACATTGGTTTTAATTAGCTTTGTTTTTACCTGATGTAAATTTATACATAAGATTATTTGTATTGTAGAACATGAGACGTTTCCTAAGGTAAAGCAATTTCTTTCTTTGTATCTTGCATATCTGTTTTCAAAAATTAGTTGTGTCTTAAAATATATCCCCAAAAGCTTCTTAATGTCTATGACATTATCTTATTTAGGTGTTAACATAAAATTCTAGAACTTTAGAAATGGGGTTTTAACCACCTCCAACTTTAATGCTGCACAGGAAAACTGAGGTTTAGAAAGATCAGATTACATAACCAAGGCTGTCAAATTATATATGAAAAATTGTCAACATTGTGTGAAAATATATCATCATGTGGAAACATTATGTGAAAGCTAAGTCACGAGAATCATATTAGGAATGTACACACACGCATATGCACACACGCGTGCACGCGCACACAGTGATGAGTTGAAAACACTGACTACTAGATAGTTTTAAACATCCTGAAAAAGTTTTTTCTCCTATGATTCACTTCAAATTCCTCTGCCTGGAACCAGCATTATCCTCATCATTAAAATATGGTAAGGAATGCACAGTGAGGAGTGTCTTTATAGCACTCTTAAATATTTTCATAGCAGTCCTAATATGTTAATGCACTTATCCCTAAATTTAGCACTACTAAGAGATGGTCTTATAGCCACATTCAGATGCAAAGTGTCTGAATAAAAGCAGGATCTCTGGAGCCTAACCAAGACATTTTATATTAGAACTACTGAGAAACACCTCCCAAAACATAAAAGTCCTAATAATGGATCTTACTGCTTATGAAGAGAAAATGGAAACCTCACGAGGTATTGTTGCTGTGGTGTGTGTGTGTGTGTGTATAATACATATCTATTTATTTTTAAGAGAAAAGATGGGGAAAAGGAGAAGACCTGAATATTTTCTTAAAGTGATATTCAAGGTTTTCCTTTTTTTTTTTCTTATTCAATTACTTTGCTAAATTATAAATCAATTGCAGGGGGAATGAGTGCTCTCATAGTCTCTATTTCTCTTCATGAGCGAGATAATTCTTGGTCTTTCTAATTAATCAATGAAACACCACAGCATATGACTGTTTTGTAAGGGTGAATTAAAAAGCCTGCTCTACATATCACTCTTTGAGATTAATCCTACAATTGCAAAGAATGGAGATAGCAGTGGCTAATAGTTATTATTTGATTTTTGAGTTTAAAGATGAACGTGTTCCTAAATGTACTATAAGAAATAGATATACCCGACAGAATTTATATTGGAATATGCTAAACTCACTACAGTTTATGTATTATTAATAGAGTATCCAACGCATAATGGACTTTTCCTTCATATTTACTTGAAACAGGATGTTAGGGAAGTCATAAAAAACAACGGACAATATTTATAGGAAGGAAGTATAATAAGGATGACAACAATGTATAGCATAACAATGTGTAATCTAAGCAAATAAACACCAATAGTTCACTTCCTATGATAAAAGACATCATTTAAATCATACTGCTTTTATAAACTAGGCCATCAATCCTAAAAGTTTTCAAAGGGGGTTCTCCCCCAGACAAGTAATTTCTTTATCATCTATTTTTTTCTACTGAACAGGTTACTTAAATAATTTAATGTAATTGCACAAAATATTTTTCAAAATATTCACATTTATGTGTTATAAATACTTCACAATGCAAAGAATATATCAGAAATCTAAGAAACTCAAATCTCTTTTTCACTCATTTAAGCCACAGATGAAACACTGGAGAAAACTTACAGGACAAATTACAAAGTAACATCTACATATCTATATCTTCAGGTATTTATCTATACATCTGCATCCATATGTATTTCTGTGTATCTGTATCTACAGGTAGATCTGTATGTGTGTGTATGTACCCAAAAAATATATATGGAAAATAGAAAGGAATAACACAATCAATTATTTCAATGTATAAATTAATTATAGCCTTTAAATTGTTACAATGGTGTAACATTAGACACTAAGAATCTATTTTGTCAGGCAGTTATGGATATTATATTATGAACAAATAGCAATTAAAACTATTTTTAAATTTTGGAAAAATTTAAACTCGAAGTTCATGTGTTATGGCTGATTTGGATAATTTTTTGAATAGGGAGAATTAGACCTGCATTTTTAAAAACTGTTAAGTAGAAATAATCATTCTCCATTTAATGTCTAAAAGTCTTGACCTCATAAAATTACAATCTCTTGGGGCCTCCCTGGTGGCGCAGTGGTTGAGAATCTGCCTGCCAATGCAGGGGACACGGGTTCGAGCCCTGGTCTGGGAAGATCCCACATGCCGCGGAGCAACTAGGCCCGTGAGCCACAGCTACTGAGCCTGCGCGTCTGGAGCCTGTGCTCCGCAACAACAGAGGCCGCGATAGTGAGAGGCCCGCGCACCGCGATGAAGAGTGGCCCCCGCTTGCCGCAACTAGAGAAAGCCCTCGCACAGAAACGAAGACCCAACACAGCCAAAAATAAATAAATTAAAAAAAAAAAAAAAAAAAGCTGTCCAGGAACAGCTTTTTAAAAAAAAAAAAAAAAAATTATAATCTCTTTACCCATTCTTATGGTGGGTGGGAAAGTAAAGTAGGAATCATAATGCTATCTCAAACCATATTAGGTAAAAATTAGATGATTATTATCAGAAAATAAGATCTTTATTATTTTTTATTTGTTATATAAAATACAGAGAGAGCACATTACATGATGGAATTTTATTTATTTGGTCATTTTCCATAGCCGAGGGTCAGTCAATAGGCATTTTATATTTCTTGTATTGTTGGGTAAGTTAATTATTTGCTTAATTCCAAATTTTCTTTATATTAAAAATATACTAAGATTAAATAGCATTGCTTTATGTCTAATAACATATATATAATAATTTAATAAAACAGTCAAGGATAAATATTTGTATTACTTCCACTCACCAGGTAAATGTTATAACTTATTAGTACATTATAAATCAACTATGCATGTACTGAGCAGGGATTGAAATAGGTTTAACTATTAGAAGAGAAATAATATTTTTTTCTTCTCCCCCAATCGTGCCAGTTTAACTAGATGATGTGACATTTTATATATAGTTTCAATTCAGTTATGCTTTTTGGTACAAGAGCATTAAATAAGATTCAGATTTGTATTTCTGACAATATTACTCTTCCAAGGACTAAATAATTAATACACTATTATAATAATATGTATGGTTTTGTATGCAAATCATATTTGTCTGTCTTTTATGTTTAGCTTAGAATTGAGGTCCCTGATACAATCATTAACAGTGAAAAAAGTTATTATCATACCGGGAATAAATATATTTTTCTTTATAATTAAAATTAACTTTGGTCAGTTTACAATAGGGAGTTCTATTGAAATACAAATAGTGAATACCAATAATAAGCTTACAGTTTTAAATATTGCAGTTATTTTAGTTTATTACAATGAAGACTTTTTAAACAGTGCTGTCTGTATCTATATATTTATCTCTCTATATCTATTACAGATAGACAGATAAAAATATATACACATATATGTATGAGGTGTCTCAAGCTCACTACTTTGGACTTGAGACCTGTGTTAAATTTTGCTTCCAATGGATAAATAGGGAAGACTATTTTATTTGAATAAGAAAGAAACTTCCAATTTTGGAATTTTTTTTGTGATTTTAGAAAGTTAAGAGGATAATTGTTCTAATAGAATTTTTTAAAAATAAATATATATCAGGAAACTGCTTGAGTTTATAATTCCTTATACCCAAAGATGAATACTGAAACTGATGGAGATCAAATGACAGAATGGAGACTAAGAAAGTAGTGAGATTCAATTACAGACTCAGTAGCAGAGTCACACAATAATTTAATAATAATGCTATCATGGATGTCTGGTGTCTCCCCAGATCTATGCTTCTTGTGGTTTGCTGCTGACAAATGAAGCATTGCTTTGGGATCACTGCAACCCTTTATTTAAACACAAGCATGGAGATTGCGCTCCATTTTACCCAAGACTAAACTGTGTTTATCGAAGTCTTACATTGAAATTGAGCTTTAAACATATTCAGGGAGGAATAAAATTTTATTTCAGGATAAATATGTCACTTGTATATGTCTTGCATTATATTTCAATGACCATATTTTTAAATTGCACTCTTCTAAAATTACAAGAAAATGTAGGTAAACAGCCCCTATGGAAAGAGCGTTGAGGAAATTCTACCCCAGAATGAAAATTTTATTTAGATTGTGGGTTTGGACAAACATATCCTTAAGTATTTATAAATAACGTTTTGTTATATAAAATATGGAACTGAAAGCAGATTTTAGAAAATAAGTAACTAATCATTATAGAGTTCTATACATAGTCATACATTACAGTGGCTTTCTACAAATAAGAGATGTTTTATAAACTATCAGGGATATATATTTTATTAAAATTACAGTTTTATATCATTTTTTTAAATGTAATTATTTGATGTTTTTATTACCTTTCATCCAGTATTTTTACGTATGTCAACACGAACCCATTTGAAACTAATCTTTATCTCCATGGTGAGAAAAATTTTTGAGTGTTAAATAGTCAATTTGCTAAAAGTAGATTTTTAACCAATTTAATATCTATGAAAGTAAGCATACAGTAAGATTATGGAAGGAATTTTTAGTCTTTAACATGTGATTAAAAAGTTCTCAATAACAAATATGCTGATAAGATATATCAAATGTTATACTAATAAGTATATAACTGTATATAATTCATTAATAAGTTACTATTTCTAATATGCTAGGTGACATGTATTGTGCTGAAAGTGTTAAATGTTATTTTCTCCTTTAACTATAACTATAATCTATGAGGAAAGAAATTATCTACATCCATCTTCTTTTATCCTTTCCCTTCTGCTTGAATTCTGAATTGTTTGGTGGCTAAAATAGACCTAAGTTATACGTTGCCCACTGACTTCTACCAAACTGAATGTAAATCTATAGTGATTCACAGAAAGCAGATTTTTTCCATGCAATGAACTGTGATAATTTATTTCTCTTGCTACTTTTAACTACTTGTGCTTTCTTACCTTCACTGCAGCTTTAGCTTTGCTGCTACTTCTGTTTCCATACTTATGGCTTTGCTTCTAACTCCTTATCAGTTTTCCCTACCCCCACTCCTCCTCTACATCCAAGACAGAATATATTTAAATACAAGTGCTTTTCCTCCTTAATTTGGCTTGCACTTTGGGGAGATGATTCAGTGAACTGTAATAAAAAGTAGCTTTTCTAACATGAGAAACTCCTTAGATGAGGTGCTAATAAAAATTGGTCAATATATTTGTGGGCAATTTTAGAAACTCTTCTCCTCTGTTCCACCTCTCCCAACTTTTACTTTCTAATTGACTGAAAATGGGCCTTATAGGGAGTTGAATATTACCAAGGTCACAATTCATTAAGAAGAGATAAGTAGAACAAGGAGACGTGGTACTACTGACAAGTGGATTTGACTGCAGGTCCAGGAATGGAGCCCTGCCATATATACAGCTGCATGAGGATTTTGGAGAATCGTTAAGAAAAAGCGGAACTTGAAAATCTAAGGCTATCCTTGTATCCCTGTATGTTAATACTCATAAGGTGTGTGTGTGAGGGGACAAGTTGGCAGAGTGTTTTGATATTGACTGCTTGGCCTCAGGAATTCCAAAATGGATGCATACAAACTTTTTACATTAAGAAGCTGATTTTATGTTCCATTTTCATGTAGTAGAAGTGACAGTCCATCTTACAGTTTGCAGGTGTTGGTAGAAGCAGTGCTTCTCATAACATCAGTAGCATAATGTAGTGTCCTAAATGTGTGCAGATTTATTGAGAAGTCTGTTCAGAATCCTATATGCACTCTTTGTATTCTTTTCTTTTAAGCTCACTATCAAGAAAAAGATCTTCAGATTATTTGTAGTGGTTAATTAATTTATCCGTTGGCTGATTATTTCATTTTCCTACCTTTGAATTTACTCATTATTGAACACCTGCTACACGTCCTAGGCTCTACGCTGTTGTGGAACATGTGCTGAGAAGACCTTCACATGGAAGCCACTCTTATTTCCAAACAGCTTCAGTTGTTAGAGATTCTCCTTTTGCCATAAGTGACAACATTTATCTGTTTGTAAGTTCTCTATTTTGTCTTAGTTTTGCTTGGTACTAATCTTTATTTCACCCCTATGTATTAGTATTAAAAGAAAAGCATTCAAAGAAAACTTTGTCCAGCCTATATTTTTTCTTCAGTATAAACAACCCTCATTACTTCAATTTTAAAATAAGTAACATTTTACAGACTGCTCTACCATTCTAGTTGCCCTGTGTGAACTGAACTCTTGTTTGATATTGTTCCTAAAATTGAAATCAATAATCCTAATATGAAACAGGGAGCACACAATAAGTAGGACTATAACTCCCTTTTAAAAGCTACTTTTCAAATTAATCCAAGACCGTTTTTCTATTCTTCTTCAATGCTTCCAAAAGACATACATAGAAAAAAAAAATGTCTTTATGATTTGTAATTCTGTCTTATAAGATAAAATGCCAAATCCTGACAGATATAACACTAGTCACGTCTTACACTGGTCTTTTACTATCTAGTCCTTCAACCACTCTTCTTATAAAAACCTTCATATCTCTTTGCTGTATTGTTATAATAACCTTTTAGTTGCTCACCTAGCCAACAGTATATTTAATTAAAAATACATTCCACAAAGTATAATTTTATAAATTAAGAATACACCTCAATAACACTTTCTCCCTTATCCCCAACCCATCACATCTAGAAATACATCAGTACATCTCAGCCTTGGATCCAAGTCTTCAGCCATTGGCTTTTATCTTATATTTTAAGGTTTTCCTGCTAAATTATGAATCTTAAAAATATGACCACATACTTAAAGGGCCCAAAGTATACATTTCATGATCAAAACTAACCTGAAATCTTTTTTTTTTTAACATCTTTATTGGAGTATAATTGCTTTACAATGGTGTGTTAGTTTCTGCTTTATAACAAAGTGAATCAGCTATACATATACATATATCCCCATATCTCTTCCCTTTTGTGTCTCCCTCTCTCCCACTCTCCCTATCCCACCCCTCTAGGTGGTCACAAAGCGCTGAGCTGATCTCCCTGTGCTATGTGGCTGCTTCCAACTAGCTACTGGTTTTACATTTGGTAGTGTATATATGTCCATGCCACTCTCTCACTTTGTCCCAGCTTACTCTTCCCCCTCCCCATGTCCTCAAGTCCATTCTCTAGTAGGTCTGTGTCTTTATTCCTGTCCTGCCCATAGGTTCTTCAGAACCATTTTTTTTTTTTAGATTCCATATGTATATGTTAGCATATGGTATTTGTTTTTCTCTTACTTACTTCACTCTGTATGACAGACTCTAGGTCCATCCACATCACTACAAATAACTCAATTTCATTTCTTTTTATGGCTGAGTAATATTCCACTGTATATATGTGCCACATCTTCTTTATCCATTCATCTGTTGATGGACACTCAGGTTGCTTCCATGTCCTGGCTATTGTAAATAGAGCTGCAGTGAACATTGTGGTACATGACTCTTTTTGAATTATGGTTTTCTCAGGGTATATGCCCAGTAGTGGGATTGCTGGGTCGTATGGTAGTTCTATTTTTAGTTTTTTAAGGAAGCTCCATACTGTTCCCCATAGTGGCTGTATCAATTTACATTCCCACCAAGAGTGCAAAAGGGTTCCCTTTTCTCCACAACCTCTCCAGCATTTATGGTTTGTAGATTTTTTGATGATGGCCATTCTGACTGGTGTGAGATGATATCTCATTGTAGTTCTGATTTGCATTTCTCTAATGATTAATGATGTTGAGCATTCTTTCATGTGTTTGCTGGCAATCTGTATATCTTCTTTGGAGAAATGTCTATTTAGGTCTTCTGCCCATTTTTGGATTGGGTTGTTTGTTTTTTTGATATTGAGCTGCATGAGCTGCTTGTAAATTTTGGAGATTAATCCTTTGTCAGTTGCTTCATTTGCAAATATTTTCTCCCATTCTGAGGGTTGTCTTTTCGTCTTGTTTTTGGTTTCCTTTGCTATGCAAAAAGCTTTTAAGTTTCATTAGGTCCCATTTGTTTATTTTTGTTTTTATTTCCATTTCTCTAGGAGGTGGGTCAAAAAGGATCTTCCTGTGATTTATGTCATAGAGTGTTCTGCCTATGTTTTCCTCTAAGACTCTGATAGTGTCTGGCCTTACATTTAGGTCTTTAATCCATTCTGAGTTTATTTTTTTGTATGGTGTTAGGGAGTGTTCTAATTTCATTCTTTTACATGTAGCTGTCCAGTTTTCCCAGCATCACTTATTGAAGAGGCTGTCTTTTCTCCATTGTATATTCTTGCCTCCTTTATCAAACATAAAGTGACCATATGTGTGTGGGTTTATCTCTGGGCTTTCTATCCTGTTCCATTGATCTATATTTCTGTGTTTGTGCCAGTACCATACTGTCTTGACTACTGTAGCTTTGTCGTATAGCCTGAAGTCCAGGAGCCTGATTCCTCCAGCTCCATTTTTCTTTCTCAAGATTGCTTTGGCTATTCGGGGTCTTTTGTGTTGCCATCCAAATTGTGAAATTATTTTTTCTACTTCTGTGAAAAATGCCATTGGTAGTTTGATAGGAATTGCATTGAATCTGTAGATTGCTTTGGGTAGTATAGTCATTTTCACAATGTTGATTCTTCCAATCCAAGAACATGGTATATCTCTCCATCTGTTTCTATCATCTTTAATTTCTTTCATCAGTGTCTTATAGTTTTCTGCATACAGGTCCTTTGTCTCCTTAGGTAGGTTTATTCCTAGGTATTTTATTCTTTTTGTTGCAATGGTAAATGGGAGTGTTTCCTTAATTTCACTTTCAGATTTTTTCATCATTAGTGTATAGGAATGCAAGAGATTTCTGTGCATTAATTTTGTATCCTGCTACTTTACCAAATTCATTGATTAGCTCTAGTAGTTTTCTGATAGCATCTTTAGGATTCTCTATGTATAGTATCATGTCATCTGCAAACAGTGACAGCTTTACTTCTTCTTTTCCAATTTGGAGTCCTTTTATTTCTTTTTCTTCTCTGACTGCTGTGGCTAAAACTTCCAAAACTGTGTTGAATAATAGCGGTGAAAGTGGGCAACCTTGTCTTGTTCCTGGTCTTAGTGGAAATGGTTTCAGTTTTTCACCATTGAGGACAATGTTGGCTGTGGGTTTATCATATATGCCCTTTATTATGTTGAGGTAAGTTCCCTCTATGCCTACTTTCTGGAGGGTTTTTATCATAAATGGGTGTTGAATTTTGTCAGAAGCTTTTCTGCATCTATTGAGATATCATAAGGTTTTTATTCTTCAATTTGTTAATATGGTGTATCACACTGATTGATTTGCGTATATTGAAGAATCCTTGCATTCCTGGGATAAACCCCACTTGATCATGGTGTATGATCCTTTTAATGTGCTGTTGGTTTCTGTTTGCTATATTTTGTTGAGGATTTTTGCATCTATGTTCATCAGTGACATTGGCCTGTAAAAACTATCCTGAAATCTTTATAAAAATATTTTAGTTATGATTTAGTGTAAGTTCCCTGGAAGAAAGGCCAAAGCTTTCATGATATTTATGGAGTTTTCATATCATCCTGAAAAAGTATGGACTGCTTCACAGTTTATAAGTTAAAATATTTGTACTTAACAAGTTTATCAAAATAATAGTAAAAATGCACTTGGCTGGTGGTGTCAGTAGACATACAATCTCTTCCCAGCTCTATTTACTAGCTGTCTTATTAGTAGTTTATCTTCATTTCTGGGTGCAAATTGTCTCATGTACAATAAAATGCAATGAACAGGAAGTTTAGATAGGTAATATTTTATGGTTGTAAGGACAAGCAAAGTCCCGGAGTCATACATTCAAAGTAGAAAAGCCGGTTTTACTATCTACTTCATGTATGAGTTTGAGAAAGTCTTTTAATGCTTCAGAGCTCTTGAAGCTTCCTGAGAAAAGATATGAACAATATCTACATTATAGTGTATTATGAAGAGACACTTCTGATCCTATAATAACTGCTCTTATTATTATTATTAAGAATGTTATTGCTCAGGTTCATTATAACTAGGTAAAGTGCATTGAAACTTTTCATGTAGCGTAAGAGACACCTAGCTTAATTTGATGACTATTTCATTGTTCTTGAAATTAGATAAGGTAAATCTGGAAGTCAGTTACAACATTATGAATATAAATATTCATACATATCATGTGGTTCCTTAAGTTGACATAGCATACAATGAAAATATTTTATATTTTGAAAAATTTTGTGGTGTAAATTTATACCATATTGAAATTAATATAGAATATTTACAATCATAGATAGAATACTATAAAGTTTATTGCTTTAAGTTAGAATGAGTACATTATACATGGATCTTGGAGATATGAATGAGTTATGAAAGTCTTTTAAATCAATGGTAATAAAATTTCATAGTATCTCGTATCATCACATATTTTAATGCTGGGTATTTAACTTTCCTTTTCTATCATTTTTATGGTTTTTTCCCTTTTATTTTTTGAATTACATTAATAACTAAAGTGAATGATTCTTGAACTTAAAGTGAATAGAGCTTATAAAGATGGTTTATTTGTACAAGAATTTTACTGTGGTTTGAAAAATGTAGTTCAAACAAAAATGGTAATAATGATTGCATGCTTGTAACATTCACTAAAATTAACTTGGAAGTTATATTTGTGGTGAATGTTAATGATTTGATTGTTTATTCCTAATCTTTGTAAAATGGAGTTAGTATTCATAAAATATAGAAACTACTTTAAGTTATATTTAGTAAATATTTACTATGCATATAGCATTTTTCTGGGTGCTGAGGTTATAGCAGTGAACATGATACAAAGTGTTTCTAATCACCAGAAGATACTTTCTCGGGGAGTAATACAAATAACAAATAAGATAAATATGGGACTGATGAATGCTGAGAAAATAGGTGGTGGGGTGGAGAGTTTCTGAAGGGGTGAGTGGAACTTTATCAAGGTAGTTAGGGGGGGTTTTTTGAGAAGGTGGTATTTAAATTGGTTCTGAATGGAGAGAAGGAAATATCATGAAACGCATCATTTTAGGTAGAAGAAATGGCAAGTTCAAAAGCTCTGGCATGTTAATAAATTTTGCTCTTTTTCTATATAATATTCTAATTAAAAGTAATTTAATTTGTAAAAACTAGATTGTTATATTACGCTTACTTAGATACTTATAAACTTAATAAAAATGTGAACTGGACACTTTCCATTTCTCACCTTAATGTTAACAACAACGTGCATTCCTGCATTTTTTCTTGCTTCATGAAACAAGTGGTTCTAATATAATATTCATCTTTGTACGTATATAAAGTTAGCCTTTTATTAAATGTTACTGTTTATATAGCGGTGGGAATTTCAGACAGCTACTATAGAATATTTAGATATTAACTCTTAGTGTCCAAGATTTTTAGTTTTCTAGTTTCTCCTGGTTATAAGTTGAAGACTCACTGAAGCTAAGGCAGGAAAAAGTTATCTTATTGTAAGGAGGACATATATTCCTGTATATATCTCTGTATATTTCTGTATCATTATCTATAATGATATGGGACAGTTAGTCTTACAACTCTCCAAAGGAAAAAATGAAAAAGAATTCCTCCTTTATCCTGAATGTTGAGGGAGGTTCTATCCTTCTTGAAGGCACTAGGGACAGCAGGATCTGTTCTAGAATTGTCTCTAATGCTCCAAATGTTGATGCCTTCCTATCTGTGTGATTATATTTTGAACATAATTTTCATACTTTTTTATAGTTTCCAAAAGAAGGAGTCTAATTATGTGATTGCAGTTCTTCTCTACTTCTGAGGATCTGCTGTCCTACAAGTTCCACTTTCATCATTTTGTCTGTTATGTTATGCCTACCTTCATCTTCTGGCACTTTTATGGCTTCTCTTTCTTTTTTACTGATTTCCTCTTTTCGATAATCTTCGGTTAAATTTTCAGAGACATTTGTATTAGTCTAACTGTTAACTCTTTGTCCCAGGACTGTAGACAGTCTTTTTGTTGGTGTTCAATATTTTCCTTACCATATCTGAATTAGGTGACCCTAGTCATATTCTCTTAGGTCCTTATATACAATGTATTTGCTGGAAAACTGACCTTTGACCTCACAAGGACTGGTTGGACACCCTTCTTTAAAAGCACCTGTCAGCACAGTACTCAATGTACATTGATAGGACTACACCATTTGTGTAAAATAAACAATTATAATGACAATATTCTCACCCCAAGTAACATGTAGATAATATGCTTCTTATCCTACCAAATTGTGTTCATTTTGGCTAAAACGTAATTTACAGTTATAAAACAAAAATGAAAATTTGCCCAATTTGGAGTTTTAAGATTATATCATAAATAGTTATTGGTTATTGGATGTTTTCAATAAGGAAACACAATGGTCTAAGTGTTTTGGGTGAATCATGCTTTGGTAAATAATTCTTTCAGTAAGTTCTACATTGCTTAATTGTGAAACTGATTCATACACCACATTGGAAGGTGTGGTGTTTATAATTTTTGATCTGATGCTAACTCTGTATCTCCTAACTCCCTCCTTCTCCCCTTCCCAGTGTTAAATCTGCCTGCCGTTCTTTTGAGCTACAGAGAAGGGAAGAAATCATGTTTACTTAAATACTAACTGTAATGGTTAAAAGCTTGGATTCTTGAGCCAGAAACACCAGCTTTATCTCTTGCCTCCAGTGTGGTCTCAATGAATTTATTTCATCTTCCTAAATTTCAATTTCCTCAGGTGAAAATGTGGATAATTGTAATATTAGGGTTGTTGCAAGATTGATTATGATAATACATATATCAAAGTGCTTATTATAATAGCCATTTAATAAATATTAATTTTGCAACTATTCTTATTATATTCAGAATGTACTCAAACTGTCAGTTTCTAATACTGTTTTTAGGGAATTTTACCAGGAATTTTACCAGTGTATTTGGGAAAAAGTAGTTATAATATTCTGTACATGTTTCAGGACTTTTCTTTGTCTAAACTTTTTTTTTTTTTAACTCATTTATTTTTGGCTGCGTTTTGGTCTTTGTTTCTGTGGGTGGACTTTCTCTAGTTGCGGCGAGCGGGGGCTGTTCTTCGTTGCAGTGCACGGGCTTCTCATTGTGGTGGCTTCTCTTGTTGCAGAGCACAGGCTCTAGGTGCACAGGCTTCAGTAGTTGTGACACACAGGCTCAGCAGTTGTGGCTTGCGGGCTTACTTGCTCCGCGGCATGTGGGATCCTCCCGGACCAGGGCTCGAACCCGTGTCCCCTGCATTGGCAAGCAGATTCTTAACCACTGCACCACCAGGGAAGTCCCCTGTCTAAGCTTTTAAAAGAAGGCAGAAAATGAAATATAATTATACTTCCAAATAATTGATTGAAAAAGATGTTTTTGCTCAATGCTAGGATTTTACTTGATTAGGCAACATATTTTCTCCAAAGAAATCTTCACTGGCTTTTAAAAATACCATATGATCAATCATGAATGCAGAGAGTAGGAGTAACAATAAGAACATATTGGAAACATAAAAGAAATGTTGTTTAAAATTATGTAAACAATCACACTTTGAAAAGGCACAGAGCACTAAAAAAGCTCCCAATTATCAGAGGATGAAAAATATGTTTGAAAATTTATGAAAAATACATTGGTCTTAGAAAAACATTTGCCCAGTTTTCATTATTAATAAAAATAGGGCCAAGTTGTCATAATGATTTCTAATGTTATTTTTAAATGAAAAAGTTTACCTTTAAAATGTGATCGCTCTCTTGGATGGAAGATTTTAAATTAAGAAAAGGATGATTCAATGCAATTAGGGATTATTACAGCAAGAAGGAACCTAACTGACATTTCATTTAACTGACTGATTTTTTACAGGTAGGGATACCAAGACCCTGAAAAATTTGCTTAAACTGATCCTAGACGAGAAAACCAAGAGTAGAATCTAGGTCTCCAGGAATAAGTTATGTGATTAAGAATGCCTTATCAATGTAAATCATTATATTTTTAAAAATCGGTTTTGATTCATACCTTTGCATGTAAAAAATGGCATCATAGTAAGCACGAATAGCCAGAGGCAAAAAATGACTGCCATTTAATTCACCACTGTGACTGGGCCTGGCTTTCTCTACAACCCTTACAGAAAGAATAGGATGAACCAACTCAACTCTGCATGTAGAGAAGGAAAAATAGCTTTATGCCAAAACTAGCTTTATGCTATCTGAAAGAACGAAAGTGGAGTTAACTAATTATTTCCAACAATTTATATGGGGGAATTACATTCCAATCTGGTTTAGTAAAGAGAACAAGGGATGGGACTAAAAAGACTAGAGATAGGGGCTTTGTATTCATTTACCACTCTGGGATTTCATTTCTTCATTTTAAAAATGATGGAGGGATATAAGCAGACATCTAAGGGCTTTTTCAGTTCTGAAGTCAATTAAGTTTGTGAAAATAGTTATATTAAACTATTGTTTCCATTGTTTCTCTAACAAGCTCCCATTTTGTGAGGAAAAAACAGAAAAATGGAAATAAAACAATTTGGAAGTATCCAAAGACCTGGATTATGCTCTTATACCTGGTCTTTTTGAAGGCCTTTTCTGAGATGTGGATCCCTGTGTGTTGATGTCCACTCTAGTATTAGATCAATTGCATCTGTTCAATTGACCGTCTCCATATTGCCTAAATTTCCTGCATTGATATCAGAATTTCTGTGCATTAAAAAATATATGAATTTGAATTTTATTATTGTCACAAATATTCAGAAATGTATTAATTTATCATGTTTACAGCACCAAGCATTCTGTGCTGTTTCACGCATTCTGTTGCATATTCACAACAATTATAACACATTTAAACATCAACCACTTAAAAGAAATACAGTTTTCTAAAGAAATGATTTATCTTAAATCGTTTTTTGTTCAGATAATTCAAATCGTGTAATCTCATTTGATTGAATTTATATATATATATATATATATTTCTGCAATTATAAAACTGTGCTCTTTAACACTATTTACGTGTATAAATAATTTCTATATTATAGCAAAGATTGCATGAAATGGAACAATTTGCTAATACAACTGCTCAGTCTTTGGGGAAAAAAAAGTATGTCAGTTTGCCAGTTTTAAAGACAACAACTGGATTCATTTGAAGAATGCATAATTCTAATATCAAATGTATTCCTAAAAAACACTCAATTTGTAGTAGACTAGATTTTTTTTAAAAAAGAGGAATATAGGTTAGTTATTTCTTTGAGACATTTATATATTGGTGTCTTTCAATAATTCTGTCCTTGGATATCATGTCATTGGTTTATGTCAAAAAATAATCTCTCAGGTACTTCAGGTGTTAGACCCCTCAGTTAAACCTAGAAGAAATTACTATCCCTAACCATGTTTTTTCTATAGTGTTATGAGAGTAATAAATGTATGAGTGTGTAAGATAAGTTCTCCCAGATCACAAAAGAACAACACCCTCTGTTTCAATGTACTGTCTTGAGGAAACATCACAATACAAGTATCTGATAGTCAAACATTTTGTTTTCACAATCTATTTACGTGAAAATGAATTATTTATAGGTAAATTATCTCCTCTCCTTTAGATTTCCTACTGGAGTTACAGATTTCCTTATGATGTTTTGAAGAAGGAAATTAAACTATTCACTAATTAAATTAATCTCATTGTAGAATAACATTTTGTAATAAGGAACTACAGATTCTATTTTTCTTTGGCAATGAACCTTTATTTATAATGGTATCTTGCCCTAGTCTATGGGGAAAATGCGTAGCAGCTGTGCTGGATAAACCACACATAATTATCACATAGGATCTCTTTGCCAATGATATCGCTGGTTATGTAAAATATACATTCTTGGTGTGTATTTTATAAGTGTGTCATATTTCATATTACTTTTAATTGTATTTATGTACATGGAAACAGCCTCAATATTATTAGCCCTATTATACACGTGTAGAGAAAAATCATGTGATTCAAGTTACTTGAGGCTTATGTGATTCCTCTCCTTCCTTCCTTTGTAAGACTCAATTTTAAGAGATTTTACTTAATATTCCTTCTGTCTTTTGTACTTTATTTTTATAATTTTATGATGCCTGAAAAAATAATTTTCTTTCGGGGAAATATACAGTTTTAAGACCATAAGTTAAGTATTGCCCATAATATGTCAATGTTAATAAGTCAATATCAGACACAGTTAAATTTACATCTTAACACATTGTGCAATTCATATGTGAAATCGATCCATTTATGAAATCAAGCTACCTAGTACAATACTTTAGCTCCCTCTTTTGGTTGGCCCAGATTGTAATATGAAAATACAAGGAAATGCCCTAACATGCTTTCATTTCTACTGGCATTTTATGATATTTGAGACAATATTTATTTCATTATTACTGCATAAAATTAATCTAAATCACTTTTCTAATAAAAATAAGTCAAATCTACATCTGGACTTTTTTTTACCAGTTGAATGCTAAATTACTGAACACTTCATTTTAAAGTTAAAGATGTATTTTGACACAGTTTTACTACATATTATTTAAAATAAATTAGTATTTACTTAATTTTATGAGGATTTTCAAATATGATTTCTCCAAATAAAGTATGAGCATATATGTCACATAT
Source organism: Balaenoptera borealis (assembly GCF_965194805.1). Taxonomy (NCBI): domain Eukaryota; kingdom Metazoa; phylum Chordata; class Mammalia; order Artiodactyla; family Balaenopteridae; genus Balaenoptera; species Balaenoptera borealis. Next base: position 24,427,170 of record NC_138867.1, on the reverse strand, counting down.
ATCTGTTTCTCACACTCTATCAATATCTCTGAATCTATATTCTCAACTGTAGTAGCAGATTTTTCTAGCCTAATTTTTCCAGTCTTCAAATTTGTTCTTTCCTTTCATAACCAAATACTTAATCCTAGTTCCAGTTTGCATGATAAAACAAACTGAGTCCACCCCTCCAAATATTTCGTTAAAATTTCTAGGAGTGTTTCCAAAATTCTGGATTTCACCTGTTACTACTTGCTTAGGATTCCTCTGCAAGTTTCTCAATTGATCTCAATGCTCAACCTTAATAGGTTCCTGCTTGTTTCCCTGAGCCCTACTAATTCTAGGACAGAACAGCAATTAATAATAATAATAACATTGAACACCCTTTACAGAAGGATAAAAGAATAAAAATGATGTTTGGGAACAGAAGACATCAGGAAAGAAATTTACAATATGGTATTTCGCTGCTAAATCTAAATAGTCCAGGCAGTTTCCCAGGACTTGACTCTTGGATATTTCCATCCTTTGCTCTCAGCTTGCTGCCATGAAGCTGGAGGGCTCGTCTCTAAGCAACAGGTGTTACCTTGACACTAATTGTTATTTGGGAGCCCAGAATCCTCAATTTTTCTCAGACTATAGGAAGAGATTAACAAAAAATAAAATAATTTACTCTGATAACATTATCCCAGAGATGCCAACATTTTTAAAAATTTACATTATTAAAGAGGAAGCTTAGTATACCTGCATGACACATGAGCACTTGGATTTTTCCATTGGAAATCACAAGACCATTACTTAACCTGTATCTACATGATTTATAGGGCCCTCTGAGAACAGAAAGCACTTTCATGAGGACAAATCACACCTTCTAATTATAGAATCTAAAATATAATTCTATTAACTTTGTCAATAATATTTTGTCACTAATAACTACCCATGGGTCAGAAATATTTTATACTATCTTTCTCTTCTAATTTTGGGTAGATATAAAAATACTTAACTTTTTTTATGTTTAATATGTAGTTAAGTGAAGGTGATACATATCTAATAAATTTTCTATGTATAATATGTGAAAACCAAATTTCTTTTGCTCTTCCTGTAAATAAACAAAAGCCCAAATCAGTCTGAATGGCTTCCCTTTTTTTTTTCGGTTACCCCTGTTCATGAAATATTCCATTTGTAACATAGGAATTGATTCAAATAATTTTGAGAAAGATAATGGGTCTTAAACTGTTTCTTTTAAAAAATGAATAAAAAAAAATTAGAATTAGGGGCTTCCCTCGTGGCCAGAGGCTAGTCTAGCAAGTAAATGAGAATTTACAAAAATGTGCTCTGAAATGAGATCATATGGTTTCATATTCCAACCTAGTCATGTTCTAACTCCAGTCCTAGAGGAGTGATTTGATCCTTTTGAGCCCTAATTTATTTCTCTATAAGAGACCCATACTAATTTTTCATATATGTTCATTTGTGAGGCTCAATGAAATATACCTAAAAAGTGTCTATTATGATAAAAGAAATATTAGGCAGAAAAATATTTTAAGAAAAGTACTTTGACATATGTATGTCAGAAATCAAAGAAAAAAGGAAGAATAGAAAGAAGACACGAACAGTTTTGAGGTAATGAGTTCCTGTATTTATTAAGCTTGAAGCTTCTCATGTTGAAGAAGAGGAGACAAAGAAAAAAAAAAATAATGAAAGAACTTGATAACACCCTGGTACTGAAACTCCAAATGATCTTAATGCAACCCTTTCAAAAACTATCAGGGATTAATTTAAATGAATAAAAACATGTCTTTTCTCTCTGTGGATTAAGGAATGATGTGTTCTTTGTAACTTTCTGCTTCCTTAATTTTCTCTCAGTTTCACCAAAAATTTCATAAATAAAAGTTATCATATCCTAAGTTTTATACTCTTAAAAGCATTTTTAACAGTTGGTTGAAGAAAACAGAATTTTATTTCATGAGTAATTTCCACATTGGACTTAATTTACTCTTGGATTTAAAACTACTACTCAGGAGAAAATTATGTGGCCAATCATGACACATAAACTTTCTCCCAAAATGGATAGAACCAAATCCTCAGATTTTTTAATGCAACCACTGAAAAATTCAAAGTTCATAAATAGCTAAACCTTAGATAAGCATTCTTATAAGGTAAATAGCATATAGGTTTTAAGTCTCCTGGCCAAATGAATTCCCTTTCTGAATTGATGGCAGACTCAGAAATGCACAATGATTATACTTTTTGTATACAAATCCTCTAATTGTCTGTGTTCACATAGTGGCATTTTGTGATGAGTACTGTATTTTTTCATCGAACAACAATCTTTCTCACCTGCATCCCTCTTCTCAGCCTAGTATAGTCTACTGATTTCAGCACTGTACTGTAGAAATGACTTGTGAATGCATGGCCAAAACCCATACCTGATATTCCAACAGTGTTCTGGAAAATCCAAGATAAAGTTTGTAAATAATGGGTACTCATATGCCAGTACTGTCTGTTAGAGATATATTGAAATGTTACAGTATCAATTTCTGAGGATGGTTATAATTAAGGAAAAATTAAACTGTTCAAAACCAGTAAGATATGCAGAAATGTTAAAGGATAGATTATCTCACTATAAAAATTATATAAAATGTCAGTACACATTGCATTTGTCTTTATCTATTCAGTCCCTCTATTTACCTACATTAGTTCTGATGATGATGATGTCTTGTTAGATCAGGATGACAAAATCATGAACTAGAAATAGTTGTTGACTAAGTTATTATTAGGAGATAATGACATACTGGATGTTCTGAGTTGCAGCGTTGACACAGGTGACCCTTATATGCTTAATGAGCAGAATCCTTTTAGAAAAGACATCTGTGTCAAGTGTTTGGCAGGGAATATGGTTATAATATTATGCAATGGAAACATGAATTAAAGAATTCTGGGAATCACTATTAATGTTCAGGAAACCAGAGCATATATTCTAGAATTTATATGTGTAAGAGGTATCTTCCTAAGAAGCAAACATTTGAGGGTTTTTTGGCTTTAATATATTACATTTAGTATTTTGTATCTCTGATGCTTAACAATGCTATTTAAGCAGCAATCATCTGTTCCCTTGGCAAATATATAGAGAAAAAAATTAAAATTAACTGATCTTATCCTATTGCAGACTTAAAAGAGTTTCCTACAGAGAAGGATCCATAGCAAGAGGTGTAAGGAACCTCAATAAGGTCTGATTTTAGAAGGTTAATTATGATGCATTTTTACTTCTTAGATTTCCTCTTATAGCAAAGAAGAGATATCCTAATGAAGATTAATAGTGAGAGCATGATAATTTAAAATGAAAATAGTAAATACTCTCCCTTTGGAATTCAGTGGGTTAATAGAGATATTTCAAACCTTTATTAATCTCGTTGGCTGTGCAGTATTTCTAACTAAATTTTAAGCATTTTTAATGTTACAGTTCCTTAAAAAAGAGATCCGATTATGTGCAATATGTGTAAAGTGAAAGATAACATGTTCAAATGTTTGAAACTGTCTGCTACACTTAGGTGTTCCATTACGTCCATATTTTAATGCACAGACAGTGTATTGAGTCCTGTGATCTCTTGGTCCATTAGTCCTCCTCCAAATCAGACCATAATTCTATACTAACCTCTGGGAACATGATGCAGATAATTAATTTTATTGTAAAACACTTTTGATTCACAGGTTCTTATTTATTGAAAAATCCTTAGGAACACTGAGGGACCTGAGAGTGGCAGATGGGGATAAAATAAAAATAAATCAAGAAACAAGAGAAGGTCCTTGTATGACCCAACAATTATTACAACCCATGAGCTGGGAGTATAATTGATTCAACCCTCTGCACATGAGGTTGGGCAATGGGGTGGGGACTGCACCTATTCCTTAACAAATTTCCTTATAAATTCATAAGTGTGTGTTCACACACAGACACACACTCACACACACACCAATAAGTCATATCAGTGCCAATTTTACTACAGTTCTTTGACATATTGTTTAAATCATATCCCTTGTTTTGTTCAGTAAAAACTGTCTATCATGGAATTACTTTAAGAAAGGAACTAATTTATGTTAACTAATCTTATTAATTCTCGAAATTCACACTGCTTTATTTGGATTACAGCATAGTGGTTGTATTATCACTGAAAAAGCCCAATGCCCAAAAGATGACCAAGAACACAGTTTTAGTCAAAGTTAGGTGTATTAACTTCCTGCAATAAGGCATACTGCCCATCATGGGGAAATTGGAGATATTTTGGTTGGAGGGAGTTAAGATAGGCTTATTATAGAGTTTGGGAATATGCTGGGGCATTTGGGAAGCGCTTCTAAGAGCAGGAATCAGCACTTGATTGGGTAATATCAGGAAATTGGGGCAATTCTGTACAGGTATGTTAATTTCTATATGGAAACCAGAAAAACAGTTTGAAGTTGTCTTTGATAAAGACATAGTAAGAGAGGAAGATATTTGGTCACTTTGGGGGTGCCTAGTGGCCATGATTTTTGCCTTGTTCACTCATAGAGGGAGCTCGTCTAATGATGATATTCTGTTAAATTGTTTGCGCTCAGCACAAGAAACAATAACCTAGCTCTTAGTTGCCAGGCCAGGTACCAGCTGTCAGCTCTCAGAGCTGATTTTTATTTTCTCCCTTATCACCTAATGGATGTTTATCTTGGGCAATTTATTTAAGCACTCTAAACTTTCATTTTTTTTTTTTTTGTATATAAAATGGGAATAATATAGCACGTCATCAGGAGGATGTTGACACTGTTATGTGATTTAAGGTAGATACATCAGTTCTAAAGGACTAGGGTGTTCAGGGAGCTTAAACCAACAAAAAGTTAATTTCCTCTCCCCCTATATATTCATTCCAGAAGCCTAGTGGGGGTATCAGGGAGCTTCTTGTGGTCTTCATTTTGGGTCTTTGGGAAGACTTGATACTTGGTATGGCAAAGGGAAAAAGGATAGTGGCAGGATTATTTAGCAGTTTGTAAATCTTCTTCCCCAAAAGAACACAGATCACATCCACTCAAACTTCACTGGCTAAATAGCTATAGGGAACTTCAAGATGGCAGTGAAGCACAATCCCAGTGGGCTAGAAGAGGGATACATGGGCTGTTTGTGAACAGAACAGATGATTACCAAAACTGCAAGGCACTTAGAACAGTGCTTGGTCTATAAGATGTGCTTCATAAATGCTAGATATAACAATAATAAATGACATTATTATCATCTCCATTTTCCTTCCCTCCATAAGATTTAATAATAATGACTCATCTATCATATGTGAGCTTATTTGCAGATGAACTTTCCAGATGAAATAAACACTGGATTTTTAATATCTGTTAATGAGATATGAAGCAATTTCTTTGTAACTGTGTTGTGTTTGAATAGGTGATTTGCAAAGGTAACCATGCTAATATATTCTTACACTAGACTATTTGTAAAGTTTAGATAGAGAGTATTTGAAATTTAAAACTAAGGATAGTTCATGGTTGATGCTTTTTTCATTTTTTGGGCTACTTTAGATTTTATTTGACTGGTAAAATTAAATAATCTGTAGATCCATTATGAAATTGCCAAATGGTACACTAGACTCACATTATGCTGTGACTGTGAACACTAATTGAAAGCATTACCATGGTGATTGCTATAGTAACATTTAAATTGGCATCAGTGCCAAGAAATCTTTATTATTGATCTGATAGAGATTTTTTCACAGTAAATTTCAAGAATACAAATGAAATTTTGCTGGTATTTTCATTTGTATAGACTGAAAAAAGGAGCAAGTATATATGTTTTAAAGTAATAATAGATTTTTAATAAAAATTCATTAAATGCAAATGTTCATGCTTTATATATGATTTTATATTTTAATGATATCAGAGTACCTCATGTAGTTTTCTTCCATATCACATTATATTTTCAGCTTGAATTCTACAAGAAATTAAGATATATACTATGTAATTCAATATACTAAATATTAAGTATTTAAGTCTATTAAGTTATTTAGTCCCTCAATGTATATTTCTAATCTGCTCTGTGCAAGATGATTTAATATAAAGACAAAAAAAAAGCTTATTCTGATTTTGAATAATAGTCTGGAAAAGAGAGAGTCATAAGTAATTTAAAGATAGCTAACCTTAATTGAGCATTTTTCTAAGCCTTTTATGAGAATTAGCAACAAGCTCATGAGTATTATTATTACTGTAAGTTTTACAAATTAAGAAACTAAGAAATAGAGAGAGGTTAGTGTCTTGCCCAAAGTTATACAATGAGTAGAGAGCACAGCTATCTGAAACATTTCCAAGTTTGTGGTCTTAAAAATGTTTCATGTTAACTCCCTGACCTAAATATTATGTAGTCAATGATGCTGAAGCATGAAAAAGAATCTCTTACCTTTACCAGGTACAGTCAAGAAAACATTACAAATTGGTAATAAATATTAATATTTAATTAGCACTGTATTAGTTTCCTAGGGCTGCTATAACAAAGTACAGCAAACTGGGTGGCTTAAAACAACTGAAATTTATTATCTTACAGTTATGGAGCCTAGATGTCCGAAATCAAGGTGTTGGCAGGTCGCTACTCTCTCCATAGACTCTTCCAGTTTCTGGGAGGTTAATTTGTGGCAGCATAACTCCAGTCTGTACATCCACCTTCACATGGCTGTCTTCACTGTACATTTGTTTCTTTTCTTCTTATAATCCAGTAATATCAGATTAAGGCCCACACTAATTCAGAATGACTTCATCTTAACCTGATTACATCTTCACAGACCCTATTTCCAAATAAACTCACATTCATATGTGCCAGGGGTGAGGAGTTCAATATATCTTTTGGGGGACACAATTCAACACATAACAAGTACTCTCATATACTAATTAAGTAATCATCCAAACTGTTGACTGAATATTTCTGGATTTCTTTCTTCCAAATATATCATAAGACTGTTTATCCTTCTTCCCAACATCTGAATTTAGACATAACCATGGGATGTGCTTTGCACATTAAAATATGAGTGCAAATGAGTATGTCTCTTCTGTGTGGACAGCATAAGGGCCAGCCTGAGATGCTCCATGTTCCTTCTGTCTTCTCTTGACAACCCTGGGAGTACAAAGATGTGACTTAACTTGCCTTGGGTTCCTGGTGATAAGATTTATCACAGCCTCCCAGGAAAACCACAGTGGTTATATACCCTGAGCAAGAATAAGCATTTGTTTCCAAAGCCACTGAGAATTTGAGAGTTTTATGTTACCATGGAACAATGTGACTGGTGCATAAATATCTACTAGAAGTCATATGCTGTCCTAACAACAACAACAACAACAAAATCCACAAAATTTGTAGCATTGACTTAAGGCCTGGCCACCCAGCAGTCAAGAAAGCCTTGTCAGAATCTCAAAAGATGAAAATTCATTTCATACAGGGGTGTAATATTTGGTAAAACTATCACCTGTGATAACTTGGAAGGCAGATTCTGGGACCAATGAGCTTGTAGCTGTAGGGGAAAATGTGGAAAAACAGACTATCAGTAGGGTGTACTTGTCACTATGGCTGTATCATCAAAGTACTATAAAAAAGAGATAAATTCAGAGAGCTATTGCCAGTTTGTTAGCAGCAATATAAGGAAAAGGAGATGGCATGAATAGGGTACCGGCAGGGTGAGAGGAAGAGGCAACTTTTTTGATGCTTTTTCATAAAAGAGAAATAATATTTGGTGTGAAAATGGCTGATTAAAACTTTTGTAGCAAAAAGCAAATCAAGAGAATGGTCATCACTTCTATTTTTAAACTTCTGAATGGATTATATCAGCAAGTGTTGGGCTGCACCCTGCAGGCCTACAAGGCCTGTACATGCCCAGTTTCAACACCAAAGAAAGAGCCCGGAGTCAGCAACAGAGACATCAATGGTTTAATGGAGGAGGGATCTTACATGTCTGAAGTAAGGTCCTGGAGGACACCACGTGTTGCAGAAGGCGGGCAGGACCTGGTGGCAGTCTTCGCTCCAGGGTGGGAAGGGGAGATTGCCAGTTACAGGGGGAATTGAGGGCAGGTTGGCTCATGGGTTACCAGGGAAACCAGCAGAGAGGGATGCCCCTCACTGCCCCTTTGATAAGCTATCATAGTAGAGATGTTATAATCTAAAGCTAGAACAGGGGGCTTCCCTGGTGGCGCAGTGGTTGAGAATCTGCCTGCTAATGCAGGGGACACGGGTTCGAGCCCTGGTCTGGGAGGATCCCGCATGCCACGGAGCAACTGGGCCCATGAACCACAACTGCTGAGCCTGCGCATCTGGAGCCTGTGCTCCGCAAAAAGAGAGGCCGCGATGGTGAGAGACCCGCGCACCGCGATGAAGAGTGGCCCCCGCTTGCCGCAGTTAGAGAAAGCCCTGGCACAGAAATGAAGACCCAACATAGCAATCAATCAATCAATCAATAAATAAATCTTTTAAAAAAATAAAAAATAAAAAAAAATAAAGCTAGAACAATCATTAGCTGGGGCCTGGAGCTAATATGTATGAAGTTCAGTAATGTGAGTAGGGTATAGGTGAAGCAGGCACTGGTCTAGCAAGGAATGTACAGAGAGCAAGTGAACAGCCATCTTGTGTGGTCTGACCCTACAGCAAATAATTCAGGACCCAGTTAAGTGTTCCCAATAAATCCTTCTACTTGGACAAAATTTCTCATGTTAAAGACACTAAAGCTGTGGTTTGTCCTGTAAAGCCCAATAAGACTAAGGAACCTAAAATCAAGTTAACATAGCAAGACCTGTGGAGCAGTGATAAGAAAATAAATAAGTATAGAAAATCTAAGTATGTATAAGTAGAAAATATTCTATGAGTGTCTCTTGACACATGAAACTGAAAAGAGCCAAATAGAAAAAGCGGATTTAGTTTTTAAGAGTAGTACTGCCAAAAAACCACGAGCCCAGACCAAAAAACCTGGGTCTCATTGTGAAAATGATCTTTAGGCTATCAATTTCCACGGCCAGTAAACTGGCTAAGAATTTTTTTTCAACTGTCAAGGAGTCATACTGCCTTCTTCAGCTGTGGTCAGTGAGATCAATGAATATGAAAGAATTCCAGAAGGTGAAGAGCTACAAAGAACAGTGGACAAGGGAGACCCTCTCAGGAACCAGACTTGAAGAATAAGGTCTAATTGTGGCCTAATTCTCCACTGCCAGGATAGTAGGATATGCAAACATGATTTCAAAATTGCCATGGATTTCAGAAGAAAAGCATTATGTTTATATTGCCCCTGTCTCAACCTATTTGTTGCATGTGTGGGGAACAGATATACTATTTTAGTTCATAGGTCTCAGGTCATGTGAAGCTTCATCTGGACTTGATGTACAGACTACTGCATGCTATCCCCCTTGTACAATCCCTCAATTTGAACTTGATGACAAGTCTGCATGTGACCTGTGAGTTGTATTTTGGTATATTTTTCTCCAGGAGGAAGAATCAGCCTTATATTTGGTAGCTAGGGCTTTAATTATAATGATCATCCTTGTTATTTACCAAATATTTCTGAGTGTTTTGTAGGAAGGTACTTCACCAATACCTTTGAAGTTAGACAGAGCAACCTGATTTGGTCAATGAAAAGTTAATGGAATTGACCGAATGCCAAAGTTATTTTTTTCCTGCCTTGGCAAAGGTAGAAGCAGAGATTGGAGCATGTCTCCCTCAGCCTGAAATTCTGATAAAGATGAGGTAGAACGACCTTCACTAGCTGACCTATGATAAACTTGCTGTGTGTGTGAGAAATATACATTATTGTTTTAATATAATGTTATCATTGTATTAACTAACCCATTCAAACTAGTATAGTCAGGCACTATTCCATTTAGTTTATGTGTATCAACCAGTTTAACTCAAAACACTAAAAAAAGCAACAATAATACAACAGGCACATCAAGGTAACCAGGGAACCAATGATTAAATAACACGTTCAGGGTCACCTAGCTAGGACTTGAAACCAGGCATCTGGGAGCCAGAGGTCATGCCTCAAACAATGACCTGTAAGAATCCGAATCTTAATATTTGAACAGTTTTCAAGGCTGACTCTACAGAAAAATGAAATCATGACAGATATTAGAACATTTGCAAATGTATTCGTCACTAAGAGAGATTGTGGCATCTTCTAGGAATTAAAAGATAGACCATTTGATTTTTTGAACATTTAGGGACCACCTGAATAATCCAGGTAAAAGACAGTCTATATTTGTTCATAAATGCATTGCAATATATTAATTACATAGTGAAGGTTATGGTTTCAATCCAGTGGTCAACTTCCAGTCCCCATAGTTTTGATCACTTGGCTTGATGTCACTACCTCCTCCTTCATACACATTCCTCTCTGGGCTACAAGAACCCTCCCCACCCCCAACTCCTTCAGTTGCTCTGTCCTGCTTCTCCTATACTCTCTCCCTCACTTACTTCGATCAGATAGACACAACTGAAACAAACCAGGCACTCTATTGCTGTAGGACCCTTGATCTAGCTTTTACTATGACTGAAAGAACATCCCCCACATATCTAATTGGATGGCTCCCCTTTCTTCACGTATTTGCTCAACGCTTTCTCAATGAGACCAACCTGGGATTTCACTTCCCTTCCCCTGCCCAGCCCCTATATTCATATCCCACTGTATCGCTCTATGTTTTCTATCAATAGCACTGAATACTTTCTACTATATGTTCTTCATATTTATTGTGTTTATTGGATAGTGTTTCTCTTTCTGCATGTTTTGTTTGTATCCCAAGCACCTAAAGTGTGCTATATGCCTGGCAATAGTAGGCACCAGACAAATATTTGAATAGGTGAATGGCGCCCTTCTAACAGACCAAATGCTCATTCGGACCATAAAGATAATCTTAGGTAGTTCCCTAGAATCAGTCTGAGAATTGGATTTAAGTACAGGTGATTGACTGAAAACGTGCTTCTCAGGAGGAAACTGTAAATAGGGAATGAATCAGGAGAGAGAAGGAGGAAGAAAACACCCTAGTTTAGTGGTTCTCATCAGTCCAGAAAAATTCTCAGAAGGGAGAGGCTATAGGCACTTAGCAGGCAAACCTCAGAGCAGCTGGCTGGTAAGTAGATTGACATGGTAAATGAGATCAGCATGGAACACAATAGAGTCTACTACTACAGATTCCAGATTAGCACTTAGGGTAAACCACGGATGTGCTTATGCCTGTAAAATGGTTAATGTAATAGTTTACAACCCTCTCAAATCTCACTTATAGTTTTCTAGGCAAATGCATAATGTTTTATTGCACATTAATAGAATATAATTATATAATGACCTAGTCAATAGGTTAGTTTGAAGGAAAGGAAGACTTTAATTATGTGTCATGGATCTACTATATTTCAAATTCTTTTTATACACACGATTTTATTTAATTATTATATCTCCTGTTAAGGTAAGCTTATGATTCCCATTCTAGATACGATGAAAATAAAGTCTAGTTAATAAACTCACCTAAGCTCATTAAAACAGTGACACACTCAGGATATTAACTCCTATTCCTCTCCCCATATTTACTGTTCATTCCACTCTTCTGTCTACATCTACAATGTCAATGTAAATACATATTTTTTTTTTCAAATTTTAAGTCCCTTTTATTTTGAAACATGGAGTCCATAAATTTAAACTGAGAAACATTACATTAATATCTGTACTAATCTCAAATTGAAGTTTAACATTTCCCCAAATTATGTTTATGGGTATCCATCTACAGAAGTATTAGAGCTATCTGTGACTTTATCATTAGCAGAAATAAAATATCATACTAAATATCTTGTTTGCTCATTTTTTCTTTGCAATTTTGGAACTAATCAGATCTGCTGCTAGGTCTTGTTATTTATTGCATTACTTAAGAAGCATAGGTATTATTTTATAACAACCAGTTTCTAAAAATAATTTGATAGCTATATTTTAATAAAATTGATTTCCTTTTTAATACTATACATCTTATTTCTTAATTCATGCATTAAAAATATTATTCTGTCATCAGACTGACAGAAAGGTTCATGAAACAAAAAAGTTAAAATTCTTGTTTAAAATCCATAATAGTCTCTTGATTTTTGATAATAATATTAACTTGTCATCTGTACTGTGGTAATTATTATAAATGCTTGTATATTTGTTTTGTAATTTGATCTTTCATAGCTATTTAATTTACCCTCCTCTCCTCGGTACTGCCAAGCACATCCTACAACCCACCCACTTGTTCCCATTCTCTCCTGCTCCACCCTAAGACATAAGCTGGCCAACAGTTTGGTCTGAACTATTGCTTTCTAGAGCTAACTCAGGAAAAAAGCTATGTCAAATCAAATACAATTTTAAATATGGACAATTTTTAGCACTATGTGCTCTCTGTTAAATGAGAAACAGTGTAGGCTGATGCATGTGGGACACTCATTAAGTTGCATCTGACAGGCTCTGATGCTCATTTTTGACACTGGAAGCTGACATGAAACCACAGGTAGAAAATCCATTTACACCTTTCTCCACTGATTAAAAATTTGAAATATAAATTTTTCTTTCATTTTCCTGATAGATTAAATATTATTCAATAACTGACTTCTAATGTCAGTAACCTATTCAGGGATGTGGCATAAACACACTCTCTTTTGTTATACATGTAGAGCACATTCCTAGAATATAAACTCCTTAAGGAAACTGCTATTCTGTTCACCTAGAAAAATGTCTAGAAAAAGAGTAGGCACTTTATATATATCTGGTGAAAGAATTACTACATGGATTTTTTTGTTGACTTCATGATATGTCCTCATATTACATGTAAATTGCATGATTTATTTACCCTTTTCCTAGTCTTAGACATTTAGTTCATTTTTACCTTTTCCCCAGGGTTTCTGTCAGGATGTTTTCAGGAAACAGATGACATACTGAATGATTGGGAAGGACTTAATGGAGAGTGTGGGCAGGGTTAAAGGGATGGTGTAGTGTTTTAGGGGTGTGTGTGTGTGTGTGTGTGTGTGTGTGTGTGAGTTAAGCACTGCTTCACTGCTTCTGGCACTATAAGATGCTACTGCCTCATCTTGTATATTTCCTGCTTTAGTTCTAGAATCAGACATTTCTCCAAGGAGCCCTGGTTCCTTTAATTAGAAAATGGTATTAGAAACAAAGATCTGGATGCTAGGTGAGTTCACTCGTACTGGATGGTATTGCTGCTAGGCCATCTCAGCTAACAGAGGAAGAAATACACATGTGTGTAGACTACCTTGTACGTATACACATATCTATAAATATTTCAATATATAGCCATCTGTAATAATATTAAAGTACATGAGTTTTCACTGACTTCTCCAACTCTAATCCATTACCACATGGATCAGGCTGTCTTCCTCCCCTTGCTTATCTGTAAATTCTCACAACAGTGAGAAATGTAACTCCCAATATCTGCCATCCATTTACTTAATTATTCAATTTCAGTATAAATGTAGAACAGCATAATTGTTAACCTATACCCTCAGAAGAAACAACTTTATTAACTAGAATGCAGTGCATATATGTAATTTCTTCCCATTTAGTCTTAGAGACTTGACTCATTTCCAGAGTTATTTAGGGCAGTACCTTTCCCTCCCCTTCCTTTCACTCAGGTTGTGTCATAAAATTTTAAAGTTAGATTATCTTGTAGTAGTCTGCACTCCTTCTTGGACCTCACCTCTCCAGTCCCCAATTCCTAAATGATTTTATCTTTTAATGTGCATATATTAAAGTTTATTCTGTGCTGTAATGCTGTATGGGTTTTGGCAAATGTATAATGTCATGTAACTACTGTTGCAGTATCATACAGAATTCACTGCTTTAAAGTTCACCTTTGTTCACCTATTCATCCCTACTATCTTCCTCCCAAACCACTGCAACCACTGATCTTTCTATTGTCTCTATACTTTTGCCTTTTCCAGATTGTCATAGTGTTTGAATCATTCAGTATCTAGCTTTATCGAACTTGAAATATGCATTTTAGTTTTTCACTTAGCACTATGCATTTTAGTTTCCTCATTTTTGTGTGTGTGTGACTTGATAGCTCATTTCTTTTTATCGCTGAATAATATTATATAGGTATACCACAATTTGTTTACCCATTGACCTACATTTTGTGCTAGTCTGAGCCTACTGATAAGCAATGTCGCGGCTAGACCAGCACTTGTGGTTCTTATGATTGCAAAACACCCTCAGCAATAACCATCAGAAAACTCGGGGGAAAAAACCCCAACCCCAAAGGTTTATTACTCACAACTCCTGGAAAGCACATGGCACACCTAGGAGCACACATGTAGGTCTTGGGGAGGAAGAGTTGGAGAGAGAGAGAGAGAGAGAGAGAGAGAGAGAGAGAGAGAGAGAGAGCGATAGCTAGTGCATGGGTCTGGGGTTCTATTTTTATTGGGGTCGAGAGTGGGGGCCTAGGGTTTCTCACTCTTTATTGGTGAATTTAAAAAGAGCAGAAATTTAAGGTGCAGGAAGAGAAAAACAAGTGGCTCACAGACTGCGAGAGGTGTTGAGACTGGGAAATTTTAACTTCTATACTAGCTTAATTATTTTTTCCTGTGGAAAGCCTTCTCTGTATCTGATTTCCTACATCTTCATAGACTCTCTGCTGTGTTTTGTTTTTTGTTTTTTCCCTCAGATGAAAGTGTTATTGCATGTGCTTACGCTAATAAAATGGTGTGCAGTCCCCTTAGTTTTATTATAGCCCAATTTCATGCTGCATATTATGTCATTTTGCCACACCAACTTGAAAAACTTTTTGTCCAGTTTCCAGGGTTTTAGAACACACAGACTAAAAATATCCCCATTTGTGATAATATCAAATTCCACTTGTTCCCTACATCAATAATGCCTTGATAGCCAACCTTCTTAAAGAAATTGTGAACATAGCTCTCTCCTAAAAGTTTTTCCATCGCTGACCATAACTAAGATGATTCACTTATAAGGCATATCTCCAAATTAAAATATGTCCAAAATAATACCCCCTAATGTGTCCCATTTTTTCTTTGTCCTGTTGTATTATAGGGGGTGCCTTAATTGTATAGATATAGTAGTATCTTGGCCAACTACAAAGGGGGCATCTTCGTAACAGAGGGTCATATGTAAGTTTTCACCCCTTGATCCCCATTCAGGGGACTGATACTGGGAAAAAACCTGCTTGCCTATCTCCTTTTGTTTGAAAGTGATATGTTTTCCATAAATCATAGAGAATCATCCACCATTATTTATTGTTTAATCTAGCTCCACTTTTCTTACAGTGTTTATTTTTCTCAGATGCTGGCAATAAGTTGTTTACATGTCTTTATATTCTATAATCCTATATATATATATTTATATCCTGTTATGTATAATGTTATTATTGTTATTTTGGTAGGATATTGGCAAAACCTGTTGTAGAGCTTCTCTTCTGACACTGGTTTATACTCTCAGATTTCTAGAGAAGACCTTAAGCTAAATTTTTAAAGTTTAGTTTAGTGATGGAAACTATTAAGGATGCTTATAGAAAGCTGGCAGCTCATATTTATTCCGTTAATGTCTGTTTTTCTTGAAACAGTTTTATCACATTTAGTTAGATAAAGATAGAATCCCAAATTATAATGGGATAATAATTGGACATGAAATTCTTCCAAAAAATCAGTGAATTATTTTAGCAAACATATATAAATTAAATAAATATTACAAAAAATGATCAATTTCATATATATATACACATATTTTTATATAATAAATGTAAGAATTATCAATTACTATGAAAAACAGATATGTTAAAACATATATCCCTAAATAGTTCCTTGATTACAAGACTTAAAAGACTTGTAATTTTGGTGTCTGTTCATATTCACAGAATTGATTCTTTGTATATGTGTCATTTAACTAGCTGAAATTTCAGACTTATCTTACCAAATAGTATAAAAAAATACAATAGTGTGTTGGAAAGATCAAACAACATATGTACGCCTTTTGCCAAATCCACAAAATAACTGCGTAATCACAAATAGCTTTCTTTATCTCTCCAAACCTTATATATCTCATCTGGAAAAGGATTCAGAAAATATGCCTATAGCCCAGAAGTTTTTTTTTTTTTTTTTTTGATAAATACGTTAATGTATGTGGAAGTACTTTGTTGACTACAAATCTTAAAATGATAATATACTAAAATCAATCACATACACTTGTTTTGTATGTACATTTTATCTGAGAAACTTTGCCTGAAAAACATGATTGAGGTAATGAAAATACTTTATCTGAGTTTAAATTATAGTGATAAGAAATAATGATATAATTCAATTTTGGATGTGGATTTTATATGCTGAACATCCTATTTAATTACAATAATTTACATTTTTTTCTTGGTTCACAAGTAGCCAACAGCCATTTTTCACAAATGCAACTGAAATATAATTAAGAGAACAAGGGAATTATAATAAAATAATTTTCAGTTTTTAAAGTTAACAAGATTCAAGTGAATTCCCTGATTACAAAATCAAAATTAAACCAAACTTAAAATATTATACTTCATAATGCATCTGATGGTATTTATTTATCAACAAAAAATGTGATTAAAATGCAGAGCATTTAAGGCTGATAGAGATAATTAACCATAGAAAAATTTAGTAATCAGCTTGTTGCTATTGAATAAATAAAGGATATGAAGAATTTTTAATAAACCCTATGGGATAAGAGCTTGCTAACTTTAAAAACAAATGCAACAAAAATCCTTTATAATGTGCACTTTTGTCTAAGAGCTGAGGAATGTATAGGTGTTAAATTGGCCCGGGAGAGGCACACTAATTTTTCCTAAAGGTGAAAGAATTATGCCTAGAATTATGAGGAAAATGAAGAAGGTATTTAATAAAAGGGCTTCACTGTTCAAACACTCTATAATTTATACCAATCACTTCGTGAAGTTCATACGTAATCCCATGTTATGCAAACTTTTATGACTATTACTCTTACTTCACTGCAGACTGGATTTCATTTGTTAGAAAAAACACCAGAACTCTTTTAAAAGGCACATTTCCTCCCAGTTAAACTCTTTCTATATCTCTAACAGCTTGCTTTGGCAATTGAATATTGTCAATCTCATATGTGATCCCAGGCTCAAATTAGGATTATCCATTTTAGGCATGAATCAACTAACCAATTAATTTTACAAATATATTTTTAATTACCTATGGCATGTCAATAATTGTTTCATGTAGGACACAGTGATTTACAAAATATCTCACCACCATACAAGTTACATTATAACTAAAGGAAACAGTCAACAAACATAATCCACTAAATGAAAGGTATAATTAAAATCATTGTAAATTATATGAAGGAAATAAATGGATGGTATGAAATAAATCAGTAGAGACTGAAGTTGGGTAAGCTCTTTTTGAAAATGTTGTTATGGAAGACTTTGCAAGAAAGCAAAATATGATATAGAAACTGAAAATAATGAGAAGGAGTTGACTATGGATGGGCCAGGTAAGATTGTTCAAGGTCAGAGTATAAGTAAGGCAAAAACTTGATTTGGGCAAGCACGTAAAGCTCCTGAAGGAGGCTTCCAGGTGGGTGAATATGGAGCAATATTACTTAACAGCAGTACAATTAATATCAGGAGCATTGACATCAGTCTGACAGAATTCAAATCCTGGACGCCTTTCACTTTCCCACAGGTGCCTGCCATTCTGTGATTTTAGCAAGTTACTTCAACCCCAGTTTACCCCTCTTTCTAATATGGTCATGCATTCCTTATAATATTGTTACAAGGAGTGTTAAAGAAACGGTGTCTGAAAAAAGACTTAGCACAGTGCCTACAACACAGAAGGCAAGTTAGAGTAAATGTTGGTTGCCAGCATCACAGATGTTAGTAGGCTATTTCTAGAGCAGTAGAGCCCCAGTGCAAGGGAGTGCCTAGATTTAATTTTCAATCTTTCTGTTGCTATTTATATGAACTTGTGCAGTCATTTAACCTCTCTGTGCCTCAGTTTCCTTATAATAATATGAGGGATATAAGGGATTATAAAAGGGTCTATTTTAAAAGGTTGCCATAAATATATAAATTAAATTACATAAAATCAGTAGACCACTGGATCACTTTGCTTCCTATTGTTAATTATCTGAAATGTTAGTAGTAGCAGTATAAAAATGACTTCATTTTGACCAAAAACAAGAAGAAAAATGATTCTTTATTTTTCTAATAGATCTTCTTTTCCCCTGATATAAATGACACTCAAAAATAACTCAATCATCTACCTAGTTCACAAACTAATAATCTAGGAGTTATATTTTATTTCTCCTTTATTTAATCCTTTATAATCAATACATGAGAAAGTAGTATTTTCTTTTCTGAATATTGACTATGAAGATCTTACTCTGGTCTTCGGTCTGGTTCCTCAGAAACAGACCTTGAGGCAAGGATTTGGGTGCAACTGATAGGTTAACAGATTGCTTCTAGGTCAGGAAGTGAGGGAGAGAGTGGGAAAGGGAGAGAGTGGGAAAGCAAGACAGGAAGAAGAATCCAAGTGAAAGTATAGTTTCAGTCAGTTCCAGCCTTAGCATGATTTTTTTCTCTTTTTTTTTTTTTAATAAATTTATTTGCTTATTTATTTTATTTTTGGCTGCATTGAGTCTTCGTTGCTGCATGCGGGCTTTCTCTAGTTGCGGAGAGTGGGGGCTACTCTTCGTTGCCGTGCACGGGCTTCTTATTGTGGTGGCTTCTCTTGTTGAGGAGCATGGACTCTAGGTGTGCGGGCTTCAGTAGTTGTGGCACATGGCCTCAGCAGTTGTGGCTCGCGGGCTCTAGAGTGCAGGCTCAGTAGTTGTGGCGCACGGGCTTAGTTGCTCCACGGCATGTGGGATCTTCCCAAACCAGGGATCGAACCCATGTCCCCTGCATTGGCAGGAGGATTCTCAATCACTGCGCCACCAGGGAAGCCCAGCATGATTCTTTAGGGGAGCTCTGGGATGCAAATAACATGTTGGTTTTAATACTTCTGTACCTGTTAGACAATGGCTCAGGGATTCCATGGGAGACAACTGTAAACCTGCAGGCATTTAGGCTCCCTGTGCCTGTGAGCAAAGTGGCTCCAGTAGCCAAGGGAAGTCCTTTAAAGAGTTGCAGGTGCAGGCCATTAGAAGCAAAGCATACAAAAATTGTAGCGCATGCAGAGTGTGTGTGTGTGTGTGTGTGTGTGTGTGTGTGTGTGTTGCCCATATTAAAGAATCAAAGGAAACCTGAGTAGAGTAACAGTGTCCACTTCAAACTTCTCTATGAGCCATCATCATCTCTTTCTGCACTAGAGTGATGACTTTAACTGTCTCCCCCTTAACCAAAGCCTTTCCTATCCTCTAACCTGTTTTCTAATCTGTAGCCAGATTGATCTTTTCTAAACATGGCATGTTAAAGTCTTCCAACTGCTTGCACTGGAAATGAAAACAAATTTCTTACTATAGCTTATAGTGGCCTATGGGATCCTGGCCTCTGCCTAAGTCTCTGGCTCCATCTAATATACAGCTGAACTTTTCTGCTTAAAGGCTTACATTCTACCCAAAGTGGGCATCATAGAACAGGCCACAGGAAATGAAGAATGCTCTTCAATTTCTCTTGCAAGTGTCATCAGCAAGGACGATGGCCAAAGGAAATTTCCCAGTGGGAAGAAACCAGGTTACCCAGAGTAGTCAACTAAGGAATTTGTTGTATTTCATCAAAGTGAATTAACAGCTATTCTGGAGATTCTCTGGCTGCTCATTTTTTACTGCACCATCCCTGATCAATAAAATGCAGGCATATTCTAATCTACTGGGCATTAGATATTACTTTCCCATGACACTTTTTGTAAGCATTATTTGACATTGTAGTGTTCTGACATTTATTTCAGAGTTTTACAGGCTGAGGTTAAATTTACCAGTTTCCAGTAGTTTACAGGATTGGTAATAGCCACATAAAATTGATGGAAATAATCAATAAACAATCTAAAATAAGGATGTTGATGGAAAAATCAATAAACAATCTATAATAAGAATAAAAAGAGTTTTATTTGGGCCAAGCTGAGGACTTTAGCCCGAAAGACATAGATTCAAGAACTTGAATTGTGTTCCGCCAGACTACGAAATGAAGGAGGCTTATTAAGGGCAAAAACCTTTATATGTTAAAAAATTACATAAGCTGTTTGTCAAGAATTAGGATTGGAGCTAGCAAGAAGAACAATCCTTGTTAAGCAAGGATTGGTTGGGGTCCAAAATGGTTGTATAATTTCAAGGGGAGACCTTGAGATCATAATGTTGCAGCTGCTAGGAGATGTTGTTTAGAGAATGCGGGTGGTGTCCTTGAGTCTGATACAGTTTAGGAAATTCAAGTTCTCAGTGATGCAGGAAAGTGTCTAAAACCATGTCCTCAATGGCCACCCATCTCCATTTTGGATGACTGAACCACAATTACTCCATTTTGGTTTTTAAATGCACTCTTTTCTTAAATGGTTAAAGCAGATGTACAATGCATGTTCAATAAGCCATGGATACGCTCTTTTAGTTAGCATAAAGTTCAAGTTAAACCATGTATAAGCCAGAATGACTTCCTCATACCTCAATATGTGAAAATTTCTACCATCAAGAATAATTATCATTGCCCAAGATTTCAGAGTAAAAGACAATAACGTGACTTTGATTTCTCTCATTCCGAATGAGAAATTTGTGGCCACATATGTGTATTTTGTTAAGTAAGAACATTTTTTTAAATAATAGGTATGGAAACTAGGGTACATATAGCTGGACAAGCTAATAGCTCTGTACCAATAGCAAGCATCCATTCTTTACTCTGCTATGTTGGTGACAGATTAATACATATATATGACTATATTGGAAGCAAACATGGCTGATAATGGCAATGACGGTGTTGCTAATGAAAACACTAACATGTTGAGAATTTGTATGCTAGCACCATGGTAACTTACTATAAGCTACATGTATTATCTTACGTAAAAAATATTGTTTAAAGCTGTGGATCTAAAAACTAGCTCCAACACTTACTATCTGTATGATCTTTGTCAAATTACTTAAATTCCTCACACCTCAGTTTTCTCATAGGTATATGCTGCTGTAAAAATTAAATAAATCTTTGTATTACAAATAACTATGACTTTGTGATAAAAGTTCAAATAAATTAATAACAATACCTTGTGAATCAGGAACTGATTATTCTCTTTTTATACAAGAAGTAGTTGAAACATAGTGATGTGGGTAAATATCCAAAAGTCTCAGATAATAAGGGATAAAGTCAAGCTAGATGCTTATATTTGACCTTTATGACTTGATAACTGCAACTGAATCCACAGATATATGGTCCAGCATTGGACATCTGGCCTAAGCCATGTAAATTAGAGTCCATTTCCAGAATTTTTTAAAGATAGAAAAGACCATCAGTTGCTTTCTGGATTGGATGATGTTAAATCTGAACTTCATATATTTGTATATTTCATCAGGTTGAGAAGGCTTAGGTCAAAGCCAGAGAGAAAAGAGAGACAGAGAGAGAGCTCAAGTATTCAAGCCCCTAATTCTAGTTTTCATAAGCAGGAAATGCCCAGTTGATTCTTTACTCCTTTCATTCTTTCCTTTCCACAACTTGATATTATAATCCAATGAATTCTTTTTTTTTGTTTGCCTACACTAGTTGGAGATGGGTTTTTATTGCTTATCAAATCATTATCAGCAGCAGCAATATCTCACATCTTCTAGATTAAATCCCTTACTAATTAAACAAATTTACTAATAAATAAAATTAATTTTGAAATACCAAATGAATTATTTTTACTTCAAGAAGAATCAACTTACTATCTCAATAGAAAAACATTGTTTATTTCAAAATTCTGGATCAATTATCCCATAGGTAAGACCTCATATCTAATTTTGCAATACCAATTTTGTATGCTCTGTTTTTTTTTTATTATTTTAGGAAATATATGTGGTGTTGTTTTTAATTATCAGATAAAATGTTCCTGAACATGAGGAGAGCATGTTCTCCTCAGTCTCAAATAAATTTGAGTGACTTACTCAACTGATTTTTGGGAAAAAAAGTTATTGATTGTAAAGGATCAACATGGTACAGTGCTAGGTAATGCTAGACACAATCCAAAGTATATTTGGTATCATTTAATTTGCCTTGAGGCAACATCTCAACGTATTAGAGAAGAGCAAGGAGGAGGAGAAGAAGAGGAAGAGGTGGAGGAGGAGAACAGCTTACAAAAGTTGGTAGATTGTGAACAGAAAACAGTGTTCTTATTCATATATATGTATATATTAATAAATATTCTACTTTTATTAGTCTTGAGGACTTTAGGAACACTTGATATGATCTTTGATGTATTATGGAGCTTATCTTTTCAAAATAATGAATATTTGAATTACTAATATATTCACATTTACATGCTGTAATACAGTGGTAGTAAAGTCAGCTGTTAAATTCCTATTTATTTGTATTATATATGTCTCCCTACTTATCTGTATGATATATGAGTTTTTAATGACAGTTCACTTATGTAACATGGAAAAATAATGTATTAATGATATATTATTTATAACATTTAAATAACATTCAGAAAAGTTTTATAGTTTACAGGTTATGTGAAAATGAAACACAACCTAATAAACCATTTTTCTCCCACTACTTTTCAGGGGAAACAGACAGTACATTGAATTTGATTTCCTGCTGAAGCTGCAGATAATGAGGACTTATCATTGCCTACCACTATTCATCTGGACCTATATGTTTCATGCAATTGATGCTATCCCATTTCAAGAAAAAGCTAAAAGTGAAAGGATAGTGGGTCTGACAGAAGATGATGGTAAAACGCTACATCGCACCAAGCGTGGCTGGATGTGGAATCAATTCTTCTTGTTGGAAGAGTACACAGGTACAGACACACAATATGTAGGCAAGGTAAGAATTTTTATATAAGTCTAGAAGCTGAAAGTTATAGTTATTTTTTACAGCAGCTTTCCACATCACTAATGATTATTTTAAAATATTTGACAAATGGTGATGTGCAGAAGGCATGTTGTAAATTCTTTTGGTAGGATAGTGTGGGGAATGTGATTTATTCAGGTAGTTAGTTTAGGTCAGTATCCATAGTAAGCCTCAAAATAAAATAACTAATTTGTGGACTTAATTCCTTATTAATCAGCTAGATATGATTTAATATTATGCATGTGCATCTAAACGATTAAAAAAAACTTTCTTTGAAATTTAAAGTTATGGGTAAATAATAACTCAGTGTGTTATATGAAGCAAAGCAAAATGCAATTGCAATATACCAAAAGTTACTAAAATGTATTGGTCTCTGCTGATGAATAATTTATCAAAAAAGTTAAATTAAAATGTCATTAAGATTTCTTAACTCCATATTTCTGATATTTTCTAGGATTGTGGTGGGAGCTGGGTCTGTAGATAGGAAGTGCTAGTAAAAAAATTAAAAATTGTACGTGGATAAATCCAAGGTGGTAGGATTGCATATGGCAAGATAAAAGAAACACAAACACACATGTGAACACACATGCACACATCTACACAAACATTAGTCTAATGGGATGAAGTTAGACCACTACTATGAAACGCCCAAACATGCTGAGATGTTTTTACACACAGCATGGGATGTGAATCTGTGTTAAACTCTCTTGTACAAATTCACTGTGGGTGGAGCACAAATCTGGGATGATCAATTTGCTTTCAGTGTCAGGGTGTACCAAAGGACCAAGAGGATGAATTATGAGGATTTTT
This sequence comes from Balaenoptera borealis, assembly GCF_965194805.1. Taxonomy (NCBI): domain Eukaryota; kingdom Metazoa; phylum Chordata; class Mammalia; order Artiodactyla; family Balaenopteridae; genus Balaenoptera; species Balaenoptera borealis. The sequence continues at coordinate 24,403,392 of NC_138867.1, read as the reverse complement.
TATAAGGAAATACTGTAGAATATTTTATGTCATTTCAGATGTTTGCAATATAAGAGAGAAAAGTCAGAAGTGTTGAAATTAAGAGCAACTTTTGTTTTCACAATAATGCAAACTGAAGTTTACTAATTCTGTTTTCTGTAATAAGGGACACCTTTGGTTCTTACTCAGGAAGATTACAAAGTAATAACAATTGCCATGTAGTTTCACTGTAATTTGAATAGACACATGTGACTGAATTACTTGGGCAGAATAGTAATACTGCTCAAGAGAAGAATTAAATTTAACAAGAAGCATAGCAAAGTCTCCTACTATTCTGTTAGAGAAACTTCATATGCAATTGATTTTTTACACATTAGATCTAGATCTTGCAAAATCCATAGCTATCATGGATTAATAATCAATTGCTCACTTGTTTATAATTATTGAGAACTGAGCAGATTTAAGTATTTTAAAATCTGGTTGTTAAAACATATTTATTGCATGAAGAGATAAACTTACAGAGATAGTATTTATCATTTCTAAAGGAAACAGTATTCATACAATAATTCTGAAATATCAACTTAATTGACCAATACATTTCAGTTAAAAGATATGTGTTTTTTTAAAATTATTTGGCCGCTCCGCGCGGCATGTGGGATCTTAGTTCCCTGACCAGGGATCAAACCTGCGCCCCCTTCTTTGAAAGCACAGAATCTTAACCACTGGACCGCGAGGGAAGTCCCAGAGATATGTATTTGTACTTGATTTGCTAAGTGTAATTGTCGAATTGCCTATAAATAGTCACCATCTAAATTCAATAAGGTATCTTTTTTACAGAATTAGCTCTCATTTTTTCATAGTTTTAATTCCAAAACGTTTACTATTCCATAGCTGAAATTATCCAAAGTATAATCATAGAATTCTGAACTGGAAGGGAATTCTAACATTCATGAAACTCTTGGTTACAACTGGATACTACTGGTGTAGGTGTTAACTAAAATGATGAGAAACAGAAACACCAGCTGTCAAATCGTTAGGAGTCTGGTTTATATTCGACTGAGTATCAAACGGTGGGATGACTCTCTCTCTTGCACTTTCATATGTTAATGTGTGTACTAAATATGGATATTTTCCCCAAGCATATATAAAATGATGTTCTTGGATAGGCGATTTTCTCTTAGGCTTTTAGAGTATGGCAGTATGATTTGTACAGAGACAGAAATAAAGTCTGAAATTTCCTGAAGGATATTTAATAAATGTTTATAGCACATTATAGTGTTTTTCAGAATCTAAATAAAGGATCTTTATAAAGGTTTTAGAATGTCATTACTTATGGTGCAGTATATGTACCAGCTGCTTCTGATTTATGGGCACATTGTATCCCAAAAAACTCTTTACAGTTTCATTGTTTAAAACTAAGAACATATGAGAAAAATATTAAGCATTAAAGCTAGGCGCTCAGGACAGTCTACAAAAGCTTATTTCATACTGAATTCTACAAAATCTACTTTTACAATAGAGTGCTATCATTTCATTCTTACTGCCAATCCCCTCACTGCCAGTACTGTAATACCACATCTCTGCACCACTGCATCAGCACACTAAATATAGTCTTTTCACTTGACTTTAATTTTTAATTCTCAAAAATATATTACACACTGTTTCTTGAATGATATCAATCTCTTGGACAAAATGTATATAGAAAAATAACCTAAATTTACTTAGGTAGCTTTCAGTGTTCAGTATCATTGTGTATTCCTGCCTGTGTTCTATATTCCCATAATTAGGTAGCCTTGGCTCCTAAAAAAGTGAAAGCTTTCCTTTTCCAAATACTTGACCTCTATCTGACCATGTTCACAGGCCCTTTTCCACAGAGTATCTAACATCCTTTTCCATAATCTCATCTCTTCTCTTTGCTTTAAGTCCTACATCAAGTACATCCTCCTACATAAAGCCCATCTTCATTCTCCCCAGCTAGAATTTCCTGTCAAAGTTATGAAATCATCTATCAAAACCTTATTTATGGCACAATTTTAATTATCTTGGTCTAGTAATTTATCTCCTAGAATCTGTGACATTTGGGATTTGAATTAGTGTTAGATTTAAGGTATTTTTCTTTCTCAAAATATTTGACATAATATATTTACTCAAAATTAATATTCAGTTGATATCTCAATAGATCTTTACTGAGTATTTATTAATCTGGGTCCTGAGAGATCGACACTATAAAGCACAGAAAGAGCAAAATTAAAAGAAATATATTTCCTGTTCTTGACACATGTTACACCAAAGTTGATTCCCTTTCTATATTTGTTATACTCGAGGGCCCTAATTGTAACTAAGCCCCTCCCATTTTGCTCTAGGACCTCAAAACAGCACATACAGTTTAGAATCATTTCACTCCAAAGTAACTACCACAGGTATTTAGAATTAAAAGTTAAATAAGTGCTGATTGAATTAGGAATTATAACTACTTCTAGAAAAATTTTCATTTAAAATATATTAGTGAGCATATTTTTTCTGGAATATAAGTAAAAAACTGTTCAAAAAATATTAGAATGTGGTAGAAAATGTTTATTAGTATGATTGCCAATTATATGTGTGATTTTTCCTGATATCTTCCACCGATTTCGCTGCTTTTGAACTGTTTCAATACTCCAACATTCTCTTCCTCTACTTCCAAACTTTCAGAGGATCAAATGCACCCTTACATACTCATCAGTGTTAAAAAAAGAAGAAAACAAAAGAAAAAAGAAAGAAATAGAAGTAGTAGATTCTTCAGGAGGGTACAGGGAGAGCGACAGGGGAAAGTATTTAAGCACAAGCATCATTAATTATAATTATTAGTAATAATTATCATTATTATCATTATAATAAAAGGAATTTGTGCTACCTACAAAAAAAAACAGGTCTAGAAAATTAAAAATTAATTTAAAAAAATCAAAGATAACTATAAGCATACCAAGACAAGGTAAATTGTTTACATATTTCTACTTATTTACTAGTTATATTTTCTTAACATTCTTGATTTTCTATTGTTCATGAATATTTTATTTTGCCTTTCTCATTCAATGTTGTGTTTTTGGATATTGTTAAAATGTCAATATTAGTCATGTCATATTATGTCATATACATAATCATAATCATTTATAAAATTTCCAAATGTTCTATTTAGACTGTCTGGTTTTATACGTGCGTGTGTGCGCACACACACACACACTCACATCTCTCTGTGATAAAAATTTTGTACCTGATAAGTTTTAGTGTGTTTTAAATTATCTTTAGGATGAACTGGGAGATTGGGATTGACATATATATACTAATATGTATAAAATGGATAACTAATAAGAACCTGCTGTATAAAAAAATAAATAAAATAGAATTCAAAAATTCAAAAAAAATTATCTTTATTTAGGATAAATTATTGAAAGTGAATTTCACAGAATCAAAGATATGAATGAGTTTAAGGTTATGGATGTATATTAGTCAATTGCATTTCAGAAAATTTATACGACTATGTATAAATGTAAAGTCATTTACATACGACTATGTAAACTATCCTATGTTTCAACAACATAGGATATTTGTATGTTGGATATTTATTTTTAAATTTATCACTGTATTTTAATGTGGATGTTAACCCTGTGCATTACTGTTCAATTAGCTTGAAAAACTGAACACCTACAATGTGGGACACTATGCTGAGTCCTAAAAATAGGAGTCAATAAGATGAACTGGTCCTTATCTTCGAAATAGACAGAAATAGCTTATTGTAGATAGGAAATTCTCTATCTACAGTAAGCAAAATGCTATTATTGCTGGTCTGCTAGGAGAAAGACCCAATAGAAGTCTCAATTTAGGAGAAAGATGACACATTGTTTTTCTTACCCAATGGACTGAATTCCTAATACCTAAACTTTCACCTAAACTGGAATCATTCTCTAAATTAATGTTTGTTTATTTGGTAATTTAGGAACTGCCATATTTCCCTATTCCAGTGAACACAGACATTTTTACCAGATAATCACAAATATTCAAACTTTCCTCGTGCAAACATTTTGTAATTTGTCCACAATAAATCCTAATAACTCACGTTAAGGGTCTTATAGCTATGTTGGTGGTGTTCATGGGAAAGGTGTTAGAAAGTTATTCTAAAAATTGTCCAGCCTTCTTTACACTGATTTAAATCATAAAGTAATTGTGGTCACTCTAGATATGCTATTAAATTTATAATTAGTGGAATTTCCTCAGTAAATATTCTATTTCTAGGCCAGAATTTCCTAGTGATGTGATTGCTATAAATCATCATAGTTAGAACTATACATTAAAAAACAGAGGCAAAAACAAGGGTTCAAGGTTAATGAATAAGTAACTTGGCAAATCTAAGGGGAAAGAGGCCTTCTTCTCCTACAGTGGGAAGTGATATGTTTGTTATTTTGTGAAAGTTTCAACTCCCTCAGTACTTTCTAACAACAAAAGTTTTTTTTTAAATTAAAATTGCATTCTCCCCCAGTATATATTCTATTTTTCCTCTATGAATACAATCAAGATTTGTTGCTATTGTGTGTTATTGGTTTTAGGAAAAAACTTCATTTTAAAAACTATTTTGGTAAATGTGTCTTAATACTTGAAAAAACTGTGTATTGCTTAGTTACAGGGTATAGTATTCTGCAATCTTAGGTAAAGATGATGATGGTATTGTTCAGTTCTCTGTCATTACAATTTGTGTATCTCCTTTTTCCAATTCTTACTGTTAGAAGAATATTAAACAGTTCCATTTAAAAAGTTCTCTTCTTACATTTGTCGATTTTTTCATTTATTTCTATGCAAGTATTAGGTGCATGGCCAATTATCTTTTATGTTTCTGATTAATTGATGTTTCATTATTAAGAAACATCACCTTTATCTTTGATAATACTACTTGCTTGAAGTGTACTTTGCCTGATCCAAATTTATCCATGCCAACTCACTTATGTTTGTGTTTTTGTTGTTTATCTTTTTCCATCCTTTTGTTTTCAGTCTTTCTGTGTAATTATAGTAAAAATGCAGTTCTTGTAAACAGCTCAGGGTTGGTTTATGCTTTTTTATCCAGTCTGATAATCTTTAACATTTCATTGGAATGTTAAGTCCATTCATATAAAATGCAATTATTGATATAGTCTGATAATCTTTAACATTTAATTGGAATGTGAAGTCCATTCATATAAAATGCAATTATTGATATACTTGGATTTGAGTCTGCCATTTTCTTATTTTCTTTTGCCCCATTTATTTTCATACCTTTGTTTCTGCTTTCCTACCATCTTTTTTTTTTTTTTTTTAATTTTTATTTATTTATTTATTTTTAATTTATGGCTATGTTGGGTCTTCGTTTCTGTGCGAGGGCTTTCTCTAGTTGTGGCAAGTGGGAGCCACTCTTCATCGCTGTGCGCGGGCCTCTCACTATCGCGGCCTCTCTTGTTGCGGAGCACAGGCTCCAGACACGCAGGCTCAGTAATTGTGGCTCACGGGCCCAGCTGCTCCGCGGCATGTGGGATCTTCCCAGACCAGGGCTCGAACTCGTGTCCCCTGCATTAGCAGGCAGATTCTCAACCACTGCGCCACCAGGGAAGCCCCATCTTTTTTGTTAATTGCATATTTTTTAAATATCTGAATTTATGTCCTTTATAATTCATCCTTAACCTATTATACTGTGAACTGAATTAACATTATATATTTTATAATTGTTTATAACATGTTTACAATTATTACAGTAATCTTTCAACAATATAATTTCTCTTGCCTGTAGGACTTCATTCTATTTTTGTCATATATTTTCCTTCTGTATATATTATAAAGTGCATCATACATTGCTAATGTTTATTATTTAGGCATTTTATTATTTAAAAGCAAAAAATTTAAAAAAATATTGTTATATTACATGATTACCACTTCCAGTCATGCTTTTCTTTCTTTCATGTACATCTTAATTTCTGTATGCTATCATTTCCCTTCAAACTGAAGACTTCCTTTAGCATTACTTGTAGTGTGAGTTTGCTGGAAGCAAATTTTCTTAGCTCTTTTTAATCTGAAAATATCACTATTTGACTTTTAATTTTGAAAAATATTTTAATTGGTTATAGAAATATATACTGATTTGACAGTTTGGGTTTTTTTTTTCCTTTCAGCACTTCAAATTTTTGTTACATCGCATTGTGGATTCTATTACTTTTAATAAGTCAGTCATTATTCTTACCATTGTTGCTCTGTATATAATGAGTATTTGTCTCTGGTTGCTTTTAAAGTTCTGCCTATATCATCGGCTCTCAACAGTTTGTCTTAGCAAGTATCTTACTTTGATACCTAAATGTGTTTTATTAATCCTGCTTGGTATTCACTGGCCTTCTTAGACCAGCAGATCTTTTTTCACTAAATTTTAAAATGTACGATCATTTTATTTTTGTGGCCAGTTCTACAAAATTAATAAACAGCATGGACATGTAGATTTAAACCACTCAAACACCAGAATGACCAAGAGTAAAAAGACAGAAAATCCCAAGTGAATGTGATATGAACAAGCTGGGACTCTCATGAATTCAAGTTGAACTATGAGTGCTAGAAACATTAAAGGAGACCAAAATGGAGAAATACAATATGCGTAGGGATTAGAAGATTAAAAAATAATCTAAAGATTAAATGCCATCATAATCAATATCCCCGTGTATTTCTTTTATTTTGAATTAATTTCAAACATTCTGAGGGTTGTTCAAATTGTACAAAGAACTATACAGCATTCAGCAAGATTTACCAATTATCAACATCTCACCCACTTTGTTTTATCACTCTTTTTATTTATACAGATTTTATATTGTGGCTGAACCATTTCAGTTTTGTCATTACTTTTAGGACTTGTCGCTTTCTGAGCTCTATAGGAGTAGTTGCAAACCCACAATAACTTGGCAAGATTGAACTCTAATTTCTGTTTCCTGCTGATGAAATCCACAACTCCTTAGCCTTCTTGCTGACATTTTCTACTAAGTTTCCTGGAGTCGGATATTGTGCATGTGAAGTTTAGACATCAACTTGGAGATGTTAATGGAGACTTGAGGGTTCCATTCTCTGTGACCCTCTCCTCCCTAAGATTGTGCTCTCCAGTTTCTATCTACCCTGGCAAACCCAAACTCCAATCAGTGTCTCCTCAGCCCAGTAATACTGCTTCTTCCTGCTTGGGCTCTAATTATATGTTCCTAACTGTATCTGGAAAGTACCCTTAGAGGAAAAGTCTGCTAATGATATTAGGCCACAAAAATTTAACTCAAGGTCATAGGCTTTGCAACACCGCCTCTATTGATTGGTGTTTCGTGTCATCAAGCAGTTTTGTCTGTCTGTATATCCTTTGTTTGGGTCATGCTTTCATAATTATTCTCAGTGGATATATTTGTCCAGTGAAATTACCTGTGAGGATAAAAACCTAAATATCAAGATTGCTTTTGAGAAAACACATCATGATGTGACTATGCACATTTCATGAACCAGGAAGGCTTATTATAATATTGTAAGATTTAAAAATGTTTCAAATGTGCTAAGTCAAAATAAGCTCTATTTTTTCCCCAAAGGTATACTTATTATTTCTGTTTCATGGTTTATTATATTAGGTAGGACTTTCAGAGTGTTTTATATCATAAGTGGTAGTGTGAATTAGTTCCTTACTGTGATATGTTACTCTAAACAATACGATCCTTGGTTTTTAAGGTTCTCTGGCATGTTAAGAAACATGATGGCTCACTGTTTTCTTCCTGGCAAAGAACTCAGACCTTCAAATGGAAATTTGCTGTGGCCATTTATAAATGTTTTCTATTCACTTCTTGTCTGGACCAGCAAGCATATTTTAGAGTCACATTTCTGCTTTTCCATTCTTATCTCAAATGCCCAGTGAGAACAATGATAGACGTCCCTTCTTTCCAGGGCAGTTTTGAACACCACCACTCAATCTACCAGTACATCAGTGAGAGCATGAGGGCAGAAGTCAGGTGTCACTAGTTAGCCTGCCTGTTTTGAACTATCTACTCCTCTACTGTGTACATAACAGGGTTATATAAAATAAACATAAAGAGCATTTTGTAAAAATACTTCCATTATGTCCACTGAGACTGGCTTATTCTTTGAAAATATAGATTTTTCCCCCTAATTCAGTGTCTGGCATTTATTAGCACTCAATTCAATGTTGAAAGTAATCTAGGTTTTTGAGCACAGGAGTGTGATGTTATCATCACTATTATAATCACTGCACTGATTAAGCGCAAGATAGAACTGAAAATGAACAGGCGGATGGCTTCCAAACTCACTGAACTGCTTTAATGGAGTTTTGCAAAAGGAAAGAAATATCACATATCATGATGTTTTACTTATTAATTTTCATAAGTACAAAAATCATTATTTTGCTCATTAAAGATGGCCTTTTTTTTAACATCAAGACGTGATTTTAACAAAATGGAGCAGAAGAGGGAAGAACTGTCTTAAAATATATTATGCAAAATAAGTTGGTAAAATTGAGCCACATTAAATATTATAAACAATACATGTTACTTTGTTAATTTTTAATGTGATTTAAAAAGTAAAGATGCAGTATAAACACTGTTTTAACCTTAAGTTCATTCATGATATTAAAGCAGAAAATGAAATCACAGTACAAAAATGAAAGCCCATACAAAGAAATATTTATTAACACATGTTTCTGAAGATATATTATGGTAGAGAGACAGACACTCAAATCAGTGAAACTTTTTGCTGTTGGTGTTGTTAGAATTACTTGAAAAGCCTTGGTCATGGAAGGAGTTGAAATTGGATATTGTTTTACAGTTATATGTTTGTGATAAATTTAAACTCAGTCTCAAATGTAAATCAATAGTTAATATGATTTGCACTGCTAATCTTCAAGGAAACTTTGAAGTAAAGAATACAAACTAAAATAGAGGCCATAAAGGTGACTGCAAGCTAAAGTACAAAAGCAAGTGATGTAATTATGTAATCAGATATCTAGCAGGACTTTCCACAGGCTACACTGAACTTAGTAACTTAGGTTTTCCAGTTTCTTAGGCCATTAACTGAAGTCATAGTATAGAACTAATATGGAAAGCACATAGAGTAATTAATCTTAAAGCCCCATCTCATTATTAGGTATCACTTCAAAGATAGATAAAAATATAAACTTTTTTTTAACTTAAAAAAAAATTTTTTTAACATCTTTATTGGAGTATAATTGCTTTACAATGTTGTGTTAGCCTCTGCTGTATAACAAAGTGAATCAGCTATATGTATACATATATCCCCATTTCCCCTACCTCTTGCGTCTCCCTCCCACCCTCCCTATCCCACCCCTCTAAGTGGTCATAAAGCACCGAGCTGATCTCCCTGTGCTATGTAGCTGCTTCCCACTAGCTATCTATTTTATATTTGGTAGTGTATATATGTCAAAGCTACTCTCTCACTTCGTCCCAGCTTACCCTTCCCCCTCCCCGTGTCCTCAAGACCATTCTCTACGTCTGTGTCTTTATTCCTCTTCTGCCACTAGGTACATCAGAAACATTTTTTTGTTTTTTTAAGATTCCATATATATGTGTTAGCATACAGTATTTGTTTTTCTCTTTCTGACTTACTTCACTCTGTATGACAGACTCTAGGTCTATCCACCAAACTACAAATAACTCAATTTTGTTTCTTTTTATGGCTGAGTAATATTCCATTGTATATATGTAACACATCTTCTTTATCCATTCATCTGTTGATGGACACCTAGGTTGCTTCCATGTCCTGGCTATTGTAAATAGAGCTGCAATGAACATTGTGTGACATGACCAGTTTTGAATTATGGTTTTCTCAGGGTATATGCCCAGTAGTGGGATTGCTGGGTCATATGGTAGTTCTATTTTTAGTTTTTTAAGGAGTCTCCATACTGTTCTCCATGGTGGCTGTATCAATTTACATTCCCACTAACAGTGCAAGACAGTTCCCTTTTCTCCACACCCTCTCCAGCATTTATTGTTTGTAGATTTTTTGATGATGGCCATTCTGACTGGTGTGAGGTGATACCTCATTGTAGTTTTGATTTGCCTTTCTCTAATGATTAGTGATGTTGAGCATCTTTTCATGTGTTTGTTGGCAATCTGTATATCTTCTTTGGAGAAATGTCTATTTAGTTCTTCGGGTCATTTTCGGATTGGGTTGTTTGTTTTTTGATATTGAGCTGCATGAGCTGATTGTATATTTTGGAGATTAACCCTTTGTCAGTTGCTTTGTTTGCAAATATTTTCTCCCATTCTGAGGGTAGTCTTTTTGTCTTTTTTATGGCTTCCTTTTCTGTGTAAAAGCTTTTAAGTTTCATTAGGTCCCATTTGTTTATTTCTGTTTTTATTTCCATTTCTCTAGGAGGTGGGTCAAAAAGGATCTTACTGTGATTTATGACAAAGAGTGTTCTCCCTATGTTTTCCTCTAAGAGTTTTATAGTGTCTGGTCTTACATTTAGGTCTTTAATCCATTTTGAGTTTATATTTGTATACGGTGTTAGGGAATGTTCTAATTTCATTCTTTTACATGAAGCTGTCCAGTTTTCCCAGCAACACTTACTGAAGAGACTGTCTTTTCTCCATTGTATATCCTTGCCTCCTTTGTGATAGATTAGTTGACAATAGGTGCATGGGTTTATCTCTGGACTTTCTATCCTGTTCCATCGATCTATATTTCTGTGTTTGTGCCACTACCATATTGTCTTGGTTACTGTAGCTTTGTACTATACTCTGAAGTCAGGGAGTCTGATTCTTCCAGCTCTGTTTTTTACCCTCAATTTTGCTTTGGTTACTTGGGGTCTTTTGTGTCTCATACAAATTTTAAGATTTTTTTGTCCTAGTTCTGTAAAAAATGCTACTGGTAATTTGATAGGGATTGCATTGAATCTGTAGATTGCTTTGGGTACTATAGTCATTTTGACAGTATTGAGTCTTCCAATCTAAGAACATGGTATATCCCTCCATCTGTTGTGTTACCTTCGATTTCTTTCATCAGTGTCTTATAGTTTTCTGAGTACAGGTCTTTTACCTCCTTAGGTAGTTTTATTCCTAAGTATTTTATTCTTTTTTGTTGCAGTGGTGAATGGGATTGTTTCCTTAATTTCTCTTTCTGGTATTATGTTGTTAGTCTATAGGAATGCAAGAGATTTCTTTGCATTAATTTTGTATCCTGCAACTTTACCAAATTCACTGATTAGCTCTAGTAGTTTTCTGGTGGCATCTTTAGGATTATGTATGTGTAGTATCATGTCATCTGCAAACAGTGACATTTTTACTTCTTTTCCAATTTGTATTCATTTTATTTCTTTTTCTTCTCTGATTGCCATGGGTAGGATTTCCAAAACTATGTTGCAAAATAGTGGCGAGAGTGGACATCTTTGTCTCATTCCTGATCTTAGAGGAATACTTTCAGTTTTTCACCATTGAGAATTATGTTTGCTGTGGGTTTGTCGTATATGGCCTTTATTATGTTGAGGTAGGGTCCCTCTATGCCCACTTTCTGCAGAGTTTTTATCATAAATGGGTGCTAAATTTTTTCAAAGGCTTTTTCTGCATCTATTAAGATGATCATATGGCTTTTATTCTTCAATTTGTTAATATGGTGTATCCCATTGATTGATTTGCATATGTTGAAGTATCCTTGCATCCCTGGGATAATTCCCACTTGATCATGGTGTATGATCCTTTTAATGTGTTGCTGGATTCTGTTTGTTAGTATTTTGTTCAGAATTTTTGCATCTATGTTTTTCAGTGATATTGGTCTGTAATTTTCTTTTTTTGTAATATCTATGTCTGGTTTTGGTATCAGGGTGATGGTGGCCTCGTGGAATGAGTTTGGGAGTTTCCCTTCCCCTGCAATTTTTTGGAAGAGTTTAAGAAGGATGGGTGTTAGCTCTTCTCTAAATGTTTGATAGAATTCACCTGTGAACCCATCAGGTCCTGGACTTTTGTTTGTTGGAAGATTTTTAATCACAGTTTCAATTTCATTACTTGTGATTGGTCTGTTCATATTTTCTTTCTTCCTGGTTCAGTCTTGGAAGGTTATACCTTTCTAAGAATTTGTCCATTTCTTCCAGGTTGTCCAATTTATTGGCACAGAGTTGCTTGCAGTAGTCTTTATGATGCTTTGTATTTCTGCGGTGTCCACTGTAACTTTTCCTTTTTCATTTCTAATTTTATTGATTTGAGTCCTCTTCCTCTTTTTCTAGATAAGTCTGACTAAAGGTTTACCAATCTCTCTTATCTTCTCAAAGAACCAGCTTTTAGTTTTATTGATCTCTGCTATTGTTTTCTTTGTTTCTATTTCATTTATTTCTGCTCTGATCTTTATGATTTCTTTACTTCTACTAACTTTGGGTTTTGTTTGTTCTTTCTCTAGTTCCTTTAGGTGTAAGGCTAGATTGTTTATTTGAGATGTTTCTTGTTTCTTGAGGTAGGATTGTATTGCTATAAACTTCCCTCTTAGAACTGCTTTTGCTGTATCCCATAGGTTTTGGATCATCATGTTTTCATTGTCATTTGTCTCTAGTTATTTTTTGATTTCCTCCTTGATTTCTTCAGTGATGTCTTGATTATTTAGTAATGTATTGTTTAGCCTCCATGTGTTTGTGTTTTTTACATTTTTTTCCCTGTAATTGATTTCTAATCTCATAGGATTGTGGTCAGAAATGATGCTTGATATGATTTCAGTTTTCTTAAATTTACAGAGGCTTAATTTGTGACCCAAGATGTGATCTATCCTGGAGAATGTTCTGTGTGCACTTGTGAACAAAGTGTAATCTGCTGTTTTCAGATGGAATGTCCTATAAATATCAATTAAATCTATCTGGTCTATTGTGTCATTTAAAGCTTGTGTTTCCTTATTAATTTTCTGTCTGGATGATCTGTCCATTGGTGTAAGTGAGGTGTTAAAGTCCCCCACTGTTATTGTGTTACTGTTGATTTCCTCTTTTATAGCTGTTAGCATTTGCCTTATATATTGAGGTGTTCCTATGTTGGGTGCATATATATTTATAATTGTTATATCTTCTTCTTGGATTGCTCCCTTGATCATTATGTAGTGTCCTTCCTTGTCCCTTATAACATTCTTTATTTGAAGTCTATTTTATCTGATATGAGTATTGCTACTCCAGCTTTATTTTGATTTCCATTTGCATGGAATATTTTTTTCCATCCCCTCACTTTCAGTCTGTGTGTGTCCCTAGGTCTGAAGTGGGTCTATTGTAGACAGCATATATATGGGTCTTGTTTTTGTATCCATTTATCGAGCCTGTGTCTTTTGGTTGGAACTTTTAATCCATTCACATTTTGGGTAATTACCGATATGTATGTTCCTATTACCATTTTCTTCATTGTTTTGGGTTTGCTTTTGTAGATCTTTTCCTTCTCTTGTGTATTCTGCCTAGAAAAGTTCCTTTAGCATTTGTTGTACAGCTCGTTTGTTGGTGCTGAATTCTTTTAGCTTTTGCTTGTCTGTAAAGCTTTGATTTCTCCATCAAATCTGAATCAGATCATTGCCAGGTAGAGTAATCTTGGTTGTAGATTCTTCCCTTTCATCACTTTAAGTATTGTTCCACTCCCTTTTGGCTTGTAGAGTTTCTGCTGAGAAATCAGCTGTTAACCTTATGGGAGTTTCTTGTATGTTATTTGTCATTTTTCCCTTGTTGCTTTTAATAATTTTTCTTTGTCTTTCATTTTTGTCAATTTGATTACTATGTTTTGGCATGTTTCTCCTTGGGTTTATCCTGCCTTGGACTCTCTGATCTTCCTGGAGTTGGGTGGCTATTTCCTTTCCCATGTTAGGGAAGTTTTCAACTGTACTCTCTTCAAGCATGTTCTCGGGTCCTTTCTCTCTTCTCCTTCTGGGACTCCTATAATGTGAATATTGGTGTGTTTAATGTTGTCCCAAATGTCTCTTAGGCTGTCTTCATTTCTTTTCATTATTTTTTCTTTATTCTGTTCCGCAGCAGTGAATTCCACCATTCTATCTTCCAGGTCACTTATCCGTTCTTCTGCCTCAGTTATTCTGCTATTGTTTCCTTCTAGTGTATTTTTCATGTCAGTTATTGTATTGTTCATCTCTGTTTGTTCTTTAATTCTTCTAGGTCTTTTTTAAACATTTCTTGCATCTTCTTGATCTTTGCCTACATTCTTTTTCTGAGGTCCTGGGTCACCTTCACTGTCATTATTCTGAATTCTTTTTCTGGAAGGTTGCCTATCTCAACTTCGCTTAGTTGTTTTTCTGGGGTTTTATTTTGTTCCTTCATCTGGTACATAGACCTCTGCCTTTTCATTTTGTCTATCTTTCTGTGAATGTGGTTTTCGTTCCATAGGCTGCAGGATTGTAGTTCTTCTTGCTTCGCCTGTCTACCCTCTGGTGGATGAGGCTATCTTAGAGGCTTGCGCAAGCTTCCTGATGGGAGAGACTGGTGGTGGGTAGAGCTGGGTGTTGCTCTGCTGGGAAGAGCTCAGTAAAATTTTAATCTGCTTGTCTGCTGATGGGTGGGGTTGAGTTCCCTCCCTGTTGGTTGTTTCCCTTGAGGCGACCCCTTACTGGAGCCTTCAGGCCCTTTGGTGGTGCTAATGGAGGACTCTGGGAGGGCTAATGCCATGGAGTACTTCCCAGAACTTCTGCTGCCAGTGTCCTTGTTCCCACGGTGAGCCACAGCTGCCCCCTGCCTCTGCAGTAGACCCTCCAACACTAGCAGGTAGGTCTGGTTCAGTCTCCTATGGGGTCACTGCTCCTTCTCCCTGGGTCCTGATGTACACACTACTTTGTGTGTGCCCTCCAAGAGTGGAGTCTCTGTTTCCCCCAGTCCTGTGGAAGTCCTGCAATCAAATCCTCCTAGCCTTCAAAGTCTGATTCTCTGAGAATTCCTCCTCCTGTTGCTGGACCCCCAGGTTGGGAAGCCTGATGTGGGGCTCAGAACCTTCACTCCAGTGGGTGGACTTCTGTGGTATAATTGTTCTCCAGTTTGTGAGTCACCCACCCAGTGGTTATGCGATTTGATTTTATTGTGACTGTGCCCCTCCTACAGTCTCACTGCAGTTTCTCCTTTGTCTTTTTCTGTGGGGTATCTTTTTTGGTGAGTTCCAGTGTCTTCCTTTTGATGACTGTTCAGCGTAAAAATATAAACTTACTATTACGTTGCTGCAGTTAGCAATCCTACGAATAAGACTCAGTGTTCTCACTCCTCAGTTTTTTCCTCCTGCCTGCAACCTGCATCTCAAGCACAGTCCCAGAAGACAGTTTTAAATGTTTGGCCATATGCTGCGAGTCCTCATAAGGACTTTTTTTGATATTTTTCCTTACATGGATGCTGAAAAGCATCCAGTAGAAAAAGTATACAAAATAGTTTGGAGAAACACCAGTGCACTGAGTTTATCTTTGATGTCATCTCTTTTTATTCCTCTTTTGTGATTGATCTTGTTCTATTGATTTATCTTCCAAATTCATAAGTGTGGTGACATATCTGTTGCTTCTGTCATCAGTCTCTCAATGTCTCTTGTCAGCTTTCTTATAGTATTGAATTCCTAACTAGCTGTATTACCCCTGATTTTATTTTCTGCTTACAAATTACTTTTCTGTACCCTATCAGAGTACTTTTTCTAAATTATGTATCACAGTGTTATCCACTCCAAACATTTTAAATGGTTCTTGCTTAGAGAAAATGCTCAAATGTTGAGATTACAATTCTTTTAAAACTCTTAACAGTTGAATATTCACTATTATTCACAGCATAATCACACTATATTTAAAGTGCCATTTAACCCCCATCTCTCCACAGTTTGTTTATCCTCTCCAATCAATTCTCTGACTATTAAATCTTGTTCAATTTAAAAGGTCTACATTTAATATCACTCTTTATGATTCATTTACCCATCTGCCAGGTAGCAGTTGTTGTTTTCTCTGTGATGTTACTGTATATTTTATAGGGTTTTAAAATCTTCTTATCACACAGTTGTATCTGTGTTTGTGTGTATGCAGTTGTGTGCTTGCTGTGAATTAAAACAAAAACAAAGTCCTTTTCAAATTCAATGTTCCTAGCACAGTGCAGGCATATGTACACACACACATCAGAGCAATAAAAATAGCTTTCTTTGTAAGGCGATTAAACTTTGCAAGCAAATATTCTAAGACAAATACTGTTGTTAAAGTACGTTTCAACCATGTAGTTGATTTTAGCAACATATACAAATAATATTTTGCATAATAATGATTCACTCTAAACTCCCTTCTTTTTGATTTGCAGGTTTTTATATTTAATGAATTTTGTGCATTGAGATCACAATGGATAATACTATTTAAAGTTGTTCCTACTAAACAGTTATTTCTCTAAAGTTGGAATAAAATAGTGAGAGT
Organism: Balaenoptera borealis; assembly: GCF_965194805.1. Classification (NCBI taxonomy): domain Eukaryota; kingdom Metazoa; phylum Chordata; class Mammalia; order Artiodactyla; family Balaenopteridae; genus Balaenoptera; species Balaenoptera borealis. Next base: position 24,387,009 of record NC_138867.1, on the reverse strand, counting down.
GATGATACATTGCCGAAGTTAGCACTCCCCAGAGTATAAAAATTGACTTTTTTAAATGGATGTGTTCAAGGCTATAACCTTCGTTTGTATTCTATGAGATATAATATGACTGATGAATGAATCCTAATTTTCTCTCATGTCATTTCACTCCTGGTAATATGTGCTTCATCTTGACCATTTTTATGGTGAACAGTGCTGGAATCATACAGTACACATTGTCTTTTCTGACTTTTGGTCAAAGCTAGAAATAGAGGCTCCCTTTTTTAGCTTTGCATAAAGCTGAAAAGAAGCAGAGTTTGCATTTATGTTACAAGGAATTTCATAGAATAAAAGGTAGCTGAAATGTGTGAATTGTGATAAGAATGGCCTCTTCTGTGTCAGAAGCCTTTTTGAGTTTTTTACTGCTAACATTCTTTTTCCTCACTATGGATCAGAAAAGTTAGAGGAAATGAAAGTTGATGTTGGTATTCAGTTTGAATTATATGTGAAGATCCCAGGACCGTTCTTACTGTATTCACAGTAGACATTTGAATTACTGTAGGACTTGCAACATTTATGAGAAATATCATCTTATTTATATGTATACAAGTATACAAGACAAGGTCAAATTTGCAAAGTGAGTTTTTTCTCAAATAAATAAGATCTAGTCTATGTAAATATATGGAAAAATTCAGTGAAGGCAGAGAAATGAAGATTACTAATGAAAAACCTTCAAGGTATACTCAATTATTCTGTCATACTCCTTTGCATTGTAATGATTTAGTTATTTTCTATGTTTATTTTAGCTAACTAGCCAAGTAAATACGACATAACTTGAAAAGTGAAGCTTGGTCATAAATATCCAAGCAACACAATATTGGGAAGATCATTTATATGACATGTGGAACCACATACATCATGTATATGTATATATATTGATGTAGTGAGTTTGTTTTTTCTCATATATTTCTAAGGTTAGGTAATTTGTTAGAAAAACTATAAATAAATCTATAAATATTATTCTTTACAATAAAATAATGTGCCTTATAGTTACTCACCTGGCTACTTGAAAAAGTTTGATTACACAGAACAGTAATTTAAGGTCAGTAACTATATAGTTTCAATTATATGTATAAAGAAAAAGTCAATGACTACTTAATTTTGTGATATTTCCATAAAAACAAAAACCTGACATCTCTCAAAATATTAGAATTCAGGATTTACTACTATATTTTAAACATTCATTTTAATTTAAAAATTCAAAGTGTCATAAAAAATGCTCAGGAACTTAAAATTGGTTTTGTTATGAAGAAAGTTTTAGACCTATGACTTACCTTGAAAAAGATATATATATAACTTCACATATATATATATAAATTTTTAACCCACCCATCAGTAGAAGACAAGAAAAATAAAAATCTAGAATTGCTGATGTCAGTTAGCAATAAAACAAGAAAAAGGGAATTAAAAGAAATAATAAGCATATATATCAGGCAAAGGAAATTTTGAATTTTTAAGTATTAATACAGTATAATTAAATGCTACAACTATATATCGTTAGTTCTAGGCACTACGCTATATGACATCTAAGGTTTACAATGAATGTTTACAAAAATCTTGTAGCCCAGTGGCATGGGGATCAGGAGCATACACCCAAGGGAAAAAGCTAAATTTTTTTTAACAACTCACTTAATTGGAATCTCTGCTTTTGCTTACTTCCATGCTCTAATTTATCACAATGTTATTTCCAAAATTTAAAATGATAATCATCCCGAAAATCTTTTTCTGGCCAATTAACATAAGAACAGATTCTCTACTTCACTCACAATAACAAAAATAATATCCAAACAATTATTAAATGTAGTTCTTTTCCAATGAGTCTTGTAAAAATGAAAAAGTTTGAGACTTGGCAAGGGATTTTGAAGTGTATTTTAGCTATAAGCATCCAAAAATGACAAAAGCTAAAATAATAGTTAATAGTTGATGCTGTGACTCTCCCACCAGAAATGTACCCATTAGATACAAGCTCAGAAATATTTGAAGATATATATACGCGAGTATTTATTATTCAATATATCACTCTATACTATAACCAATAACAACAAAAACGATTTAAACAACCATTCACTGAAAATTGCTTAAATAAGAATGAACAATACCTTCACAGAGAAAAATGAGTATAGGAAACTACTTAAAATGATATGAGAAGCTATCCGAGGAAAATTATTTAGTAGAAAAAAAGAAAAAGAAGAAAAGGAAAGAAAAAGAAAAAGTACAGGACACCAAATTTTAGTAGGACAGACAACACCAGTTAATATTGCATATTTATACCTCTGATATATTAGACTGAATTTCAGGTCAATGAGGTGAGGACAGGTGGGATCTTTATATACACTTTACTTTATATGTTTGTAGGATATCTTAACTATCATTGTCACATATTGCTTTCATAGTAAGGAAAAGTACTAACACTTAAATTCAACTTTGCCTGGCATGAGATCCTGTCCAGACTTGGCCTCATCATTCTCTTTAAATTCTAGGCTCTTCCCCTACCAAAGGTTAGACTGCCTAATGATACCAAAATCATTATTGTCTTTAGATGGGATTATGCTTCTTATACCTCCAGCATTTTATAAATGGTTTGTTCTTTTTTAAGTGTCCTGAACCATCTCTCACCTCTTTTGTTTGCCATCAACTGGATAGAACACCTATTCATCTTTCAAAATTTACCTCATGTATCACCAATTCCAGAAAAGTTACCCTCAAATCTTCCCTGGGTTTCCTCTCTTCTCTGAACATATTTCTATACATACTTTAATAACACCATTTTATATTTCCTTTGTTTGGATGTTTCACATTCCACTAAAATGTAAATCCATTAAATTAATGTTTATGTTTTTTACCTCTGCAGATATAATGTATTGCATAGTTGCTGGTACACAGTAGGGTCTATAATTTGCATCTAATGAAAAAGTAAAAGAAGACTATAAGAAATAACAAATAGAGGTTTAAACGGCTGGGTGTAATTTAAAAAAGATAGTGTACCTTTCACTGTTTCACCATTTCTCTCTATAGAATGTAAATTCCAGTCAGCAGGTATTTTCACTCATGTATTTCACTGTTATATTCCTAACACCTAAAAAAGTGCCTGAAATATATATATATATATATATATATATATATATATATATATATATATATTCCAGTGATCTCTGGGGATCACTTCACAGTGTCCAGTGAAATACTGTATTATTTTAAAAAGGAATAATTACCAATCTGCACTAATGTTCATATGATATATGGTTAAGGTCAACTTGCATTTGTGCCCATCACTCTAGAATAATATCTACAATAATGAAGTAAAAGCTCCTGTTTTTTCTATTTCAGGAACTTTTAGAAGAAGGCTAATGGTGGCTATTGATTGATTGATGATTGATTTGGTGCTCATTTCACATCTTTGTAGCAAGCTATAACGTATTAATCTGTAATGCTCTAGTTGGGCTCAAATGTCATCAATGAACAGTTGCTGTCACCACAAACAAGGAAAGATAGAATTGACATTCTTTGTACTTTGCCTTATTTTCTCTACATATTTTGAGAGGCTAAGACCTAATTGGCTTATCCAAAATAGATTTAAAAGTAGTCTATCAGAGAGCACCCCAAAGTGGACTGAAGCCAGAAGCTCGATTAGCTGCTATCCTACAAAGGAATGTAAATTATTTGGGTACTGTTTTATGCTCTACATTTTCCTCTAGACAAAAGAAGCACTATTCCTTTAAAAGGACAAAAGTATAAATGCTGTAGATTGAAGATTATATCATTACCAGTAATTCTAAATGATCAATTCTAATATGATTTAGTGAGTTCTGATCAATTATTATTCAGTACTCATATGTATCATAGTAACTGTATTTGCAAATAATAGTAACATGGGTGGTTTTTTAACTTTTATATCCTCATGAAATCACTGCAGATTAACTTGTTGAAAGAGAATAGATTTTTTTTTTTGGTAGGAAAATATATTGTCTTAGTTTTTAGGAGGGTTATTTATATTAAGAAAATAATTCTTATTTAGAAAAAAACTGTTAAACAGATTAGATAGTGAGCTCTTTAGAGCAAAATCAAACCCAGCACAAAAAATAGTAAAATGAGAAAGTCTAGGGCTTTTTGCTCCTATTGGTGGGTAGTACAACGGAAGAGGACATAGGTAGGTAGACTACTGGCGACAGGAGGCTAACTGCTTTGATGAAAGGTCAATAAAAGTTAGTAATAACACCGTGCATTTGATAGCAGAAAGGGCTCTAAGATAAAGAACACATAATGCTAAATTTCTGTATAGTGGTCAAGGTGATGCTGTGCTAGGGCTTTCATATAATAAATAAAATCTCCTACAACAAAATTAAAATTATGTATGGATCCATTAGTAGTTATGTTGGTTGGTTCATTGATTGGCTTGGATAGAAATTAAGTCGATTAAATTTCTTTTTTCTCGTTTTCTTTACTTAAAAAATATTGTAAATGGGATGTTCTGGAAAACAAACAGGAGAAGAAGAGTCAAAGTGACAGAATATAGGCATCCTTGATAATTGTTCAGCTAAATGGAGAGGACTCTGCATTTTAGTAGGACATTAAAAGGGGTTAGTGCAGTTCTATCTAAAATTTCAAAAGGTCAGAATATGCCAAATGATACCCCAGTTTACAACTGGGAGCTATAATGTATGTTTGAAAATTAATGTCACTTAAATGACAAATGAAAATACGCAAAGCTTCAAGATCATATGAATTTTCTCCTCAATATCTACTAGTCATTAAAATCATGCTACTCTTTGGTTTCTTTGTTTCTTAATTAAACTATTCATATTTTCCAGAGAATTTATTTTTTTGAGGTAACTGATTGTCTTTTTTATGTTGACAAAATGTATGAATACCATTCTCAACAGAAAGCCTCCAGTGCCATAACAATATTATTAATTGGAAAGTCTAATGTGATGTCTAAACTCTTCAGTTGTTTGATAATGGCATATGGAAGGTAAACTCTGTGTCCATGAATGAATTGTCTTGATTTTATTCTCACGTTTAACTAATAACTTTACTGAGTATAGAATTAATTTTCAAAATTACTTCAACATGAACATGAGTAGCACTGATCACTCCTTTGTCTTTTAATGTCCAAAGCTGTTGATGAGAATATTCCTGGGCTGGTGATCTCCTCATTGGAAGCATCTAGGATGCCTACTCTTTATGTAGTGTTGTAAAACTTCATGATAACAGGAGAGAAAGAAACTGAAAAGTAAAAGGATCCAAATTCTTATGTTTCATCACTTCATCATTTTTTAAACTTTTTTTGAAATATTACTAATATAAAATTAATCATTTTGAAGTATATAATTCAATGGAATTTCATACATTTTCAGTGTGCAACCATCACTCCTAGTTCCAAAACATTTTATCACTCCTCATATAAACCCTATATTCACTAAGCAATCATTACCCAGTCCCCCTACCTCCAGCCCTGTCAACTACTAACCTTTTTTCTATCTTTAAGTATTTACATATTTTGGATATTTCATATAAATGGAATCTATACAGTATCATCTTTTATTTCTGGCTTCTTTAACTTAGCATAATATTTCTGATGTTCATACACACTGTAGCACATATCTGTCCTTAGTTTCTTTTTATAGTTGAGTAATATTCATTATATGAATACACCACATTTTGTGTATCCATTTATCCAGTAATGGATCTCTGGTTCCACTTTTTTGCTATTGTGAATAGTGTTGCTATGAACATTCAGGTACAAGTATTTGTTTCAATACATGTTTTCAATTTTGGAGGGTATACAATCAGGAGTGAAAATGCTGGGGCATATGATAATTATATTTTTCACTTATTGATGTTGCAAAAACCTTTTCATGTTTTATTGATCTTTTGTATATCATCTTTGGGAAAAAACTATTCAAGTCCTTTAACCATTTTTTAATTCTATTGTCTTTTGGTGTTAAGTTGTAAGAATTCTTTATGTATTCTAGATACTGGACACTTATCAGATATATGTTTTGAAAATATTTCCTCCCATTATTTAGGTTACTTTTTTACTTTCCTGATAGTGTCTTTTGATGCACAACAGTTTTTGTTTGTTTTTGTTATTTCTATGACATCCAATTTATCTAAGTCTTCTTTTGTTACTTGTAAGTTTGGTGTCATATGTAAGAATCCACTGCCAAATCCAAGGTCATGGAGATTTACCTTTATGTTTTCTTCTAAGAGTTTTATAATTTTTAGCTCTTAAACTTAGGTCATTGATCTATCTTAATTTTTGACACCATGTTATTTTTATCCCACTTTTGACCAGTCACTCTTATTAATATTTTTGCATAGGTTCTTATTACATAGATTCCTTCTGGATTTCTAATTGCCCTTCTTTTAGAGTGAAATATTTACTACGGTGAATGTAAGTTCTTCCTGGATATAATAAACATACAATTTAGAAATTTTTTAAAGTAAATTTGCCTTCACTGTACTGATGCGCTATCTTCTGGGTGCAGTTTTTTAATTTTAATTTACTTACTTTCAAGTCACCAGTTTTCTTCAAACCAATCATAAGCATTTTTGTCTGTTCATATCTATGTCTATTATTATACCCCCTATTCCATAATTTGTAGGTCACCTTTCCCTTTGTGCATATGAGAGATCTCTACAGAATAACAGACTTTATCTCAGGAGGCACATATGGGAATCATGCAGGCAAACAAGAAGGACATTCTTTCCTTAAATAAACAAGGGAGACTAGCGTAAGAAAGATTTCTGATTTTTTAGAGAGCCTTGTTTCAACCTCTTGTTTCGATCTCTTGTTTCAATCTGAAGGTAAACTGCCTCTTTCCCCCATGTTGGTTAGGGAAAAAGGGTGACAAAAATCAATCAACCAATGATGTGATTGCTTAAACCATTCTTGGATTAACTTCTTCAATGTTCATCTTTCTTCTCATTTTCACTTTCCTTTTCTGTTAATCTCAGGAGTTAGTATGTAAAAAATAAACAAAACAAACTTCTCCATTCCTCTCTAGAATATTCTTCGTTGTTGCTCTCTGAGTTTTGTGTCTCTTTTCTCAGAATTATGTGTTAGTAAATCCCACCCATTTGCTCCACTCCAGGAATTGGCTAGAATTAATTAGTGTATTCATCTTTGTTCTCAACATTATTCTAAATTCATTCACTTGAGGTTTTTTTTTTCATATTTCATTTGGCTTGTGAGAAAGAACAGAAAACTAAATTTGTTTCCTTAATCTGTCTTTTTAAATTAGAAGTCTCAATGACTTTGAGGTAAGCTTTAAATAGAATTCACATATAAAATAATGGTAATTTGTTTAAAATAAGAGAAGTGCCAGAATGTATTTCATTAATTTAAAGAAAGCATAAAGTTGTATAGCATGGAATCTGCAGCATGCCTATTGCTGTGCATCAAATTTGCCACCACCAAATCTGATTACAAATTTCAAAGAGACGTTTATTTAATATTTGATATGTGATATTAAAATCCACTAAATATAAATAATCCACTAAATATAATTAAAATTCAACTAAATAAATGGATATTTTTGAAGGAACAAGTTAATGAAATTTAAAAATCAGATGTACAAAAATTATTCAATTAATCCCAGTATAATATTTTAAGGAAATATTAAAAGCTAAGTACTAAGGATAGAAAGGTCATTAAATGTCTTCAGATAAGTGAAAAAAGCACATGGAAGGACAACTTCATTGAATTATGCTAATGATTATGTCTAATGTCCATTGAGCACTAACCATGGTCTAGGAATTTTTCTAAGTTTTTTATATATTTTAACGAATTTATTCCTCAATTCTAACAATGATTGCTATTATTAGGATGATTTTATGGAGATACAAAAAGGTTAAATCACTTGCTCAGGTCACATAATATCAATTTGCAGACCTAGGATTTGGATCCAGTCAGTCTGCCTCTAAGAAACATACTTTAAACCACTACATTATACTGATGCTCAGTTTAGCTTAGTGTACGGTATATAACGAGTATATGTGCTAACTGTAGAACAATTAGTGTAAGAAACTGTACCTGAAAATATATGATAAGCAGAATGATGGTCCCAAATATGCCTATATTCTAATACCCAGAATCTGTGACTTTGGTACATTATATGGCAAAAGAAAATTGAGGTTGCTAATCAGCTAATCCCTCTGATGGCCAGAGGGAGAGACAAAGAGAGAGAGAGAGATGCAACCACAAAAGAAAGTTCAGAGAGATACCATGTGAAAATCATTTGACTTGCTATTGCGGGTTTTGAAGGTGGAGGAAGGGGTTTATGAGCCAAGGAATCAGGCAGTCCTTAGAAACTTAAAAAGGCAAGAAAGTGCATTCTCCCTTACAGCTTCCAGAAAGGAAAGCACCCCTGATGAAATCTTGATTTTAGCCTAGTTAGACCTGTCAGACTTCTGACCTAGAGAACTGTAAGGACTGGAATAGTTACTTTGTGTCACTTTAGGCCATTAAGATTGTGGTAAATTGTTACAGCAGCAATAGAAAACTAATACAGGGTATAACTACGGGCTTCTCAATAGTGTAAAGTTTAACCTGAGCCTTGAAGAACAGTCAGAAGTTAACGCTTCAAGGAAGTGGGGAGAAGACATTCCAGATAGTGGAAGCTAATGTGTGTAAATAGAGAGCCAACAGCTAAAAAGGAACAGAATTGTGGAATGATAGACTAGTGATGTTTGGTTTTAGTTTACAGTGACTGTTTAACAGCTTGTTATGATAATATTCTAACAGTCCATTTTAAGTTATTTAAATTGAAGTTTATAATGACATACATAACACAGTCAGCATTGGATTTTATGAAGCTTTGTCAAAGTTATTATAATTTGAAAATTGTCATTTCTTTCTAAATTATCATTGTATTTTTCTACCTTCACTTCAGGAGGTGGGTTTTTAAGATCCAAAGAGTGGTGATTTAGTTTTTCAAGAATGGGAAAAATTGGGTAGTTACCAAGAAGAAAACGCTCTAAATTTCCAGAAATCTAGTTAGGTAGAGAATTAATGTTCATTGATAATTAATCAGAAATGAAGGAAGCTGTGGAAAGTGTTGTTGTTAATCGGAATTTACATATTTATAAAAAGGAGTGAACAATGATGAGGAGTCAGGAAATCTTGGTTTAAATATGTTTCTGCAATAAAATGCTAGCATGACCTTGGACACAGTAATTCATCTGTCACTCTCAATTGAAGGGGTTGTGCTCAATTATATTGAGATCCATGGTGAATAAAAAGCAAGTTAATACGGTTATAGTTTAGTGAGCAAGGAGGAAAATAATGCCTAGATAAATTTGGAGAGGTAGAAAGAATCAAGGCCACGCAGGCTCTTGGAAGCCATGGTAAGCTTGCGCCATGGTGTGTGCATGTATGTGTGTGTGTGTATATGTGTGTGACTTAGCACAATGAAAAGATGAAAAGCCATGGATGTGTTTTAACCAAGTGACTTTTACATAAATTGATTCTATTTTGGAAAGAATCAGTCTGGTTGTTGTGTGGAACACGGTTTCTAAAAGTGACAGAGATTCAGGGAGACTGATTAGGAGTCCACTGATTACTTATAGGTCATCAACAGTGGTAACTGGAACTAAGATGTTAACAGAAGAAATGTGATGATAGGACTTGCAGATAGATTGGATAAAGGTGATGAGAAAAAGAGAGGAAATACTTTTGATGTGATCAGTTGAACAATGGGTAGCACTACTGACCACAATGGAGTCTACTGGAAAAGGCAAGGTGAGGGGATGAGGAGTGGATGACTCAGAGAGAAACAGAGAATTCTTTTGAGACTATATAAAGTTTTAAATGGCTTATCTGACACATTGATGGGTATGAAAGGCAGGCATTTAAATGTCAGATTTAAAAAGACAGTGGAAAAATTAGCATGGAGATGTCACATGTGATATCATTCACAAAAAAATTGTATGTAGACATCTGAATAGGTGAACTACTTAGAGAGAAAGTATAAATAGAAGACAGGGATAAGGGCTCTTCTTATTGTATAATAATAAATTCTTTAAGGCAGTATCCATGGAAAAGTCTAGGAGAAAATGCTTTATGAGCACACTTGCAGTGCACTAGTGCGTAAGTTTTATTTTAAAAAATATTCTTGAAGTATAATAGAGAAAAATTTAATAGATAGTCAAATTTTCAAATTCACTCTGTAATAATTGAATCAAAGTTATGTAATGTCTGTATATGTCAAATTACTGTCTCATTAGGTTTTTTAAGGAAGAATGATATATTACTAAGTATGAACTTTGTTTTCCAATAAAAATGAGGAAATGTGTAGTAGAATTATAAAAGATTCTATAAACACTGAGGTTACACTGAAGTTGGTGTGAAGAATCCACCACAGGCAGTCTGTTTTATGCTGATACCACATACAATATTAATTATATAACATGCTTCCTAATTACATATTTATTTTAGTTTCCTTTACTGTTTTGAAAACAGCCTCACTGTTCAACTTTGACTATTCTTTCTTAAACTGTTTGTTCCTTAAGGAATGGAAACATTTTGGATTAATTCCATGAACATTAGTTTTAGCACGGCAAAATTCCTAAGGACAATTGTTTTCTTTTTTTTAGGCACATTTGAATCAATAAAAGTGGAATCTGTGAGAACAGCATTGTGATGTCACTGATTAAGAAATGAAAAATGATTGTCCTTTCCTTCCGAGCTAAGACAAATGATAGAGAATTGTCAGATCAGACTCACATAGATCAGAGATTATTGCCCAGCAGTAGGCTTTACTAATGGTTTCAAGGACACATACAATCTATGGAAAAATAGGAAGGAGGGAGAGGTGCAGGGTATTTAGTGCAGCTTCCCAGATCCTTACTTGGTGCATCTCAAGCCCACATCTAAAGAATAGGTCTAAGTAAGAAGGGCAGTCACTTGCTTTATAAAACATGGTGTATTTAGGTTATGAAGCACCTCCATTTTATACTCATATAACTTACATGATATTTTCCAGAGAGCATGCCTCATTAATCACAGATTCTTGATTTAATTACCAAAGGCAACCCTAAACAAGGTATAGTCTACTAAAGCATTTTGAAGGTAAGTATTCTCCTCCTACTAAATACCATTAGTTTTTTTTTTTTAGGACATCTATTCTTAGCATGTTTGCAATGAGATTCGATCATGTTCACCTGTCTTCTTTCAACCTAAGGAGTGTCTCTTCAGTAATGCAAAGAAAACATTTTATAGGTGAACTATTTCCTAGTTTATCCTCTGTCCTCAGTCCGTATTCCATACTGTATGCTTCATAGACATATTTTCATTTTCTGTCTTATATTTTGTGTTATATTTTCCACAAAGTTTAATCTTACTAACATGATGACAATGAACTGGATTTTTTAGTCATACACTAATAGGAATTTCCTTTGCAAAACTTGTTGTACATGATGATATGTCTTCAGAGTTGTTTTAGTATTCTTTTGTCAGTGCAATTACTCTTATTCCTTCAGTGACCAAAATCATGTGAACTTTTTATATGTATTAACGTAAGCATTTACTGAATATTTAATTTTCAAAAGGCCAACTTTACTTCCTTTTCTGGACAAACAGTTTTCAGAGGACTTTCATCAAGTGGCGACTTCAATTCAGATCATAAAATATTTTCTCATCCTGATGAATTATCATTTACAGAAGTCTGGTTTTAATTTAATTCTATAAATCAATTTTCAAAGCATTTGTTCATTGTATAGCTTTGTCAGAGAGATTAATGTAGTAATATCCCTATGTACCATACTTTTTGACTGACTGAGATGGTAACCGAAGAACATTATACTGTGAATTCTGGGTTTCACTTGGTTTGTGAACATAACATATTCCAGTGATAATAGGAAAAGGTTTAGAACACTGGAGTTCAGGTGTTAGTGTTTTTACACAGTCCATCTATATATACCCAGTAGGGATGACACAGTTTTGCTCCCCTATTTATTCAAACCCAATGAATTGAATCATTGTAATTTTTTAATTTATGATATTCAGGCCATTAGAAAACAATGATAAAAGCCACACTTCTTTGCAATGATCCACTATTCCTTTAAGTTTAATATGGTATTCATACAATTGAACTTCCTTTTCTTGGCTCTCTAAGACACACAGTTACTGACCTTTAAAGCCATCAGGGATTATATCTGATTCCCTATGCTTGTAATGAATAAGCCCTCTGTCACCATTGTTGACAGCTCTGCTAAAGTTATTATTAAATTAATCCATATAATTAGAGCTTTGTTTTCTTGTAAGACCAATTTCCAGCCATTCCTAGTCTCCTGGAAAATAGCTTTTCTAATGCCTTTATTTGTGTAAAGACTTTTTCATCATCTTGACAACATTCTAGGAATATTATTTCAATCCTACTGAGATCTCCAGACAAGCTCCTAACATACCCACAGTATATCTGAAACAATGGGGCTGGTGCTTATCAAGCCACTACATATGTTGTTGCCATGGAATAATGAGCAGGAGTTCAATATTTCTTCTGTGGGGATAACAAGTCCTGTGCTTTCTCCCTTTACTTGCCATTGGTCATCGTTAGATATGAGGGGAATAACTAAGAGTATTACTCTCTTGTGCTGAGATGCTCATTTGGAAATTGCATAGTTGCATCCCTCCCTAGTATTTTAATCCTTTTATGAGTATCTTTTTCATTTGTTATGTCTCCCATTTCTATTTATTACTTTTTTTTCCACCCAAGAATGACTTTTAAGCTTAGCAGGCTTATGTACACATAGAGCTGGTAATAAAAGCAGCCTTATTAATACTTGACTTCTCCCACCCTTATCTCTAGGCAGATGAGGGATTTGAAAGGTCGAGAATATAGAACAAGCCTTGCTGCTTGGTAATGGAACCGCATTTATAGGTAGGCATAATTAGGCCACAAGGATTGATATTATGACTCATCCCAAAATACCTTTAGAAATATGCACAGTAAATTTAATGACATCTAAATCAAGCCTTAAGCATTCTTTAGATATACAACATTTTTAAATGGGTCTGGCATCACTGGAGAAGGAATAATGGAAGAAAAATGTTCTTAGATGGAAAGATGGGAGTGTTTCATAATTGCATTCCTCCACTCCTCAATTCCTACCTCTAGATTCTATAAACAATTCCAGTGAGGATCTCACATTACTTCCTCTCATACTCAAACTTAGGACATATTCATTTAAATGATTAAGACAAACCAGTCTTTTTAGCCACACATTTTTAATAACAAGTGTTTCTATTGTCTATTGAATAGAGTTCTCTGCGTGTAATAAGTGTTGTGATATGTTCATAAAATGTGTTTCCCTGATTCTTTCAGTATGGTAATAACAGTGTAAAAAAATGTGTAACTTGAATAGAAGAATTATACCCATGTAGGCCACATTGACAGAAAATTGCCGTTCTAAACCTCTCCATGTATTTTTTGATATATATCTACTACGTGATTAGCAAAACTGAAATAAGAATTGGTGTCAGGCCTGGATAACACATATTTGTAATCCTTAGGCCTACCAGTAGAGGTCATGTGTTATGAGCTATGTCATGTCCTAGTTCTTAGGAACTTTAGCCACAGCCATTCTCAAGCAATTCCTTTTCTGTTGATATTGGATGAACTTCTGGACACATAAGATATTTTGCAGGGTACTAGGAGAATTTGTTATCTCTCAACCCATCAGTGATTGGCTGAGCCCCAACATGTCCTTTCATTCCATTAACCCAAATAGCTAGCTCTATAAATCTAACTAGGGCACTGCCCTAGCATTCCATTGCCTTTCTGAGCTGTCATCTGTTTTTAATGTTGTTTAAAGAACATCATTTTATAGTGACTATAAGTCACAATTTACATACAACAATAAACTATTCAACTATTCTTAAGAGCTTGATGATGTCATATAAGTTTGTATGTACTCACACACACACATACACACACATTTGTGACCACTTCTCAGAACAAGGTATAGTCTCCATCATTTCTGAAAGTGCCATTTTGACCTTTCCAATCGATATACTGATAATGTGATTTATTATCCTCTAAATAAGTTTTGTTTTTGACCTTTATATAAATAAAATCATACAGGATGTTCATTTGTATGTTTGATTTTTTTAGTCACTGTACTGTATTTGAAATGCATACATGTTGCTGAATGCATCAGCATTTTGTTTTTTAATGCTGAGTAGTGTTTAATTGTATGGATATACATAATTTGTTTATCAATTCTCCTATTGTCAGATTATTTTGCATAAAATTTATATGAACAATTTGAAACAATAAAACTTAATATGAATAATTCAATATAAAATTTTTATACAGGTGTTTAAGTGTGCATTGTCATATATGGGTACATACTAAGTGCTTATAGTTGGTCTTTGCATAATTAGTATATAATTGATTTTATTAAAAACTGCAAAATAGTGTTATCAGATCTGTAAAATAAGTTACCCTTCAAACTGGACAGTGTTTTGCACAGCCTATCTTTGTCAATTTAGTTTTCAATTTCAGGTATTCTGGAAGATGTGTAGTACTTCCCATTGAGCTTTGAAGGTTGAAGCAGTTTGATGAAGAATAGCATTGTTGAAAACGTTTTTATGTTTATTGACTATTCAAGTATCTACTTCTATGAAATGCCTGTTGTTCTTTCACCCATCTTGTATTGGTTGGATTCTTTTTCTTTTGTTTACTGATTTGTCATATTTTCATATTTATAGAGATGAGGCCTGTCCTAATATGTGTACTCTGCAAATATTTTATTCCAGTCTATGGCTTGATTTTCACTTTCTTTACATTGACTTCTTTGTGATTTTGCATTTTTTGTTTTGTTTTTAATTAACAGCCTTTATTTTTTAAAGCAGTTTTATATTTACCAAAAAATGGATCCAAAAGAAGAGTTCCCTCTCCATATAGCTTCCCCTATTATTGACTCCATATAGCTTCATATAGTTTCCCCTATTATTGACAACATGCAATAGTGCCATACATTTGTTAAAATTGATGTAACAAATATTGTAACAATGTAATTAACTAAAGTTCATAGTTTACATTAGAGTTTACTCTTTGTGTCATACAGTCCTATGGGTTTTGAAAAGTGGATAATGTCTTGGATCCACCATTACTGTGTCATACAGAGTAGTGGGCCCTAAAAATCCCATGTGCTCCCTCTATTCATCTTTCCCTTACTCCCCCCAAGGCCCTGGCACCATTGATATATTTTTATCTCTAAAGTTTTGCCTTTTCCAGAATATAGAATATATTTAAATCACAGTGTGTAGTCTTTTCAGACTAGCTTCTTTCACTTAGTAATATGAATTTAAATTTCTTTTATGTCTCTTTTTTTAAAGAATTATAATTTATTTGCCAAGAGTAGAGAGAAAATGTAATCTAGAAAATGTTTAATAAAACCAGAAAAGGCAGAAAAAAGATTAAACAAATAAGAAAAGAAACAAAGAACCAGGGTGATGAATAAAAATAATTACAAATATGGTAGATATTAAACCAACTATATCAATAAAGCCTTTAAGTGTGAATGGTTTAAATACACCAATGATAGAGAATGGATAAATAATACAAAACTTCACTAGATGTTGTCTAAAATGTACTCACTTTAAATATAAAGATACAGGAAGATTAAAAGTGAAGAGATAAAGATATTCCAAGCTAGGAGTAATCGAATGTTGAAGGATCTACATTAATTTCAGTCACAGCCAATATCAGATCAAGAACACTTATCAGGAGTAAATAGGAACAATACATAATGATAAAAAGGTCTGTTCTCCAAAGAGGCAAAACAGCACTTAGTGTGTATGCACCAAACCATATAACATCAGAATTCCTTGTCGTTTGATGAGTATATTTTAATTTTTTTAAATCAAAAATATTGTTTCATTTTCTTTATTGTTAGTGCTTACTGGTTTTGTATAAGAAATATTTGCCTACCTTTGTATCACGAAGTCATTTTTTTCCCAAAATGCTTTTTTTGTTCCTGCTATCACATTTAAGTCGGTAATACATCTCAAATTAATTTTTGTGGACGATGTGAGGTATGGATGAAGTTTCTTCATTTTTAAAATACTGATATCAAGTTGCTTCAGCAGGATTTACTAAGAATTCTTTCAAAATGAAATTGCATTGGCACTTTTTTCTAAACTCAAGTGACTGTATACCTGTGAGTTTATTTCTAGATTTTCTGTTTGTCCTTGTTTGTGTTTCTAATACCTCACTGGCTTCATTATTGTAGGCATACAATAAGTTTTGGAATATAGAATGTAAGTTCTCTTTGTTTTTCTTCGAGATTGTCTAGGCTACTCTAGGCCATTTGTATTTTCATGTTAATTTTAATTTTAGGTTGTCAATGTATTATTAAAAATACTTCCTGGAATTTTGATAGAGTTTGCATTGACTCCATATATGATATAAAATGTTAAATATATATTTTTGGGAAGGGAGAGGAAAGACGTAATACAGATCATATGTAAACAGGCTGTGGGCCAGATTTTTGGTCAATCCCAGCCCAATTTAGTACAGAGCACATTGTGGTGAATGTTTCATGTTTAATTGAAAAAAATGTGTGTTGTGCAGATGTTAGTTTTTGTGCTATAGAAATATTATTGGGATTGATTTGGTTAATAGCATTATCCAAATATTTTATAACTTTACTAGTATTTGTCTTTTTGTTCTATAATTATTAAAATTAGTATATTAAAATATCCAAGTATAAATATAGAATGAAATTTATATTGATACAGCTACTTTCATATAGATATATGTATATACATGGATTAGTATATACCCACATATAATTTCATGGTTCTATCAGTGAACTGCTGAGCGGTTCTAAAAGCAATACTCCAGTAGAAATTCCCAGTAGCAACCTAGCATCCAGATCTTGGTTTCTAATACCATTCTTCCGTAAAAGGAACCAAGGCTTCCTGAAGAAATGGCTGACTCTAGGACTGGGAAAGGAAATACATAAGATGGTCCTGGAATATCTCGTATTGCTAGAAATTGAGAAAATGCACACACACAAACACACACAGTGAAGATGAGGGTGTGTCAAAAGGACACAAGAACTGACTGTGAGGGTTCCCAAAGGGCAAAGATGGAAACATTGGAGCAATAAAATAAAAATCCAAAGAGACCATACTGATATTAATACATAATCATAAATAAGTAAATGGAAGAGAATAAACAAATATTCCACGTAGAGCAAATCCAAATAATTTAGGAAGATACTCCTCCTTCAAGGAGGTGAAGCATAACTCCTCACTCCTTAAATGTTGGTAGAACATAATGACTTCCTTACAAGAATATACTAAGGGAAGGGAGAAAACAGAGTAACTTTACAGTGGAGACACTGGGCAAACACTAAATCAACTAAGTTAACATCAACAGTAATACATCATGTTGAAAATAAATACCCTTGATATGATGTAATGAAATGGCACTTTACCCCTGTGGTCTTTCTTCCCAAAACACATAATCCTAGTATAATCCTGAGAAAGAACATCAGATAAATCCTATTAGAAGGACATACTACTAAATACACGACATACCACCTCATAACTTTGGAGGTAATAAAAAACACAGAGAGTCTGAGAAACCATCACAGTATAGAGAAGCCTAAGGAATATGAAGACTAAACGTAATGTGGAACAGATAAAAGATATTAGGTTAAAAGTAAGGGACTCCAAATAAAATACAGACTTTACTTAATAATAATATTTGTCAATATTGGCTTATTAATTGTAGGAAATATGCTATAATAACGTAAGAGGTTAATAAAAGAGAAACTAGGTGTGAGGTGTGTGGGAACTAACTGTAGTATCTTTGTATTTTTCCTGTAAATCAAAAAATATTCTAAAAACATTATTAATATGCACATACAGTATTAAGTGAACCTATCTGTTTTTTGTACCTAAATTGTTAATTTGCTGTTTTAATTACATGTGGATAGTATAATGACTCACTGTGATCTATTCTAAAATCTCATAATTTCAGTTATATATCTAATGTATTAGTTTCTTATAAGAAAAAAAACCTAATCATCTCCATAATAAAATTCAACTGTGATTTGGATTTATCTACTACTTCTTTTAGTTTTATGAAATGTGCTTCATGTATTTTAAAATTTATTATTGTTCCATCCACAATAATATCAATAATTGTTATATCTTTCTGAGATAATGCCCCTTTTATCTTTATAAAACATTCCTCTTTATCATTTCTCAAAGTTTATTTTGTCTGATATTAATATAGCCCCACATGCTTCCTTACAATTATTATTTCCTATGTTTTTTATTTCTTTACTTAAGATGTATTTGTGTTCTTGGCTATATTTAAATCATGGCTCTTGTAATCTACATGTAGTTAAGTATTTTTTAGTGTATTCTCAAAATCTCTTTATTACTTGAGGTTTTAGTCCATTAATATATACTGGACTATTTACTTGTATTACATTTGTTCTACTTATTCTTGTTTTAATCCTTTTTTTGTTTCTTGCCTTTCTTTATGGAACAGTGTTTCAATTTTCCCATCTTTCTTTCTCCCCTAATTAGTATTCCATTTTACTTTTACTATGATCTTTTCAGCTTTATCTTCTTGTAATATTTACCAGCTGTGCTAAGGATTATGGAAGGATTATAAAGATAAACATCCACACAATTTACTTAAGTCCAACTGGAATATGATGCCATAATTGCAAAATGTTATAACTTTGCAAGAAGTACAATCCATTTACCTTTTACACACTTGGCGATTATTGCTATATAATTTACTTTTACTGTGTTGTATAAACCTCATAATATATTGATATTATCCTAGATTTAAACAGTCAATTGTCTTTAAGGAATATTTTTTAAATCTCTTATATTTAGCAACTGTTTTGCCCTTTCCATGGCTCCTCATTTCTTTCTTTATGTCAAGGATTCAATCTAGGATTATTTCTATGCAGCCTAAAGATATTCATTTAGTATTTTTTGAAATGAAAGTCCTATTACAGTGGATTCTCTCACCATTTTTTTTTCTCAAAATGTTATTATTTCTTCATTTTTGAAGGTTATTTTACTGAACAATTCTGGGTTTTATTACTTCTAACGTGAATTCAGCGTCTTTATTGTTATATTTTTTTCCCTGAATATATGTTTATTCCTTGGATGCTTTAAAGATCTCTTTGTTCACAATAGAATCAGATTGAAAACTGATCAAAAAATAACTAGAAAACATTAAAATTTTTGAAAATTAATAGTACACTTCTAGAAAATCGAAGAGGAAATCACAAAAAATTAAGAAATATGAATATTTTCTCTAAATCATAGTTTTCATCGATTTGACTATGATGTGCCCAGATTTACATTTTTTGTAATTATTGTGATTGAAATTCACTAAAATTGGATATATGGCCTAATGCCCTTCACTAACTTGGAGAATGATCACCATTATCTCTTTAAAAAATTATTCTCTGCAATACTTTTTCCTCCCTTTTGTAACTACATGTATATTAATTGGTTCTCTAATTACACATACGTTTGTTAGTTCACATATCTGAGTTGTTTGCTTCCATTGAGATGTATATACACACACACACACACATAATATTATTCTCCTGATACTTTAGTAATTAATTTATATTAATATATTCTGGAGATTGTAGATGATACAATGTCCTGTTAAGCCTTGATTCTAGAAACTGTTTGAATGGGTCTATGTTAGTCTTTTTTCTTAGGATGTAGTTTTTACTCATAGAACACAGTCCTTTTTTCCTAAGGCGTGGCTTTTCTCAAGTCTTAAGTTAATGCCCAGGATATTCACTTAAGACGAACTATTCTGGTTGTTTCAAAACTCCTACCTCTTCGCATTCTTTGCAATGGCTAAAATTCTGTTAAAATCTTAGATCCCCAGAAGTGTCCTATGCTGGGCCTGCCTCCCTGTACATGTATAGTATATGATTTTACTGTAAATTTTAGCAGAAATCTTACACAGCTACCTTGATTGGGCTCCTCTGTGGTTCTCTGGTTCTCTCCTCTTTGTACCCTCTCCAGCAAATTCGTGCCACGATAGCAACCCTGAATTCTGATCTCTGTTTCCTCTGCCCAGCAGAATCACTAATCTCTGTATAGGCTCCACTTCCCTGCAGTAAAACTCTTCGCAGGCAGAATGTAGAGTGAATTTATAGTTCATCTTGTTGCTTCCCCTCTGTTATTCAGTTCCTGAAAACATTGGCTTCATATATTTTGTCCAGATTTGTAGTTGCTTACTATGAGAGGGTAAGCCCAGCTAACCCAGGTTAGCCCAAACTGGAAATGTTTATGGTGTAAATATATTGCATATTAGTGGCCTTCTATTTAGGTCTTACCATAAAACTCGATATTAATATAATAGTCATGAAGCCAATACCTAATATAAGTAAACTTAAAGATAATAAATTGTTTTATCTGAAACACAAAATATATACTGTTAAGACTGATGCAGAATATATTTCCAAATATATTGGAAATGCATTTTAACATTACTAAAACATCAGAAATATATTGTAATTGTTATTAATGGTTATTTTTAGCAACTGTCAGCAACAGCTCTATGGCTTTCCTCATTAAAAATTGAGCAAGATGTTAGAAAATTCCAAATATAATTTTAAGGATGTGTAATGATTGTTCATAATAAGAGCTGGGCAATATGTCATACTTTTGCAATTAAAAACACTTTAAACAAAAATTAAAATAAGCAAACAAAAGACCCTTATTTCTAATTTTTAAAGAAAGATTGATTAGAGATGAATTTACTTTGATTTTGCAAACTTTACTCTGAGTTCTGCAGAGAAACAGAACACATATAACATGTTGAATAGGTTATATATATGTTAACATATTGATATATTTATGTACACACACACGTATATATATACATGCACTGCTGAAAGTTCTGTCCACTGAGAGGATTTCTCTTCAGCACTGTCCTTCAAGGATGTCCCAGAAATGGACTGTAGTACTGTAGTCCAGTTTTGAGTGATGCCTGAAAATCATGCAGAACTCTTTTTAAACCAGACCCAAGACTTTTCTTCTTCCATCACCTGGAGAAGAAACTCCTCATGAGGCTACAGGTGCAGACTGGGGAGAGAGGGCAGTGTAGCAGGAGTGGGGACCATGGGCATTTAAATGGGCCACTACTTTCTGTAACTTAACTTGTGTTTTCAGGGCATGTCCAGGCCTGATCACATATGTACCAGTTCCATTTGATGATGGAATGCTGTTGTGCACACTCAACTTTATGGCTTGATAGGTCAGATAACATGCAGTTCATGAGGAGCATCTCAGGTTGCATGGTAACTTGGTACCCACGGTTAAGCAATCAGTTTGTAGGCCAAGAGGTTTTTCTCAGAAGATTAGTTATCCACAAAGGATATCAGGGCTTTGCTCCAGAATTAGGAGGGTCTGCACTGCAATTCACCTATAGGGGCCTGTCACAGGCTCCAACCAGCATCTCTATCTGCCACTGACACTTTAAGCACCTCTGGATCTGTTGGATTATATGGTCAAAGTGATACAGTAGCTCGTATACCAGCCCAGACTTGTTGCAGAGACTTCTCAAGTTCTGAGTCCAGCTCAAAGCCAGAAGCTTTTCAGGTGACGTGGTAAATGGATAGGGATAAAACACCCAAATGAGGAATATGCTGCCTCCAAAGTCCAAAGAGGCCCACTAGCCATTGTGCCTCTTTTTTGGTTGTAGGATGGGCCAGAAGTGACAATTTATTATTTACCACAGGATGGGTTTAGGGACCCACTGAGCCCAGTATGAGATGAACCTCAGGTAAAACTCCATCTGTCACCTGACATTCATATGCCTCTACTCGGGTAGGCAGATCACATTGATATTTTAGATCTCCTGGAATCAATATTAGTTCAGAGTCAGTGTCCAGTAATGCCAAAATGTCCAATTATTTTCTTTTCCCCACTGCACAGTTATCCTGGTAAAAGGCATAGGTTTTTTGGGGAAGGCTGGGAAAAAGACTAAGAGTACACATTTTTGGTGTGTACTAGGGTCCTTCCTCAAGAGGACTTGGCATCCTCTTTATTCAAGAGATTCTGAGTCTGTAAACTGGCTCAGGCCTGGGAACTGATTGACTCTGTTTTTATGATTTATGTTGGTGTTTTGCTCTCTTGACCTTGAACTTTTCTGCTTTTACGGGTTAAGTATGAATTTAGTAGCCTTCCTATCTACTTCTAGGAACACCGTAATCAATTAGCCAATGCCATAGGTCTGTGTGAGTCAGACTATTCTGACTGCTGCTTCGACTCTGCTGTCCATTATGATAATCCTGCCACCTATCTTTTGGCAGGTGAGTGCTGAACTTAGCCTCTGTCACTCTGGGATCCAATTACTCCCATTGCATATAGGTTTCCCAATTCATTGATAGCAGTTCCCACTATAAGATCTGGCCTACAGAAAAGAGTGATCACAAAGCTCTTCAAGGATGCCTGGGCTCTCTCACTATTTGTTTCTCACCATAGTGGTGAAAGATGTCTTCTGGACCCTCTCAGTGTGGGTGAGTAGATCTTAAACGACAAAGCTACTCTAACATTCCAATCTCCCTAAAGACCATTGGTTTTCTTTCTCTGGAAAACCCAGACTAATACAGATTTTATTTTTATAAATTATAATATATATATATATATATATTTATTTATATATACATTACGTATATATATTATAGATACACACAAAATTAATTCTGTTTCTCTGGAAAATATATATACATATCCATTACATTATTATATACCAATATACATTTATATTATATTATTATATAAACATATATATGTAAAGAATTGGCTCCCATGATTATGGAGCCGGGAAAGTCCTAAGATCTGCAGTTGGCAAGTTGGAGACCCAGAATGCTGATGCAATAGTTCAAGTCCAAGTCCAAATGCTTGAGAACCGGAGAGTCAGTGGTGTAACTTCCAGTCTGAATCACAGACAGCAGGCAGAAAGAGTGAATTCTCCCATTTTCAGTCGTTTTGTATTCTGGCCTTTAAAGGATTAGATGAGGCCCACCCACTTTAGGAAAGGACAATCTACTTTACACAGTCTACAGATTGAGTTGTGAATCTCTTCCAGAAGTATTCCCATAGACACATTCAAAATAACATTTAACCAAATATTTGGACATTCTGTGGCCCAGTTAAATTGACATATAAAATTAACCATCACAGTTTAAATTTTTAGCCTATTTTCCATGTACATATTTACTTTTCAAAATTTCTAAAAACAAAAAAAACTGTAGCAGAGTAAAACTAAAAATGTAATGTTGGAAAATAACAGTTAGCATTTAAAATATTTATCCATGATTTATTTTGCTTTCAGTGTATTTATTCAAGTTCAGAAGAGGCAACTAAGTTATGACCAGGAAGTGAAGACTATTTAGTTTATTGATGTCTGAAGAAAATAAGTACTTTTTGGTACTCTTATTTCTTAAGGGATTTTATGTGGGCTTTGTTCTATAATAGATAAACAATATTTTCAAGATTTCTATTTT
The DNA here is from genome assembly GCF_965194805.1 of Balaenoptera borealis. Lineage (NCBI taxonomy): Eukaryota > Metazoa > Chordata > Mammalia > Artiodactyla > Balaenopteridae > Balaenoptera > Balaenoptera borealis. The sequence continues at coordinate 24,363,441 of NC_138867.1, read as the reverse complement.
TTTATGATCCTACAAAATGTTGAATTTTGGGTTTATTTTTAAGACTTTTGTTTACATTTAAGTTAATGTATAGTAGGTTTTACTATCAATTTCTATCAATTCTAAATGTATAATTCAAAATTAATAATGTACATAATAGAGAAATTTAGTATTTTAAGATAGTAGTTTTCATTTTTGTTATATTGCACCAGAAAATAACTATTGGGAGCTTTTGTTCTTAAAATTAAATTGTGAATTAAAGACAATGCTTTAAAATGTGTTTGATTTTGTATAAAATAATACTTTTAAAATGACATTTTAAATTAACAGAATAAAGAATATATATGAAATATTGGGACAGGGTTTAGAACAGGTAGAAATAGAATAATAAATCTAAATTACAATGATTTCAATATATGAATGACTAAAATAATATTACTGTTTTGTTGCAAAGATTTATTTAGTAACTAAAATTTAATATATTCAGACAACATACTTATTCTGAAAGTCTTGTAATTCCATAAATATTTTAATTTCCCTTTGGACATCATCCTCAGTCCAAACAGCATGATATTATAATACTGAATTTTCCTTGAAACTTTAAATATTGAATATAAAACCATTCAGAGGAAAGTATAGTTACTAGGATTATTATTATGTTTGACTAAATACTTTTGTAGACTTCAACATATTTTGAATGAGTAGAAAATCTCTGAGAAGTAAATTGTTTCCATAGGTGTTTGAATCCAACATGTAGAATCATATATAATTTAGTGTGATAGACACAGATTCAGTTTCCTGCACATTTTAATAATCACAATAGAATGTTAAATCTTTATTAAATGAAAAAAATAAAGATATAACAATATTTATTACAATGTTATTATGTTAAATATATGGAAAGATAGTGGGGAAGGATATAGAAAATTTTAAACTAATTTTCATTTGTGTATACATATGTAAATTTCCACAGAAATTCTACAACAGTATAAACTCGTTCCTGCCTTTTATTTTGGCTACTTATTAATAATTTCCATAATATAAGCATGGGATAGGGATCCCTGACAATACACAATCTTTACCCCACCACATTTAATATTCCACAATTTTCAGTAAATTGCAGCATTATCCCTGGATTATCTTTGTTTCAGTCTGACAATATATTTGACAATATTGATAACCGACTAATCTCTCATGTTTCTTTTTCTGTGTATAAATGTGAGAACACTAGAGTACACGCTGTGGGAGACATCATATAGTTTATTTCCTATATCTCTCCAGACTACTTTTATTTAGTTTTCCTTTATTTTATGGAGAAATTAATACAAATTTATTAATAAAAATGTATAAAACATGTACAACTTAAAAACAAAGGAAAACATTTTAAAACTATACAACTACTTGCAATATTATATATATGTTAAGAGTATTTTTATGAAAAAAAAAGATATAAAAATTTGAAATTATACTCTATACATTGTATTTTAACATAATATCTCATTTAAATGATTTACATCCAACAGTATATATGTAGACCATAATTTTAATGACTATAAATAATAGCATTGTACACATTCTAACCACATTAATAAGGTGAACATTTTAGTTGTCTCAACATTTTTCGCCAAATTAAATAAAGCTTCTAATACATATAAATAATCTATCTATACATCTATCTTTTTCATCTTTTCCTATTTCCTTTCATTAAAAGTATCTTCTTTTTCTCCTCTCAGAATAAAAGTACTAGCAATACAAAGATAAATGTACAAAAATATTTATTATAAAGTAGCTTGAAAAAACTATTTGAAAATTGCAATCATTAAAATAATTTTATTTACATACAGAGATTTCTAAGATGTAATTTTAGTAAAAAAAGGCAAGTTTTATGTTATTTATAATCTGATTTTTCTGATAATCACTGACAACTAAACCTGTTTTATATATGTAAAAACATATTGTTAAAAAAAGAGGAAATATTTGGTTTTTAAGAAATATGTGTTGAGGTCCCAGAAATTTTTTATATATATATCTTTCTTTTTTGGATTTTACAGTTTAGTGGGCACAACAAACAATTTTACCAAATGGGGTGAGTATCATGATAGGAAAGTGAAATGTGCTTTATAATTACAGAGCAGGCATATTTATTCTAGTCTAGAGGGTTAGGGAAAGCATCCTTAAGAAAAAAAATTTTTAATGAGATTTGATAAATATTTAGTTAGGGGAAAATACAGAGAAGAGAAAGGGTGTTAAAGGGTGAGAGAAACATCTGCAAACATCAGGTATGAAAGCTGGAACAGGCCATCTGAGAAATGAAGAAAACAAAACAGGCAAAACAAAACAATTGGTATGTACAGAGTGTATAGCAAAGTGGATGAAGGTGACAGAAACACATCTGGAGATGAGAACAAGATTATGGATAATGCATAAATAAGGCTATAGAGTCCAAGGAAATAGAATAACAATAAAAGTAATGATTCTTTTAAAAAAGAATATTATCCCCTTTTAATAGAAGTGGCTTAGATTACACACACACACACACACACACACACACACACAAATTTGCCCAATATAACAGAAATTTGCATGAGACCAGGCCTGGTTTATAAGACTTTAGATTCATGGTTCTTATGCACTGGACCTGGTTGAAGATTTTTAAGCTAAGAAGTAATAAGACTCGATTTGTGATGTAGAAAAAATCAGTTTCTTTAGTATGGAAAATTGTTTGGAGTAGAACAAGAGGGAGGTAGGCATCAATTAGAAGATTGTTGCAGTGGTACAGATAAGATATGATGAACAAAACCCGGGTGGTAGCCATAGAGATGGAGACAGATGGATGGGTGGGGGAGATATTTCAGAGAAGAAAAGGCTGCATATGGTTATTTTAACATTGGGTAAAGGAGGAGTAAAGTATGAATCTCAAGTCTGTAATTTTGGCTACCATAAAAAATAGATTCAAATAGTCAAATTGTTCAAAGATGGAATGGGACACTAAAGAAATAGATGGAGTAAGAATGTATTGGGAATTGTGAAGTATATGATGGAAGACAACAGAGCAGGCATAGGCTAGTAAAGACTCAAGTTTCAGAATAGTGTTAGGTTTGCAAAAACATTAGGATTTTTTCCAACTCAAAATTTCCGTAAATACATGATCCGTTTGTCTGTTTTAAATACTCAGTGAAAAATCTTCTATACTAAGAAGTTTACTTTTAAGATGGGAATGAATAGAAGGAAGATAATTTATGAAAAAAATCCTAATATTTTCATCAAATTATTTATATGACCAATGGAAAAGCCCTGTGTGTTTTATATCACTTGAAATTTCAAATGTCTATAAAATACATCAATTTCCAAAAAGTGAGAACATCCTGGTTGAAAGAGTACTCTCCCAAAGTCATGCAGACAATAATCTATGAGATTAATATTCTGTCTCTGGTTGGTCTCTGATGACAGAGCCTGTGCATCTGCAAGCGATATTATACTGAAGGGAGGTAAACTCATTTAAAATTATGGTATATATCCTAAACTTATCATCATAATAAGGTCAGAAATTTCTCACATCACCTCTTGAGTTTAGCAATTTTAGATGTAATCGAGTATATTAATATTTTACACTTAAGGTTTATTAGACCAATGGATTTTTTTCTTGTTAATGTACTAGACATTTAAATCTTGGTAGCATTCTATTCAAAAATGTCTTGGAAACACTGTGTTTTGAGAAATATATATATATATTTTATTTTATTTTAAATGTAGTCTCTTATATAAATATGTGTTTAAAAATGTTGAGAATAAAACTAAAATGTTTAATCTCTCCACAGTGAAAATTAAGATAACCATTGCAATCATTGTTCCAGTGATGTCATGTAGAGATAAATTAATATTTGCCAAAATTATTTTTTCTGTAATAACAATACATATATTTATAGAACTCTTCTTTTCTACCTCTCTGAAGCTTCACACTGACCAAGATAAAGGAGATGGAAATTTAAAATACATATTAACAGGAGATGGGGCTGGCAGTCTGTTCGTAATAGATGAAAACACAGGAGATATTCATGCGGCAAAGAAATTAGACAGAGAAGAAAAGTCCCTGTACGTTCTTCGTGCCAAGGCTATAGACAGAAAGACCGGGCGGCAGGTGGAGCCTGAATCTGAATTTATAATTAAAATCCATGATATCAATGACAATGAACCAAAATTCACAAAAGACTTGTACACTGCCAGTGTTCCTGAAATGTCTGGAGTCGGTAGGTATATGTTAATCCATGTAAATTAAGTTTTTTATTTTATTTTATTTTTTGCTAAGGTAGTTATTATGGACATACAGTTATGAGATGTGATCTCTTTCAAGATAAGAACTATAACTGAAACTACTATTTAGTGTTAGCTATCTCACTTCTTATGATTTTCGGTTGTATGTTTCTTAATGTTTCCTGCTATTTTGTAACTGACATCTAAGATGATTACTGAGAACAATTATTCCATTGCATTTCAACAAACGTCTTTACCTTTACTCAAATGCCATTCAAATGGCAGTCAAGTTAAATGTATTTTGGCCTGAATCAAATAGTGTCAGCAGTTTTAGACAGTTTTGTTTGCATTATTTTGCATAAAAACAATGAATGCTTGCATTTAACAAATTTCTTTTGATCATCTCATTTGATCATTGAAACAACTTGATGTAGGCATGGGAAATAGAACTTTAAATCCCCATTCTGTTAATTAGGAACCCTGGATTCAGAAAGATTAAGTAACTGAATTAAGATCAAATAACCTGGCAGCATAACAACAATATTCCAAGTCTTTTTAATGTTATTTTAGCTATGTTCCATCCAGCAATGGTTTATCCTGAAAACTGAAAATAATCATTTCATTTTTTAAGGCTGCCCATAATTTTAAATGCCATTTGTTATTATGCAATGTTTTTATCTGTATATGTAACTACATTTAGCTATAATTATATGAAAGGTTTAGATTTGTTAATGAGATGATAAGAGCTGACTGTTAAATCATATTTCTAAAAAAAATAAGTGATATAAACTTACTATAATATCCCAAACATGTAACTGATTTTGAAAAATTGATATTTAGTTGAATAGTATTTCAAAATCAGTTATAAGTATATAACTTTGACATTATTGTAATTAATACATGGGTAAGTCTAAAATAATTTCTTAAAGAAGAAAAACAAACATATCTACCTTTACTGAGTGATTGATATTAAATACTTCTTAACTGTGTGTACCATCTAGCTAGAATGGCTATTTTTGGTTATTTTCTAGAATAACCAAAAATTTGTAAAGAAGTTATTTCCTCTAAACTCAGATGAAATCTCATCTGAGAAAAGTGCAGTTCTTCTGCCTTTTCAGGTATTCACTCCAATAATATGAAAAGCACTTATCAAATTAGACAAGACTCCTATGAAATCTTAAAGCCTAGGATGAAATATGAGTGTTTGTGTTTTCTTTAATATTTTAAAATATGTGTTAGCCTGGTACAGTTCCATGGAAAGTACTGGATTGGTCCATATAGGTCGACCAGTGGGCTAATGTAGATATACATCATGTCTCTTTGTGGTCTTAGATTTGAGATAAAGATACATCTAAAATTATGCTCTCCATTGCAGCTTCCTATTCTTGAGCATTCTATAGTTTGGCTTTCCAATTAACACCTTTTAACCATTGTAAAATATATATTCTTTTTCTTGTATGCATGTTATTTTGCCAGATATTTTAACACTTAATAGTACAAAGACTTTCATTTATCCTTCTCCAAAAAGATTTGACATACCTATAAGAGTAAAAAGTATAATTAAGATGACAGAGATAGTTGAATATGATAAATTTGGATAATTGATTTAAATTTGAATAACTTTTTAAATTTTCAAAGCATTACCTCATTTTTAAGAACAGAATATTTATCAGAGACTGTTTATATTTAACGTCAAATTACTTGTATTTTCTCCTATATTACTTTGGGTTATTTAATGGGATATTATCTTCCACTCAGTATAGTCTTATAATTTATCTACCTAATTCAAATATAGTCTTTCTCTGACTATATCTGATTATATTAGTATTTATCTGAAATACTAATATAATCTAGATTCTTTTAATATTTATCAAGTGTGTAATAAGATCAGAACTAGACTAAGTACTTCTCTATTTTATTTTTTAAAAACTTTTCACTTGTTCAATACCTATATTAAAATATAGAATATATAAGTTTATACATAGGAGAAGGCTTGCAGATTATCTTGTCCAAAAAGCCCTTTATGTAAGGCAATATGTATTTCGTTTATATAAGCTTTAAATTGTGGGCAGTACAATTTCTGATTACTGTAGACCTTAAATATGAGAATTTGGGTCAATGTCAATTATATTTCCTGCATGTCTACAATTACAAAAAAAACAAGAAAAGCGTATAGGAGGCAGCTGTATGGCTCCAGCTGCAGATTTTGGTACTAATAAACAAATATTTAAGAACTACAAGTAAATCTTGATCCTATTTATAGAGGATAGTTATTATTCTTTATTACTAATATTGACATTACTGCACTAATTGATCCCTCCTTAGCCCACTCATACACTTTGTACGTATATCTATTTTTAAACAGAAATGCACATATTAAAAATACTGGGCTGGCCAAAAAGTTCATTTGGTTAGTGAATACATTGTTCAATAAAGTTCTTAGTGAAAATGAAAAATGTGTCTTTTATTTCTACTTAAAACTGAATGAACTTTTTGGCCAACCCAATACTATATGCATATGTGGAAGATACTATACTTCCTTTACTATACTATACTATATACTATACTATACTTTAATTACCTCTTTTAATAAACAAGTAAAAATGAGCCCAAAAGCGTTAAACTGGCTTGCTCAAAAACATACAGAGATGACTTATTACTATACTAGATTTAAAAAGAAAAAAAGTTAATAAAATGCAGAGATAGCTGGATAATTTTAATACCTTACTATTTTTCTCCACTGTAAAATAGTTATGGTTATTATGCAAAATGTAGTTTGGAAAACTTCTAATTTTATTAGATTCTTAGTGACTCCTTGAATGTAGAATTTTTCTTATTTTCTTATTTTAATTCAAATTTCTCAAAAGTAAATCCAAATAAGTGTAAGAAAAGAGGAAACTGCATTTTACAATAAGATTTTATATATATATGTGTATATATATATGTATATACATAAAATATATGCCTAAATAAAAAGTATATGTATTTATATCCTGAAAATGTATTGTTCTTTTATAACTCTCCTACCTGATTTAAAGGAAAATAAACTTATTATAGTTTTATACATGTGATTTTCTCTGCTTTTACCTATCCAAATAACCATTTACAGAGAAATGTAAAGGGTGATACTTGGGAACTTTATCAGGCTATGTGTAGCCCACATATTAACAGCTAAAGCCTGTGCACAATCACGTAGTAAAGAATGCCTCCTCTCTAAAAGAAGTAATGCAGAATTATGGAATTCTAAACTTATTTTCATTATATTAGTGATTTTAATTTAAATCAAACACTTGAAAAACTACTATTATTAACTTTGAGGGTAAATGAAGTCTAATGGAATAAAATATAAAAGTTCTTTATTCTCATTTTATCCTTCTTTCCAACACTGTAGTCCAATGTTCTCCTTTATACTGTCCCCCCTACGTGATTATTTTTGTCTTAATATATTTGTCTCTTCTTTTTCTCTCTCACCAAATCCTCGCCTTGCTTTTTCCCTCTGCCTTTGCTTCTTTCTATCAAATATGCCATATTTCATTTTGGTTCTCAGACTTGTGCCTCCCCATCCCTTTTACTGGTAATTAAAATCAAATGACTCCAATTAACTCTTTAAATCTGAAATACATTAGCATATTCTGATCAGAACACTTAATCTGGATGATACATGAGGATATATAGTGAAAGAAAATGAGATACACTTTGAATTAGGTATTTGTAGCAGATTCCTACATTTTGTTTTCCATTTTTTGTGGTCATTATACTTTGATTAAAGATTATCTATTATTTTTCTATATTTGCATGCATTCATCTCCCTCAAGGCAAATTCCTATTGTGCAATTTTGGAGGTTTCTCATTGACTGGGTAGGTCCCTCAAAAACTGATCCAGTTCCCCTCCCACACTGTCCGCCCAACAAGGAACCTATCTGTAGTTTTTCACAGATCACACAAGTAACTCATCATTGAATGCTTCATGTCCTAAACTAGGCCCTTTCTTAGAGGTACACTGCCTGTAGATTCAAATATGTGTCTAATCATATGTCTAGACAGGCCATTTAATACAGTATTTAGAATGAAGCTTCTTCATACTGGCTAGATCGAATCCCATCCTATCACCTACTAGCTGTGTAATCATCAGCAACCTCTATATCCTCCAAGGCCTGCATCCCATGTTTATCATGAGGATAAAATAATAATACAAATCAAGTGCTGAGAACTCTGCCTAGTCTACGTTAAGCAATTTGTAAATGTTAGATCTTGTTATGACTTTGAACTAGAAACTCTGCTGGGCTTTAGAAATAAAATGTTGAACAAAAACAGACATAGCCCTCTCCTTTGGAGAGTTTACATCACACAAAACCTACATATAACAAATGACATAAATTTGTCATTCAGGCTTCACTATATTTTACTTAATATTTGTTTAATAAAAAAGTAAATATTTTAAATTATTTGAGAATAAATGAAGCATATATAGCTCAGAAAATTTAGAGGGATATAAAAATCAAAGCAGTGTATTTCCTTTTATTTTGTCTTTATAAGCAAATATTTATAAAATTAGTACAAAACACATCAACCACTTTCTATCTAATTTTATTACTAAATAGTATGAACTGTAAAATGTCCTTATATTTACAGAAAAACAAAAATCTATCCATTTCCTAGAGTTCAACACACTACATATTTTTCTTTTTCTCATTTTGCTATTATAAATAACGTATCAGTGATATGCTACCAGTGTTTATTAGTGTTTAACAACATTCTAATTATTAAACATGATTCTGAGAGGGGGAACAGTATTTTATATGGACGTTTGTAGCATTTTAGCCACATTATAGGATTGATTTCCATTCTTTAATTTCTTTATTATTTTTAGGTCAAGTATTTTCAGGTAGGTTCGAAGATCATATATCCATGATAAAGAGCAAATGATCAAAACCAAATTTAACAAAAATATTATTAAAAGTGTCAAAAAAGTATAAAGGTGTGTTTTTACCTGTGCCCATTATGAAATGACAGCCACAGCCAAAGAAAAATGAGTCTGGTAGCAAAAGAAATGTCATGAAATCAATGAATTAACTACTTGCATTTAGCATCTTGGTTATGCTTAATAATTCATATTTCAAATAACCCTCAAGTATGAAAACAATTATTAATCTAACATATGTTCACATAGGGTTATATAAAAATAAATATAAATCTGAAAACCACTCTAGTTGAACATTTGAACATTATTGTGGGATGGAAATCTCTTTATGATTTCTGCTTTGGTCTAACTCGGACATGAGTGGATGATTTTTAAATGATAAAAGAGTACACCTGAGACTGACTGAGTAAATTGTACTGTGTCCTCTCACAGGACATATCAATTCCATTGCAGCTGAGGAAACAGAGGCTTCAAGAGGAAGAGCTCAAGTTCTCATCTTACGCTAATTAATTTTAAGAATACATAAAAATACGTCCTAAATTCATATATTCAAATATACTGATGGAAAATAAAGCTGTTAGTTTAATCTTAATGCTCAATATATTAATTTCTAGAATCTGCATAAGCAAATATATGCAAATTTTGAGAAACATTCACTACAACTCAATTAGACAAGCTATGCGTGTGTAATGTATGCTGGATATTAAAGTAGGTTACAGAGCCAATGTGGAACTCACTTTTTCTAAAGAATTTTAAAATCTATGTAAGTATCAGAGTCAACATTTTGAAAAGTTGCGTGTAATATACTAGAAAATGTCCTACAAACTCATTTTGCTCAAGGAATACATGGTAGGCTTTAGTTAATGGTAGTTTTAGAATCATGCCTTGAATCTTTATAGAGTTCTAGAAAATATAAGAAAAGTCTATCAATATATTACATTATCTTTAGCTCCTAAAACTAGCTCCTTTAAAGCTCTTTTATCTTTTAAAACATAATTATGTGTGACAAAGTTAAGAGAAAATAATTTTTGTAAAATAAAATTAAACTGAGAGTATTGGTAAATTATAGTATTGCATGTGAGACAATTATACACTTCCTTAACTCTGGAGGGATATATCTGCTGATTTACATATGTGTAGCAAATAATACATAGCATATCAATAGGTATAATTATATATGACTATGTTAACTACATTACAAAGAGAGGCACAGACAATAATCATATATATCTTGCATACCAAAAATTTTGGCAATTTTACGTCTTTTGTGTCTTGATAAAAACAGGGCCTCTTTATTTTCAATTTACAATATTTAGTTAATTTATCAGAATAAAAAGCAGCAGGAGTGCTTTCAATGTTGGATTTATCTTTGAATTCACATTTCCAGTTAGCAATAAATGTATTAATTGAAAATTGTATGTGCACTGTATTCAGTGAAAACTTGTTTTCTGTCACAGTATTTTCAATCAATTAGTGCACATTCATCTTTATGATAAATTTTGCTTTTGACTTTTTTAGATAGCTCAATAATAGTAACAATATTATTAAGGAATATTTAAATTTAAAAAAATGAAAGATAAGTGATTTTTTTTTAGCAGCATAATTCAAATTTCTTGAAACATGTACCATGGTCTAACACACCACATTCCCAGTAATATGGTTTCATAAACATAGCTTCAAATTTCTAAGTACTTAAGTGTCTGTGTTTGGGTGGGGATTCATGTAGGTACATCTGTTATACAAGTGACTGCAACAGATGCAGATGACGCCAACTATGGAAATAGTGCCAAAGTGGTCTATAGCATATTGCAAGGACAGCCATATTTTTCAGTGGACCCAGAATCAGGTAACAACATCTAATACTTGGTCTCTTTCTCATTATGCAATACATCTGGATGCACATTTATAGATTTTTCTATATTTAAAAAGCTATTAAGTGTCATGTTTTTATTTATTCCTTATATTGATAGTTATTCCATGGATACAGAAGCAGAATTCCTATTATTTAAAAAGATTTGAATCCTTAGCCCTTTAGTATTTATTGAGTTTAAATTTATTACATTAAATACAAAATTTCACAGAGATTCAACACATTACATGTCTTAGGAAATACTCAAAACCAAAAAAAGTGACAATCATCAAAATTAAGCTTATTCATCTAAAGACTTTTGACTAAAGTTAGTTTTTCTAGTCAAAAGGATAATTAAATTGATTAGCAAAAATTTCTTCCTGAACAACAGCCCATGGAAGAATTTTTTTCTGTTCTGTGAATTATGTTAAATTGGTTATGTATGGATTGAAAGACTTATCTAGGTACACTGACATCTTATCATCTGTTTGTTCTGATTAATGTCTGTAAAATGGATATTGCATGGCTTAATTTTAAAACACAGTGATTGAACTGCAAAATATTTGTCTATTTTTCCCAAAAGGCATAATAAAAACTGCATTACCAGACATGAGCAGAGAAAATAGAGAGCAGTACCAAGTGGTTATACAAGCCAAAGACATGGGTGGCCAGATGGGAGGCCTTTCTGGAACCACCACAGTGAACATCACTCTGACAGACGTCAACAACAATCCTCCTCGATTTCCCCAGAGTAAGAGAGGTTTCAGTGATACCATGTGGAAAGTTTCTCAAACACACTATGAACAGTTCAATACTTTTACTAGTAGTTTCACTATTAGTTTATGGATAAAGATGAATCCACAACCCCTCCTCCCACAGAATATCATGATTTCCCACAAATTAATTAAAAGTGACTAGAATCATTTCATCATTGAGTAGGTAATGGAGAAAACAAGGAAATGAGGTTCTTTTTGGCAACTTTAATTATCTTCTTCTACCTTTTGAAGAGTTATAAAATTTTCCGGACTACCTTTCCCAACATTTCCTATGATCATCTAGTTCTTTTTCTTATCTATTTCCTGGTTATGTGCGTGGACTCTCAAGTCTGACCACCAGGCTGCAAATCCCATGTCTATCACTTGCCTTGCCTCAGTTCTCTTGTTTGTATGTAAGAATTATAATCCCTTATTTAATCAATTCTAAAACACAGGTTTGTTGATGTTTTAACGTCTCTGAAATCAGATACTATATTAAAATCAATGCAAGTTAGTTTAATTGGCCACATTTTTCTTTCTTATTGGCCCACAGTCTCATGAAATAACCTTGGTTGTGATGGCATCTGAGATATGTTAGAGTTTGCTGGTATCTGTTACCTACTTGTGAAGATTAAATCAGTTAATAGCCTTTCAGTTGTCACGATTTCTATGTTAAACCATGGATTCTTTGCAAGCCATGAGGTCCTACAAAAACAGACTCATTCTCTGCTGAAAATATTTCTATGTTGCAGCAAATAAAATTATAAGAGGTCCTATCTTAAAACGTTCTGTTAAGGGCCCTGAAATTTCAATTTATAACATTGATTCCAATAGAGTAAAGCATTTTTTTCAAGCTAATCAAATTTGAAATACTTGATGATACAGCTCTGGATGGTGGACACATACAAATGATAAATATTAAAAAATAAACTTTGCTAAGAATATGAATAATAAGACTAATTAACATAAATCTAAACTTTGCATTCAGGTTCCTTAAACATAAACTGAAAAAGTATGATGTGATGAATTCTCAAATGACTTGCCACTCTATAATTTTATGATCTATTATAATCTCAGCAGAAGGTTTGGAACTCATAATAGTAAAAATGTTCTTGAACTAAGAACTGGGCTAAGCATGTTAAAGACGTCATTTCATGGAATCTTCATAACAAACCTATGAGTTAATAGCTATCATCATCTCTATTTTACAGATGTGTAAATTAAGGGTTAGAGAATTTAACTAACTTGCCTAGTGATGAAAATTCAAATCCAGGGCAGTTGGATTTAGAAGTCCCTCTTCTTAACCACCAAGCAAATTAGAAAGAGAACAGACTTTGAAGTCAGGGAGACTTAGTTTTGCCTTCTGCTTTTCCCAGCTTTACAGGATGATTTCCTTGAGCCTTATCTGAGGATAATACACCTGCCTTCATTCTATAAGGACTAATGTTAGAATTAAATAAATTAACATAGAGGGCCTTTGGCCTTATATAGATTTCAACACATATTAAATGCTTAAAAACATTTCTAACTTTCATTAACATTTTTTGTGATATTTTCCTATTATCTCTTAAATAAATCCTCACAAACTAAAATGCTTTCATGAACAGCACAATGTAATGGCTGAAACTGCAGGAGACAGAAACGCTCATATCCCACTTAAAGATATTAACAAGCAAAAAAAAAAAAAAAAAAAGAAGTAACTTGCTGTGTATGGATTTATTTTTTCTATCCCTGAGTTAGAATATAAGAATAAATGCATGTTCTAAATCATTTAGTATAAGTAAAAATGTGTAATGACAATGTTGAATGCTTCAGATAAGCAGTAAATAATTGTTTTCCTTGCCCTCTTAAGTCAAAAGTTCTGGATTCTAGTATCAGGACTACCATCTATTATCTAAATAACCTTGAGACATTCACTTAATCTTTCTGGAACATATATTTCTCATTTACAAAATGAGAGTACTCTGCCTTTATAAATTATTTTTCTAACTTAATAAATCTATAAGTTTTGACAGCTTACAATTCAATATGACGAAAAACTCTCCTAATTTGAAATTAATTTATTTAAGTTAAAAAGGCAGAGGAAATGAAAGATTTTTGTTATCTAAAGATGAAACAGCTTTGATTTAATTTTCAGGTACGTATCAATTTTATTCTCCTGAGTCTGTACCTCTTGGAACTCATCTTGGAAGGATAAAAGCCAATGACCCTGATGTGGGGGAAAATGCTGAGATGGAATACAGCATTGCTGAAGGAGACGGAGCAGACATGTTTGATGTCGTCACTGACAAGGATACACAGGAAGGGATTATAACTGTCAAACAGGTTTCTTCTTGCTGTCTTCATTTCCTCATTGAGTGCTTTATAGTTTATTTTTGCTTTTCAAGGAAGAAAAGCCTAGGATTTATTTTTCCCATCCTTTACATGCTTCTATCCTGCACATAAGTGGGAATAGTTGCGATTTCACTTCAAATAAGTGAAGCATCTTTATCATTGACACTTAAAAACTGATATAAAACCTCAACAGCTTGTGCTTATAGTAGACAACAATCAAACAAGGATTAGATACTCTCAAAAGTCTTTGTTTTATATTGCACCATGATATTATTTCATTCACTGTTTAAAATATTTAAATTGTTAAGTGTGATGGTTTATTAAAATAGATGAAGCCTGAAGATGCTTGATTTTTAAAGCAGTGGAGAACATTATAAAGCGTTACACAGAATAATCAAGCTAAATATTGATTACTTTATATCACCCTAATTTCCCTTTCATTCACAGTTTTTTTTCCACAGTGTTCAGATTAATAATTTTTTTTTCTCTTTAAAACACAGTTTTAGAACTGTAGGACTTAAGGAAGCAACTTATGTGAATGGTTTGTTAAATCTCAATTTTATGTTTCTGCTGATTTTAAATTTTTATAACTTTAATAATAATAATATAGTAATAAATAGCCTATGTATTAGATAATACTTCATTTACCTATGACTACCAAAATGTAAAATGCATTACTAAGTGTGAATCAATCTTAATGTGTATACTATTATATTGAATTACTCCTTATAAATGTGTAAGGCAAAAAAAAAAATTCCTAATTTATTTGTTATACCCATTAAGCAATAATTGGGAAAGTTATTTAACCAGAATTACTGGGACTATTAAGAGAGGTGGTTATTAAATTTTGAAATTGTCTTCCATTTTTATGTCTGCTATATTATACTAATTTTTCTTATTTTATTTAACTTCAGAATTTAGATTATGAAAACAAAATGCTGTACACTTTAAAAGTGGATGCAAGTAACACTCACCCTGATCCACGATTCCTGTACCTGGGACCTTTCAAAGACACAGCTGTGGTCAAAATATCTGTGGAAGATATGGATGAGCCTCCTGTGTTCAGTAAAATTTTTTACTTGATAGAAGTAGATGAAGATGTAAAGGAAGGCAGCATCATTGGACAGGTTACAGCATATGACCCAGATGCCATGAACAATTTAATAAAGTAAGTATTTTGAGAAAACTTAAGTTTGAAGAAAAATGATAATCTCACTATTTATAAGCTGTGTGAAAAAAAAATGTACCATGTATGATCAAGTACAGTAATACAACCAAACACTTCCATAGCACAGACTTTTAGCTGGGTTGTCTTCTAAGTGCTCTGGATATATTATTTCATTTGACTCTTATCACATATTACAAGGTAGCTCTTATTATTATATCTTTCTGTAGATGATAAGACTAAGGTACCGAACATTTAAATAACTTACCAAATAATTAGTCACTGGCAAAGCTGGGTTTGAGGTTCAGGCTGTCTGGCTCCAGTGTCCGTGATTCTAATCCCTTAGTTATTGATGTAATTCTTGTCTCATTGCCCTTCTTAGATAAATCATAGTTCGAATAATAAGATATCTAAACAAATGCATTAGAAAAAATGTTCTTCTAGAAAAGCTTAAGAGATACCTTGAAAATTGATGAAAAACGTCTTTTGAAAATAGTCCCTAGGCACATTTTACATCAAAACTTTTGAGAAGCAAAATATCAATTATATTCTATTAATAAAACAGAGAACTGGTAAAACGAGTAATGATATTTAAGAACAGTAAAACTATTAAAAATGGGTATAGTATAGTGCAGAATAGTGTAATACTTTCTCAAAATTTGAATATTGTATTAACCATTTAAAAGTTTTCAAATATGCCAGAAACTATGCTTAAGGAGAATATAAATATAGTTGTGACATAGATGGATGAATAGGATGGGTGGATGAAGATGGGTAGGTATGTTGATGAAGACAAAAGAGACAGACAAATAATATATTGTCTGTTAATATGTGGCTAGTAAAATGCCTAAAATTATGCTTTGTTTAAAATTTAATTTTTTATACAACAAGAACTGACTGTATAGCACATGGAACTGTACTAAATATCTTGTAATAACCTGTAATGGAAGGGAATGTAAAAAAAAGAATATATATATTTATATGTAAATATAACTGAATCATTTTGCTGTATACCTAAAACTAACACAATATTGTAGTAAATAAACTATATTTCAATAAATTTTTGGATCAAATTTAATTTTTAATTAAGGAAAATAAATGGTTAAATATTTATTGGGAATGCCCAGATTTCCTGGAATTCATGTCATACCATCATACATAGAAAATCAGTGAGCACAATACTAAGTATATAAGTATTAAATTTAGTTTAAGATGTAATAACTATTCATGTTAATTTACAAAGCCACGTTTGTTGCACTAAATATACCTTAATTTATATTTAATTTGTTGGTCTAATATATTTTTAAAATAAAGAAAGTTTGTGAAATTTTAATCTGTAGTTAGTACTCAGTTTAGCTTGAAATATTTGGTTAGTTTTAGCTTAATTAGAATAGAATTCACTTAACTTTCTCTTTTAAAAAATGTTCAGGTTCAAATTATATATTTTGTATATTGTTAATTAATTTAAAAACATGACTTATAATGATACCAATGCATAAAAGATTATTTTACTCTGACACTTTTGTATCAGTATACATGAAATGGATTAATTTAAAATCTTCGTATTATATAAAACAAAACTCCTAAAATGAAATGGATAAGTAATCTAGTTTTCCAGTGGTCTACACATATGTTCCAGCATTTTTATATCCAAAATGTTTATTTATGTTTTACTGAAATTGAGTGTGGCTGATTGGTTTTGGCATTTCTTATATGTGCATTTATTTTTGTAAGTAACAAAAAGAAGTTTAAAGTGTTTTTGTGTTCTTTGCAATATTGAAATAGAAATAAATCACCACTTATATTAAAAATGGATAAGGGATTGTCCATACCAATAGCTATAAATGCTCAGTAAGTATCTGTTCTTGATAGATTTTGCAATTTCCAAAAAATAGTAGTCAATGTCTTTTCTACTTCAATTGTGGCACCAGATTCATGACATGAGACAAATACTTTGCCTATCCTTTCCTCTATAAAATAATTGTTATCATTTATTGAGCCCTTGCTATGAGCTGGACACTATCCAAATAGCTTTATATTTATTAGATCATTTAAACCTCATCACAACATTATAAGGTGAGTACAACTGTTATCACCTACATTTTAAAAAAAATTTATTTTATATTGGAGCAAAGTTGATTAACAATGTTGTGTTAGTTTCAGTTGCACAGCAAAGTGATTCAGTTACACATATTTATGTATCTATTATTTTTTCAAATTCTTTTCCCATTTTGGTTATTACAGAACACTGAGCCGAGTTCCCTGTGCTGTACAGTAGGTCCTTGTTGATTATCTAATTTTAAATACAGTAGTCAGGCTCACAGACTTAGAGAACGAACTTATGGTTAACAGGGGTGAAGGGGGAGGGAGAGGGATAGATTGGCAGTTTGGAATTGACACATACACCTACATTTTAAAAAAACATAAACTGAGATGCAAAGAGTTTAAGGAACTTTACTAAGGACACTGTACAAATAATTAGCAGACTGAGGTTCAAACTACTGATGATCTGAATGCACAACCAATTCTATAGCAGATATATTCTGCGTTCTTACTGACCTAATTATTAATTAGAGATAATTAATATTGTTTCACATTCATAAACTGCTTTGACCGACCTCAGGGGTACAAAGCAAAGCCTCAAGGACAAAATCATACAAAAAGCAAAATATGGCTTTTGTCCCTCAGAACTTGGTCTAGTTTTTCATCATTTTTTCCATTTCCCACAATAGGAAATTTCTTTTTTTTCCTTCCAGTTTTATTGAGATATAATTGACATATAGCACTGTAGAAGTTTAAGGTGTACAGTGTAATGATTTGATGTGCATACATCATGAAACGATTACCGCAATAAGTTTAGTGAGCATCTATCACCTCATATAGATACAAAGTTAAAGAAACAGAAATTTTTTTTTCTTTCTGAAGAGAACACTTAGGATTTACTCTTTAACAACTTCCATATATAACATACAGCAGTGTTAATTATATGTATTATATTGTATATTATATCAATATCACTAGTACTTACATATAACTGAAAATTTGTACCTTTTGGCTGCCTTCATCCAATTCTCCCTCCACCTACCCCCACCTCTGGTAACCACAAATATGATCTTTCTTTATGAGTTTGTTTTTAAAGTATAATTTTCTTACAACACTATGTTTTTTCCTGTTGCACAACATAGTAATTCAAAATGTCTATACATTTCAAAATGATCACCATGATAAGTCTAGTTACCAACTGCCACCTTACAAAGGTATTACAAGGTTATTAACTATATTCCCCACACTATACATTTCATACCTATGGCTCATTTATTTGCCAAGTAGAAGTTTGTACCTCTTAATCTCCCTCACCTATTTCTTTCCTCCCCTATACCTTCCCCTCTGGAAATTATCTGTTCTCTGTATCTATAACTGTTTCTGTTTTGTTATATTTGATCATTTGTTTTGCTTTTTAGATTTCACGTACAAGCGAAATCATACAGTATGTGACTTTCTCTGACTTATTTTATTTATTTACTCTAGATCCATCCATGCTGTCATAAATGGCATAATTTCATTCTTTTGATGGCTAAGTAATATTCCATTGTGTATATATGCATATATACCACATCTTCTTTATCCATTCATTTATCACTGGGCACTTAGGTTGCTTCCGTATCTTGGATATTGTAAATAATGCTGCAATAAACGTAGGGGTGCATATATCTTTTCTAATGAGTGTTTTCTTTTTCTTTGGATAAATACCCAGGTGGAATTGCTGGATCATATGGTAGTTTGGTTTTAATAGTTTTGATGAATCTCCATACTGTTTTCCATATCGTCTGCACCAATTTATATTCCCACCAACAGTGCATGAAGGTTCCCTTTTGTACACATCCTGTCAACCTTCGTTGTTTGTTTTTTGATAATAGCATTTCGACAGTTGTGAGGTGATATCTCATTGTGGTTTTAATTTGCATTTCCCTGATGATGAGTGATGTTGAGCATCTTTTCATGTGCCTGTTCACCATCTATATGTCTTTGAAAACACATCTGTTCAGAACCTCTGCCCATTTTTTAAACAGGCTGTTTGGTTTTTGTATATTTTGGCTATTAACTACTTATTGGATCTATTTTGGCTATTAACCACTTATTGGATCTATCGTTTGCAAATATCTTCTCCTGTTCAGTAGGCAGCCATTTCATTTTGTTGATTGTTTCTTTCACTGGGCAAAAACTTTTTAGTTTGATTAAGTCCCATTTATTTATTTTTGCTTTTGTTTCTCTTGCCTGAGTAGATATATCCAAAAAATATTACTAAGACCAATGTCAAAGAGTTTATTGCCCATGTTTTCTTTTAGAACTTTTATGGTTGCAGTTCTTACATTTAAGTCTTTAATCCATTTTGAATTTATTTTTATGCATGGTGTGAATAAGTAGTCCAGTGTGGTTCTTCTACATGTATGTGTCCAGTTTTCCCAGAACCACTCATTGAAGAGAATATCTTTTCTCCATTGTATATTCTTGCCTCCTTTGTGGTAGATTAATTGCCCATGTAAGTGCAGGTTCACTTCCGGGGTCTCTATTTTCTTCCAATGATTTATGTGTCTGTTTTTGTACGAGTACCGTACTGTTTTGATTACTGTAGCTTTGTAGTATAGTTTGAAATCAGAGCTCATGATACCTCCAGCTTCGTTCTTCTTTCTCAAGATTGTTTTGGCTATTCAGAGTCTTTCGAGTTTCACACAAATTTTAGAATTATTTGTTCTAGTTCTGTGAGAAATGACTTTGGTATTTTGATAGGGATTGCATTGATTCTGTAGGTTGCCTTAGGAAATATGGATATTTTATACACATTATACACAAAACTGATTCTTATAATCCATGAACATGGTATATCTTTCCATCTGTTTGTGTATTCTTCAATTTCTTTCATCAGTGTTGCATAGTTTAGCAAGTACAGGTCCCTAACCTCTTTAGTTAGATTTATTCCTATGCATTTTATTCTTTTTGATGTGATTGTAAATGGTATTGTTTTCTTAATTTCTCTTTCTGATAGTTCATTTTTAGTGTCTAGAAATACAGATTTCTGTATACTATCAATAATTTTGTATCTTCCAACTTTACCAAATTATTGATGAGTTCTAGTATTTTTTTGGTGGCATCTTTAGGATTTTCTAAGTGTAGTATCATGTCATCTGCAAACAGTGACAGTTTTTATTCTTCCTTTCTAATTTGGATGACTTTTATTTCTTTTTCTTGTCTGACTGCTGTGGCTAGGACTTCCAAAACTATGTTGAATAAAAGTGGTGAAAGTGTGTATCCAGGTCTTGTTACTGATTTTAGAAAAACTCTTTCAGCTTTTCAACACTGAGTATGATTTTAGCTGTGGGCTTGTAATATATGGCCTTTATTATGTTGAGGTAAATTCCATCTATACCCACTTTGTGGAGAGATTTTTTTATCATAAATGAATGCTGAATTTTGTCAAAAGCTTTTTCTGCATCTATTGAAAGGTCATATGATTTTTATTCTTCAATTTGTTAATGTGGTATATCACATTGATTTGCAAATATTGAACCATCCTTTCTTCCCTGGGATAAACCCCATTTGATCATGGGGTATGAACCTTTTAATGTATTGCTGAATTCATTTTGCTAACATTTTGTTATGGATTCTTGCATCTACATTCATCAGTGGTATAGGCTTGTAATTTTTTTGTGTGATCTTCATCTGGTTTTGGTATCAGGATGATGCTGACCTCTTAGTATGAGTTTGGAAGCATTCATTCCTTTTTAATTTTTTGGAATATAGTTTGAGAGATTGGTGTTAACTTTTCTATAAATGTTTGGTAGCATTCATCTGGGAAAGTATCTGGTCCTGGATTTTTGTTTGTTGGGAATTTTTTTTTTAGTTACTGATTCAATTTTATTACTGATAATAAAATAATAATTTTCTATTTCTTCCTGGTTCAATCTTGGGAGGTTGCACATTTCTAAGAATTTGTCCATTTCTTCTAGGTTGTCCATTTTCTTGGTGTATAATTGTTCATAGTAATCTCTTATGATCCTTTGTATTTCTGTGGTGTAGGTTGTAACTTCTCTTTTTTCATTTCTGATTTTGCTAATTTGGGCCCTCTCTCTTTCTTCTTAATGAGTCTGGCTAAAAGTTTATCAATTTTGTTTATCTTTACCAAGAACCAGCTCCTAGTTTTAGTGATCTTTCCTGTTGTGTTTTTTGGTTTTTTGGCCTCTATTTCATTTATTTCTGCTCTTATCTTTATAACTGCTTTCCTTCTACTAACTTTGGATTTTATTTTTTCTTCTTTTCCCAGTTCCTTTAGATGTAAAGTTAGGTTGTTTCTTTGAGGTTTTTCTTGTTTCCTGAGATAGGCTTTTCTTGCTATACACTTCCTTCTTAGGCCTGTTTTTGCTGTATCCCAAAGGTTTTGGGTCATTACGTTTTTTTCACTTAGTCCATTTACATTTAAAGTAATTGTTGATAGGTAAGTACCTATTGCCATTTTGTTAATTGTTTAGGGGTGGTTTTATAGTTCTTTTTTGTTCCTTTCTTCTTCTTTTTCTCTTCTCCCTTTTCATTTGATGGCTGCCTTTAGTGTTTTGCTTGGATTCCTTTCTCATTTGCATGTATGTATCTGCTATAGATGTTTGAGTGGTATCAGGATGATGCTGGCCTCTTGGTATGAGTTTGGAATTATTCATTCTTCTTTAATTTTTTGGAATAATTTGAAGAGAGGTATTAACTCTTCTATAAATGTTTGGTAGAATTCATCTGTGAAGACATTTGGTCCTGAACTTTTGTTTGCTGAGAGTTACCGTGAGGTTGCTGTTACCATGAGGTTTATATATAGCCATCCATATACATATGATTATTTTAAGTTTCAGATCTCTTAAACTCAAACAGATTTTAACAACCCTGCATTTTTACTCCCCAGCCCCACTCCACAGTTACTGTTTTGACATCATATTTTACATCTTTTTGTTTTGTGTATCCCTTAGTTATTTATTGTATATATAGATGATTTTACTACTTTGGTCTTTTAACCTTCCTACTAGCTTCATGCATCGTTGATTTACCACCTTTACTGTATACTTGTCTTTACAAATGAGATTTTTCCTTTTGTAATTTTCTATTTCTAGTTCTGCTTTTCTTTTTTACTCAGAGAAATCCTTTAATTTTTCTTTAAATTTGGTTTGGTGGTGCTGAACTCTTTAGTTTTGGCTTGTCTGTAAAACTCTGATATCTCCATCAAATCTGAATGAAACCTTGCCCGGGAGAGTATTATTGCTTGTAGGTTTTTCCCTTTTCATCACTTTTAATATACTGTGTCACTCCCTTCTGGCCTGTGTAGTAACTGCTGAAAAGTTGACTGATAGCTTTATGGGAATTCCCTTGTACATAATTTGTGGCTTTTCCCTTGCTGTTTTTAATATTCTCTCTTTAATTTTTGTAATTTAGTTACAATATGTCTTGGTGTGGTCCTCTTTGGGTTGATCCTGTTTTGGACTCTGCTTCTTGGCCTGAATGCCTGTTTCCTTTCTCAGGTTAGGGAAGTTTTCTGCTATAATGTCTTCAAATATGTTCTCTGCCCCTTTCTCTCTCTTCTCCTTCTGGACCCCAAAATGTGAATCTTAGTATGCTTAATGTTGTACTAGAGGTCTCTTAAGTTGTCCTCCTTTATTTTTATTATTTTTTTTTCTTTTTGCTGTTCAGCTTCAGTGATTTCCACTACTCTGTCTTCTTCCAGCCTGCTGATCTGTTCTTCTGTATCATCTAATCTGTTGATTCATTCTGGTCTATTTTTTATTTCAGTTATTGTATTCTTCATGTATTTTGGTTCTTCTTTATATTTTTTTAACTCTGTTAAAATTTTCTAACTTGTCACTTTGTTCATCCAATCTTCTCCTAAGTTCTTTGAACATTTTTATGATCATTACCTTGAACTCTTTATTGTGTTGATTGCTTCTCTCCACTTCACTTACTCCTTCTTGTGGGGTATTATCTTGTTCCTTCATTTGGAACGTATTGCTCTGTCACCTCATTTTGCCGAATTTGCTGTTTTTATTCCTATGTATTTGGTAGGTTGGTTACATTTCCTGACCCTGGAAGTGACCTTTTGTAGTAGATGTCCCATGTGCCCCAGGAGTGCACTCCCCTCTGGTCACCAGAGCTATATCCTCTAGGGGTGCCCTCATGTGGCCTGCATGGTTTTTCTGTTGAGGCAGATTGAGTATTGCAGATGGTCTGGTAGGAGTGGCTGGCCCCAGGTCTAGTTGGTTACCAGGCCCTGCCTTGTGTGGAGGCTGCAGGCTGCTGGGTCTCAAGGGGCAGGGTGACATGGTAGCTGGCTCTGGGGCCCCAGATATCCCGGGGCTATTACTGGCCCACAGGTGGGCAGAGTTGGTGACTGTGGTGATTGTGGGGCCAGGGGTCATGAATTTCATGTCAGCCTGTTGTTGGACAGGGCCAGGTCCCAGGGGATCCCTGGTGTCTGCCTACGAGTGGGTGATGTTGGTTACTGTGGCTAGTTCTGGCCACTACTAACAGAGCTGAGTCTTGGAGTCTCTGGTTTCAGGGACCAGGGTCCCCAGAGTTGGTGCCAGCCTTCTGGGGGGTAGGGATGGGGCCCAGGGGATGCTGGGGCTTGTGCCTGCCCACTGGTTGATGAGGCTGGTCCCAGGGCAAGTGCCAGCCCACTGGTGGGTGGAGCATATTAGTACACCTATTAAAATATCCCCAAAATCTTCCCCCAAAGTTTCCTAATTCCCATTTGTAATACTTCCCTCCCAAACATCCTGGAACCAAACCCTGTTCCCAGGTAAACACTGAACTACTTTATGGCAATATAGATTAAATTTGATTGGATTTTCTTGACTTTATACAAATGAAATCACACAGTATTTATTCTCTTCTGTCCAACTTCTTTCTTTTAGCATAACTATCTTCAGATTTTCCATATCGTTGTGTGCATTAATAGTTTAATTTTCTAATTGCTGAATAGTATTCCAAAGTGTGGAAATACCACAATTTCCTTATATGTTCACTTATTCATTGATATTTTGAGTTGTTTCAAATACTTGGATATTATAATACATTTACACACATTTGTATATAGGTACACATACAAATATTTGTGTATCAGTATTTGTATAGTTACATGCGTTCACTTTTCTAGAGTAAATATCTAGGAGGGTTATGATTGGAACATGTGGTGGTTATATGTTTAACTTTTAAAGTGGTTATACAATTTTACATTCCTATCAGCATGTGTGATGGTTCCAATTTCTCTACATCCTCACCAACCCTTGGTACTGTCAAATATTTTAATTTTAGCCATTCTAATAGATATATAATAATATCTCCATTACCTTTATGGCTAATGATGTTGAGCATTTTTTTCATCTGTTTATATGTCACCAATATATGTTTTTTGATGAAGTGTCTATTCAAAATTTGCCTATATTTTACTGGGTTATGTCTTTGTTATTGATTTGAAGACACACACACACACACACACACAATGGATACAAGTCCTTTATCAGTTTTATGATTTGCAAATATTTTCTCCCCAAGTCAGTGGATTGTATATCCATTCCCTTAAAGTGACTTTCAAAAAGCAAAAATTCTCAATTTTAATAACATCCAGTTTATTAACTTCTAAATTTATGGATGAAGCTTTTAGTGTCTTATATAGGAAGCATCTGCCTAATCTCAAAATTCTCATTCTATTTTTTTTCATGTAGGAGATTTATTGCTTTTAGTCATATTTATATCTATGATTCATTTTAAGTTAATTTTTATATGGTGTGAGTTATGGATCAAAGTTTTTTTTTTTCTTTTTTGTATATGGATGTTTACATTGGAAATGCAATGTTTCCTGCACCACTGGTTGAAAAGACTATAATTTTCACTGAATAAACTTTGTACATTTGTCAAAACTCAATTGTTTATATAAGTATGAAACTAACTCTGGGCTCTCTCTTCTATTCCAATTATATATTTATCTATGTTTACAAAAATGGCACATTGTTGTATAGCTTTATAAAAAAAGTCTTTAAATTAGGTAGTATTCGTCATTTAACTTTTTTTTTTCCTACCTGAAGTTGCTTGGTAATTCTAGGCCCTTTACATTTTCATATATCAAGTGCTATAAAGGAGCCTCCTGAAATTTTCATTGGGATTGTGTTGAGTCCATTGATCAATGTAGGCAGAATTGATAATACCTTAATGATACTGAATATATTAATCCATATACAATGTGCATTTCTCCACTCATGGACGGTGTTTTCAGCCATGTTTTGTGGTTTTATGTCTACATATCAAGAACATATTTTATATTTTTTGTTGCTTTATTGCACTGGCAAGAACCTCCAGGACAATGCTAAACACAAGTGATAAGAACAGAAGTCCTTTCCTTCCTCCTTGTCTTATGAAGAAATTAGTTTTTCATTATTAAGTATGATGCTGTTAGTCTATTTCTGCTTTTGTATTTAAAATATGTTCCTTATAGAATCATATAGCCGTGTTTTGCTTTATTGCACAATGTAACATTCTGTTCCTTTTGTGATGTTTAGACCATGTATATTTAATGTGACTACTGATACTATTAAGTTTAATTTATCATCTTGCTATTTGTTTTCTTATTGCTCTATCTTTTCTTTGTTTCACCTTTTTAATTTTCTGCTTTCTTTGGATTAATACTGTATTTTATTTTGCATTCCTTTTTATTTCCTTTTTTTATGTTATCACTTTTTTTTTTTTTTTTGCTGGGTATAGAATTTTAGATTGAGGGTAGTTTTTTTTTTTTTTTTCCTAGCTCTATAATAAAGATTTTTCACTGCCTTTATGTTTATTTTTCTCTTTGTAACTTAGTTGTTCCTTAGGATGCATTTAAATTTTCTCACTGGTTTTAAGCAATTTGATTACGATGTGATTTTCTATAACATGCTTCATATATTTTGTACTTGAAGTTTATTAAGCTTCTTGGATCTGTGAGTTTACGACTTTTCTCAAACTTGGAAAACTTTTCAACCACTGTTTCTTCAATAATTTTACCCTACCCTCCTCTCTTTCAGATCATTTAATTTTAATTATGTTAGGTGTCTTGAAAGTGCAACACAGCTCACTGGTGCTCTGTTTTTTAATCTCCCCACCTTAATCATTTTAAATATTTCCCATTCATCTTCATTTACAAGTTTACTATTTTTTTTCCTGCAATATCTAACCTGCTTTAATTCCATCAGAGTATAATTTTCAACTCACAGACTGTAGTTTCTCCTCTAGAAGTTCTATGAAAGACATATACCTATATCTATCTATCTGTCTATATCTATATTATTTCCTTAAACTTTCCTCTAGTTAAATATATAGAATGCATTTAAAATAACTTTTTAAATATCACTGTCAGCTAATTCTGTCAACTGTGTCATTTCTGGGTTAGTTTCAATTGACAGATTTTTCTTTGCAGTCACATTTCCCATTTTTGCTTACCTGTGATTTTTGATTGCATGACAAATATTGTGTTTATGCTGTGTTAATTGTGTGATAGCTTTGCATTTCTATAAATACTATTGAGCTGTGTTCAGATGTGTGGCTAAGTTACTTGAAACAGCTTAAACCTTTTGGCCCTTGCTTTAGCAGCCCTTTGTCTAGATCTAATTTTGCCCCATAAATCAAGTAAGAGATTTCTGAGATTCTACCAAAGCCCCATGAGTTACAAGTTTTCTACTTTGGCTGATGGGAATTAGACTATTTCCAGACACATACCAGTTCAATTCTGCTCCCTCTGGCCCTTATAATTGGTTACATCTATGTCTTCATTTTATCTGCTCTCATGCATGTTCTGATTAGCACTCAGCTGAAGAGTTGAACAGGATCCTCTTCATATTTCTGTGGCTCTCTCTCTGTGAAGCTCTATCCTATGAAGTCCTCTGCCCACCAAATTCTACCCACCTTGGTCTCCCTGGACTCTCAGCATTGTCTCCTGAATTCAAGGGATTGACAAGCTCCATCTGGGATCCCACTTCCTGCATTATTGTTTAGAAACCCTCCCAGGCAGCAGCCAGTTTAGAGGATCACATCATTTCTTCCTCTTTTCTCAGGAATTACCCTCTCTGTCTCCTGGTATCTAATGCTTCAAAAATAATTGTTTCATATATTTTATTTGGATTTTAGTGGGTTTTGGCAGTGTGTGTGTGTGTGTGTGTGTGTGTGTGTGTGTGTGTGTGTGTGGTAGATCCAGCCCCTGTCATTTTATATTTGAAGAGGACATCCAAAATATCATTTTGAACATGTTTTTGATAATATAAGTGTAGCCATTCATTTTAGAAAAAATAGATTGCATAGGTAATTTTGTAGCAAATAAGACATCTATAATTCTCCCCTCAGTAGATACTCCAGTGCTATTTATTCTACTTCCATCAAGTATTTCATCTTTTAAAGTTTACCAATCTCCTATTTTTTTATTAAGTATAGCTTATATAATATATATGGGTTTATATATTTTACTAATTGTGAATATTTGCTAATGTCATTACAGTTCTTGATAAACTTCTATTGTATAGATAACATACTATCATGTAGGTAATGCATCACTAATGAAAATTTAGATTGTCTGGAGATTTATAACTGATAATTTCCTCATGATACAATTTTAGGAGAAAAATTTCTTGATCAGAGACTGATAGTAAAACTTGCAACCTTGCTTTATGGTATATAAAAGTGGCTGATACCTTTTTAAGTCCATAGCTCTTCCAGAAATATTTACTTTTTATAGGGTACTCAAGTCTTGAAAAAACAATGAGCTGTAAAATCTCAAGAATTTTGACAAAGGGAAGAAAAATATTTGGAGAACAGATGAATCTGAAATTATGTTCCTAAAATTATACTGTCAAGTCTGACAAAATATAAGGCCATGCCTGAAAATGTAACATTAGGCTGATTCCTGTTAGCATAAAAATGTATGCAAAAAAAGCTTTAGATATTCAATTATAGTGTAAAAATCCAGCAATAATTCAACAAGGAGACAACATTATAATATTTAACTCTTTCGTTTGCTCTGATGGCATTTAGAAGGATGACTGATCCCCAGAGCAGAAATAGGCTATGATAAACATCATGGAACATTTTCCAGGGAAAGTTTGGGAAGTAATTCTCACCCACCGGTAAATCTGTTCATCAAACATATTTTCTGAAATACATCTGCCACTTGCAACATAAGATTATGGTTACAATTAGCAGCTGTTGTCAGCTCCGCTTCACCTCATTAGTAATCATGGATTTCCTAAGTTATAGGGTTGATTATAGCTTTACAGGTTCTGAAAGAACATGTTGTCTCATTTCACACCAATTTTATGCTCAACATATTTAAAGGTTCAATGAATTTTAGAAGAAATCATTTCTACCGCAGTCAAATAGAGAAGTAAATAAAAAACAAACTTGCTGGTGAGAAATTTAGTGATGTCACCATAAAATGTACATGATTCCACCATAAACAGGAATAAGTGCCTTCATATATACCAGTGCTTCTTTAATATTTGCTTGATTTTATTACAGAGAGTAAAATAATAGTAATTTTAAAATCATGTCAATAATATACGGAAAAAAATAAAGGTTTGAACTATCTGTTAAAGCAGTATAGCCATTCTCAAGGAAGGTTTCATAGTTTGTAGCTAGAAAACACATTTCTGGAAAGCAGTAGCTGGAGAGGAATAAGCAAACTCATAGCCTAATTATATTGACTTAGTGGAAGATGTACCTGGAATTCAGGAAAGGAAAAGGAATACTATCTTTGATGTATTCCTACATATTACTGATTCGTTCTGGTGTCTGTAATTTAATTTACATGTTTTTTTGTAGTAGGTGAAAATATAGGGATCTGCTATGTGTTTGATTCTTAATTGTAGAGCTTAAAAAACAAACTAACAAACAAACTAGAACCCGAGTTCAGCTTCCACAGTGTCAGCTCGCCTGTGATCTTTTTACCTTGTTATTTTTGCTGCCTATGTGATTGGCTCCTGTTTCTGCAAAAGGTATTCATTCAAAAAATTATGCCAATGATCTTTTTAAAAACTTATTGTTATAAATTCAATATAATGAGATCCATAAAGTATTGTTTTAATAAGCCATCTGCTGGGACATAGAGACAGTTTTGTCTCGTGTTATGTGTTTATCAGCCTCTTTTTGGTCACTTGCTGTAATCCAGTGTACTTATTATCAATAGGTAAACCAGAACATCCTATTCTGTGTTGAAAATAGAGCACTGGCTGCTAAATAAATGAAAATTATCTCTGGGCTTTGAAAAACTGCAAGACATCATTTGCAGTGGGGCAAATTTATAAATACAGATCCGGAAGTTTGCAGTGTTAATGTTAAAATGAACTATTTATAAATCATCAAAGTGACTCTCCTTCATGAATTCTTAACTTGAGAACAGTGCTTTTCAAGGTTGAACCTAAGAGTAGGGCAGCCAGAAACACAGACCTATTTTGATCCCACATAAGCTCAAAGTGAGTCAAAGCTAGATCTGTATAATGTTAGAATTGTTAACTATTCCTCAATCATAGAAATCCCCATGCTAATCTCTGGGACATGTAGCAATGGGCAAAAAGCGATTTTTATTTTACTTCTGATCTTTGATGCAAGTGATAGGAAGGAATCCAAGATCTATTCAGCGATAAGCAGATAATGGTTAACTATTGACCTTTCCAACAATGGAGATAAATATATACAGGTGAATATTATGAATTGAGATTCATTCAACACATAGATGTGGTTATGCTCTTTTATTCGCTTTCTTTGTGTTCCTTTTAGGATTGTTTGTATTCATAAGCAGAATTTGGTGTAAGTACTTTAGGAAAAAAACCCATTTTTTAAATGTTCCAATGACTTTCTCAGGCCACATTAGGAACTAAACTGTAGGAGAATTGAAACCTAGACATAGGAAACACTCTATTATCTTTTGTCTTAGCACTATTTAAGCAATAAAAATTAAAAAGAGAAAATTTCATATGACTTTTATTCTTGATCTTAGTACATTAATGAGTATTTTAAAAAATAAGAACTATCTCAGATCCTTGTCTGACAATGAATGCTTAGTTAAAACTCAACGTAACTTGTGCTTCTAGGAAATATATACACTACTATGCATTTTTATATAATTATTTTTATATTTAGGTTTAAAATTTTTCTCTATTTACTTAGGATTTCCCACCCCAGAAGGATAGTTACTCTTGGGCAGCGACCATATGTCACAAGAGTTTTTATTTTTTTTAAATCCCCAAATTCTTTTTATAGCAACCATGTAGAAAAACTACAATCATAATTATTGCAAAAATAAGGGAATACTACCATTTCCATGTAGCTCTATTGTACACTGCACAACACTTCCAAAGGATAACAAGGTGACTGTCCTGGTTTCATATTTTGGGAGTGAGGTACAGGAAGAAATCTGAGACCAACTATGCAAAGACTTTAGCTATTTTATCTTTGAGATGAAATCTAATATATATACATATAATATGTATATTTTCCACATGCCCAAATACTCACTTTGAAGCAGTATTTGTAAGTTTGAAACAATAATTTTACAAAATTTAGCAGAAAGTAAATTAGGTAAGCACCATCATATACTATATTAAGCTGTTAAAATTTTTGAAATCTGAGTTTACTAATGGATCCCTTAAGTTAAGCATAGTCCTTATAATGATGGACTAAGTCACATGTTCTTTATTAAAATAACCCAAAGAAATCATCGAATTTAGATAAATGTATTTTTATCCAATATTTTTAAAACTGCCAATGTTTCACAATGTTTAGAAACCTAAATGTCTATTTTTTGTCAAAGTCAGTGCCAGACAGTGGATATATTACGGATTTATAATGGGAGTTGTTAATTCCCTAATTCACCAGATTAAAAGGGAGTTCATTTGCTAAGTGTCTTTAATAGAGACCTAGAAAAATGAGGATGCCACCAGATGCTGATTAGCCTGTTAGTTCTCTGTCATTGTTGCTCCTTTGGCTGTCCTTATTCTAACCAGTTTATCCCATGGTCTTAACCTTGCTATACAAAGCCTTATCTATGGACTTTACAACATGGGATTCACCTAAGTTTTTTTAGAAATGCAGAATAACAGTTCCCACACTAGACTTACTGAATTAGAATCTGTTTTTACCAAGATCCCCATGTGATTCATATGAACATTAATGTTTGAGACACACTTAGATTCCTACATGGCTCAATTAAACAGTCAGCAGCAGAAATCTCAAACATGCAAAAATGGTAGCTAGTACATCTGTGGTTTCTTGTCATTTCAGTTTTTATTTGGAAAAGGCTAAAGGGAGAGACTGGAGGAAGACCTTTGATTCAGCTGAAATGATCTTTGAATAGAGAACCATTCAAGAGCCATGTATTTTACAACAGCCTCTGCATATTCACTTATAAGGACTCTGTGGACACATTTTTATGTGTTATTTTCAACATAATTTCAATTTATCTAATGCAATTGACTCTATCAACTTTAATATGACTTTAATATGTCTCAAGCACTGCAATAGGTCTATGATAGGATAAATTAATCAAGTGACAATTAAAAACTCACTTAAAAGCTGCCACAAGGATTCATGAGTATAACTAAGGACTCTGAAGTACACATAATCATAGAATAGTAATAATGAAAACAGCCAACTACATCAAATTATCTAAATGACAATTACATTAAATAAAAATTCAAGAAAATTATCGGTATTTTACTTGTCATATTTATCAGACCATCGTGTGAACTGCCTATAACTTTAAGAAATGGTAGATGAATTAATAATTTTAAAACAATGCCTGGAATTATGAGTCTCTTTTCTGCTAGATACTCTGTTGATCGGCATTCGGATATGGACCGGATTTTCAGTATTCACTCAGAAAATGGTTCCATTTTCACTTTGAAGCCTCTTGACCGGGAGTCAACCCCTTGGCATAACATCACCATTACAGCCACAGAGATAAGTAAGTTGGAAATACATCCACCTGAACACATTATTTTTCACCAAAGTAGTAAAATAATAGCATTAAGTAGACTCTTTTACTTGAGTGGAATGAATTTCCACTCTTGCTGAATGAATTCTCTCAGCAAGAGCTGAGAGAAATGATTTAGAGTGTGTTGGATTTTTTAATTATTTTAATGATTATCAAATATTCACTTTATTTTAAACTTAATTTTCTTTTACATCTTACTGTAGGATAAAAATATAATCTAACCTCATAAAAATAATTAATCAGTCTAAGAAAATTATCTCTTACAAATAATATTCACTCTTAATTATATTCTCCTCTTTCTATCATGCTCTTCATCTGAACCGTGTAAGAAAGCTGAGATATCCATCAGCAATCCAATCAAGAAGTGAACACCCCAGAAATGATCTGTTGCTAAGTTACAAATGGGGCAAACAATATCACTACTACTCTGTAAATGAGACTGAAATCTTACACATGTTCTCATTGCAGATAACTCAAAACAAAGTAGCCGCATTCCTGTTTTCATCAGAATTCTAGATATAAATGACCATGCTCCAGAATTTGCCATGTACTATGAAACATTTGTCTGTGAAAATGCAAAACCTGGGCAGGTAAGTTATTATAAACTTAAAAAAAAAATCCTCTTCACGAAGGCAGATGACACTGCATTAATTTACTTGCACATTTTTTTTTCATGCAACCTACTGTCAGTCCTCCTTGTCATTTGTTTATCTCTCCTTACCAAAAAAATCACAATAATCTTAAAAAGATGACTTTTAAAATATTTTTATACAATCCATGATATAATAGGAAAAATTATAATATATGCTTTAATTTATAGACTAGGTACATAATGAATATCACATATATAAAAATTTCCTACCTGGATTCATAATCATACTCATACTGAGCTATAATCACGAATAGAATGAACATACATTATTAAATAAAACATGAAGTATGAAAATAAAATTGTTCTGTGTTAATATAAAGGAAATCATAATAATTGTCTTGTTGATTACATTTTGCTACTTTGAGTTGCTCAATCAGGACATTTTGGTTTGAGACAAGTTATATTTTGTTTGTGATTTTTCGACTTTAATATTAGTGCGATAAAAAAGAGTGTACAAGAGTTACAAAGTCTTCATATAAAGTAATATATCAGGTATCTCTAAAGTAATTTTAAGAAAATGCAGAATATGTTCATGTTTTACACTAATACAGTATTTTACAAATACAAATACTGTATTTTACAAGTACAAACTGCATAAATGTTATTGAAAGAAATTTTAACGAGTTATTTAGATATTTCCTTGAGGAAAAAGTAGGTAGGTGGTAAGAGTCATATATAATTCTATCATGTCCTTTTAATATAGAAAATAAAGTGAAATATAGTCTTTCTTCTATTCCAGTAGAGATTATAATGAACTGAATATTTCTGCCCCCTCAAAATTCATATGCTGAAGCCCAATCCCCCAGTGTGGCTGTATCATCTGAAGACGGGGTCTCTAAGGAAGGAATCAAGGTTAAATGAGGTCATAAAGTGGGGCTCTGATCTGACAGTATTAGTGTCCATTAAAGAAGAGACACCAGAGAGATCACCCTCTATTGTCATACACACGATCAAAGGAAAGGCCATGTGAAGATGTAGCAAGAAGGCAGCTGTCTGAAAGCCAGGAAGAGACCTCTCACTAGAAGCCCACTATGCTGATACCCTGATCTCAGACTTCCAACCTCCAGAATTGTGAGAAAATAAATTTCTGCTATTTAAGCCATTCAGTATATGGTGTTTCGTTATGGCAGCTCAAGCAGACTAAGAAAGAGGTACATACCACATTCCACTTTTATACACAGAAATACAAATGAAGTTTTTATTTTCTTTTCACCAGCAAAGAATCATTGCACAGTTATTCGGATTAAAAATTGTTTTCCTTTTTTCACTTCGTAACAAGTAATGGGCATATTCTCAGTTCGATGGATGATTATTTTTAATTTGCTGCTTACTTTTCAGAGCATAGCTACAGATTAGTTAGCTTATTCAACTACCCATTTATTAATGGAAATTTGGTTTACCAACAAAATGTTACTCCAGCAGACAGCACTACAGTGAGCATTATAATACATGTATAGTTGTATACTACCTGGGATCATTTTTCTCTGATGAAATCCTCAAAGAAGAAATAAATTTTATCGATAAATACTCATCAGTGCTTCCAAATGGTGCTCAGAATATGTTATATACCTAGTAATAACTTCCACCAAATGTGGATAATTGCTCATTTATTGGGCAACACTAGATTTTAAATACTATCTACCAATATGTAAAATCTCATAATAATTTTAACATGAATTCCTCCAAAATTATTGAGGCTGAACATTTTATAGCTATGTTAGTTTCCCAAGGCTACCATGACAAATTTACACAAACTAGATACCTTGAAATAACAGAAATGTATACTTTGACACAGTTCTGTAGGCTAGAAGTCCAGAATCAATGTGTCAGCAGGTTCATGCTCTCTCAGAAGGCTTTATGGGAGGATCCTTCCTTGCCACTTCCTAGCCTCTGTGTTTGCTGGTGATTCTTAGCGTTCCTTGGTTTGTGGACCCAAATTACTCCAATCTCTGTCTCCATTGTTATATGATATTATTTCTGTATCTCTATTTGTGTCCATATTTCCCTCTTTTTGTGAGAACTCCATTCACTGGATTAGGGTCCACCCTAATTCAGTATGACCTCATCTTAACTTGATTACACCTGCAAAGAGTCTATTCCAAATAAAGTCACATCACAGGTACTGGGGATTAGGTCTTAAACATATAATTTGAAGGGACACAAGTCAACTGATAATAGCCTGTAGATATTCTTTACTTATTTATCTATTAGTATGCTTTTTTATTGTTTCATGTGAGTTATTTATATATTACAAAATTAATATTTGATAATGATAAAGTATAATTGATATTAACTAATTACAATTCTTTTAATATATACTACTGCTATTAACATGTCTATGTCATTGTTCATATAATTGGTGGAAAACAATTTTCCTGTTAAAATTAACAAGGTTAAAAATAAAACATAATATAGATGTCAAGCTACTGATATATATTCTCTCTTAAAATATGTTTAAACAATGGCTCATCTAATCATTTCAAGAACTCAGAGTCATACAATGAAAGGATCAATGATTTTTATGATTAAAATATTACTAAATATTAGTTTCATTATTGCTATTCTGGAACAGAAGTTTGAGCAAGAATATTAGATCTTATATAAATTTTTCTATGTCATGCGCCAATCTTGTAAGGAGAAAAATCATATCAAGTTTATATTAATAATTATGCACTTTCAGAAGTATTGTATAAAGAAACCTAAGATTACATGTGTGTCTGTCAATAAAATGAACAAAATTATAATTAATATCAAAGAAGAAAAAGTATTAACTAGTGAGTATGCAGGTTGGTATGGCCATAGAAGGTACACAATAACCAAAACAATGGATACATTAAACTACTGTGAAATTCTAATAATTCTTCATCACAGAATGTTGGACTATTATACCTGGAAGTGGTGCCACTATTTGTTTTTGTAGAAGAGAAGTTTGAAAGTAATGGTAATTAAGTGACTGTAATTACAAATCACACAGAAGGCAGACCCAGGACTGGAAAACAGGCACCCTGATGTGTAGCTTTGTGTTTTACCCACAATAAAATGCTCAATGGAATTTTTCTGCCCAACCTGTCATTTGCTGCTCCATCTTCACACTGTGGTACACCTCTGACCTACAGGGAGCACAGCTGAGAGATGCTATAATTTCTCAAATTCAACAATGATTTTACAAAACTTTAGAAGCATTTATTTGTATATTCTTCTAAATTTTGCAAATACCATTAAGAAGAAGAGTAAACAGTTTGAATAAAGTATGCAATATGATTGTAATTATGGCGCCTCATAGCTTTAAAATCTTCTCCTTTCTGGTATTATATGGCATATTGCTCATATTCCCAAAACTATATTTATAGTTTCCTTAATCTCTAGGAGTGGTTGTGCTAAGCACTTTTGTTTTTTTAAAAAAACACATCTGTTATGTCCTTTGCCTTTGAAACAATCATTATCTCGTGGAGGCAACATATTGGTAACCAATTCATAATAATATGGGCTGGTAGTATATATTAACAATGTTAAAAGACAAAAGATTGGTGTGATCAAATTTTTCTTTTCTTTTCTTGGATACTATAGTGGCCAGGAATCAGATAATGATCCATAGAGGTGCTCTACAAACTGATACTTGATGGGCATTTTTCATTCTTCATTAAATAAGTTACATGAGACAGAACTACAAAAAAATCTTGGCAAAATTTTCTGAAAATAGAATTTTTTGTTTAATTTCAGTATTTAATTTCAGTGATATATTTAAAGCTCAAACACTGATGTAAAATGTCTTGTAATAACAAGAGTTGCTTTGTGTGCTCTATTTAATTAATTTTTCTTTGGTTTTAGTTGATTCAGACTGTCAGTGTCATGGACAAAGATGACCCTCCCCGAGGCCACAAATTCTTCTTTGAACCAGTGCCAGAATTTCCCCTCAATCCAAACTTCACCATTGTAGATAATAAAGGTACAGAACATTTTTGAAGACAAATATTATGAAACCTTAAGAGGCAAAATTTTAAAACTGGTCTGACTTTTTGTTTTTTCAGATAATACAGCAGGAATCATGACTCGAAAAGATGGGTATAGCCGCAACAAAATGAGCACGTATCTGCTGCCAATTTTAATCTTTGACAATGATTATCCAATCCAAAGCAGCACTGGCACACTCACCATTCGTGTGTGTGCCTGTGATAATCAAGGTAACATGCAGTCCTGCAATGCCGAGGCCTTGGTCCTCTCTGCTGGCCTGAGCACGGGAGCTCTCATCGCTATCCTTCTCTGTGTCGTCATACTACTTGGTAAACTATGCCCCTGAAAGATATGCCCCTGAGATATGCTCATTCAACTCAAGGAATTCTCTCCCTGGTTACCCAGTGATTGCACACTGAAAAGCACTCTTCTTTAGAGCTAAAGGCTGAAAATTTTAACTTGTTATTAAAATTGTTCTTCCAATTGAAAAACAATTGAGTTTTTGACTGTGGATAGTTCTAGCTTTAAAGAGACCGAAAGCAAGGATATAATAGCTAGTGATATATACGTATATTTTAAAATATGTTTTATATTTATAGTGTTTAGTGTTAACTAAGATGGTCCCATTTCTAAGGACATTTCATTTAATAATTGATTTAATTTTCATATCAACTCTATAAGGTAAATACTTTTATTCTTCTACAGAAAGGTTAGATAACTTACACAAAGTCACTCATTCAGAAAGTGTTTTAACTAGGATTAAAACCCAGATTATTCTATTTCAGAATCCACCTTTCTAAGCATTATCCTCAAAACAAAAGACTACTTTACAAATAATATTCCTAACAAATACTAAGTTATGTATATCATAAATGGAATTGGCCAGTGCATTTAACTTGTCACAGTAAGATAAACTTTTTTTTTTCATAAAATGTGTTAAATGTAGGCGCAACACACCAAATTAAATTTTAAGCTCATTTCTTAAAATATCACTATGGCATTGTGCTCATACCTACTCCAGCAATATTTTCTAAATAAAGTCATGCTTCCAAGTGCAAATGCTTTATTTGAGCATGCCCTAACAGGACAATGATTTAATTCAATTAAACAGTTGTTCCACTGTAACACATTCCCCCAAAACATGTTTCCATCAAATATTCATCCAAAATGAATGCTTAGGGCAGGAGAGCTAGCCAAATTTATGTCCCAATGCTCATATGTGCTGGCTCCTTTTCACTGCAAATCCTCTCAGGCTATCTGGATAAAATCCCTTTGGCCAGATATTCTTGCAGGACTTCAGTGGGGAACTGATGAAAGTGAGGGGAAAACATTTGTCTCAGTTATGATGATCCAACTATTTAGAAAAACATTTTCGTAGGATGGTTTAGAACTTAACACACTACTACCATCAGCAGCAGCATCAGTCCACATCTCCACCTGCTGCTAGAAAGTTCAACTCCTCCATAAAATATTTTTGTATCCTCATGGAGATTAAATGTTGGCTTACGCTTTTAGCCAAGTGCTACTGATATCATATTGCTTTATTTGCTCAAATAGTTCTACTTTCCTAATTTAGGACAATATGGAAATATGTATATTTCAAATTTGATTTTTTAATTTCAATATTAATATAACACAAACTAACACATAAAGACATGCATGCCTACATGAGGGAACATAATCCACCCAAAAAAATAGGTTTAGATATTGGAACATTATCCAACTAAACTGGATAATATTTTTCTCTACGCAGAAATCCTAGAAGGCTTCTTTTATTCTGAAAAGTCTGCCATCTTTCTGCCCTGGGAAATATAGAAGGCACACAATTCTTGTATTTTACCTTCTCAATTTATTGCCTAAATGTGGAATGATTTTCTATTATTTTAGTCAAAATGGGTTCTAACTCATAAGGTTTCATTATAAAAGTTCTTTAAGCATCCTTGCTGTTATTTCACATCTTTATACTAATGGCTGGACATAGTTACTATATTTCTGAAGTTAGAAGAGTCTGCTTTTTGCAAAATGGTGATATAGCATGGACAATAATATTTTAGACCTATCCTGCTACAGTTTGAAGAAATGTAATTCATAGTTTATATCCATGATACAAGGCAAAGTAGGGGGTTAAAACCTAGGGCAGGGCTTTTTAATCTTTTTGGTTCCTTGGACACCTTTCGTAGTGAAGATGAAGCTATGGACCTATTTAGAATAATAATTTAAATTTATAAAAATAAGACATGTAACACAAAAGGAAATACACTTATCCAAATTAAACAAAAAACGAAAAAGCAAAACGTGTTTAAGTATTGTCATATGTGTTTTGTTCTAGAACAAGTCTAATGATTATTTGTAATATATCCTAACTATAATACAATATAAGTATCTGTGATTTCTATTGGTTTAAAAGTCACACATACTGTTACTATCACTACAGTTTATGCTGATATCCATAATAGAAAAAAATGCTAAATTCAAGTTATAGTGAAAATATAACTTTCTATATTACAGAATATAGCATTTTTTTCTACTCCTTACCTTAGTCTCTTTGAATTCCGTTCATATACCCCAGATTAAAAACCTCAGTCGAGGGAAAAGAAGCAGATAATTTTGGCCTGACAAAGCAGAAAACCCTCAGAGCAGATTCTGAGGACCATTTGTGAAAGTTTGTAAACATTATATTAGTTAAGAAACCCTTAAAACTATTTGACTATATGGTTGTTCTTCTATGCATAGAGAATTTATAAATTAATTCATTCAGTATTAAACTTAGAAAGAACGCTGTTTTTCTACTGCATGATTCACTAGATTTGTGGATTTCAGGTCTATGTTAGACTTAATTTATGATCATCCTTTAACAGAAGAGAGTATAGATATGTCTCATTATTAATGAAAAGTTTTTTAAAATGTCTTCAACATGATTCTGAATATAGCTCAGCACCCAAAGCCTGATCTGTAGAGGTTCTTTTGTTTTCTTCTTACCAATTAGTATGAGCTGAGGAAAGTGTATTGGCCAATATGACAATAGCATTGTATGGGCCTTCAGTGTAGTTACAGGGGCCTCAAGGGCCATGGTGAAGTGCAGTCTCAGTGGAAATGAGTTTGTGTAATCTCAAAACAAAGACTGAGAAAATGAATGGTAGGTTTCTGAGGCAACATGTTCTTATTTTTCAGTAAGACATCAGTAGTATTGACAAAACATTTAACTTCCATAAAGTAAGAAAAACCTGGTTTTTATTTCTCCCCAGCAATGTATAAGTATGCTTTTGGAAAATATTCTTTATTTAATTCTTAACTTTCTTATGTATAAAATTATGTACTTGGTTCATTTTCTACGGAAACATATTTTGTTGGAAATCATGTGGTCTTTCTTATGTTTTAAAATGTAATTTTTATTTTCAAAATGTATTTATCTTTCAAATGTTCATTGTCAAATATATGCATAATAATTTAAATTCCAGTAGTATAACAAGAAATAAGGAAGTATGTCATATGTGGGGAAGTTCATAGTTAACTTGATAACATAAGCATGTAAATAATAATACAGCATATAGAGGGAGCACAATTAACATTTCAGCCCCAAAGTTTGAATGCAACTATATATCAAGGAAGTCCTCAGAAAGAAGGTAATATGTGTAAGATGAGAACAAGGTAAGGATGAGTTTGAGTTTTAATTTTATATTGTAGCTTATAGAGTTATATTTCAGATTTTAAGCAGGCTTTCAAAACCAGGTCAATAAAAATAATTAACTAAACAGATGTGACATATGGGAATAGATGAGATTAGTAGCATATATATGTGTGTGTGTACATATGATATATATACACATAACATATATTATACATACATATACACATGACATATGCATATATTAGAGCAATACTTTGCCTGTATTCCCTTGAGTCATTAATATTAAACTGGTACTCAATTTCTCTTGGGATAATAATGATTGTAGCTTTAGAATTTTAGTATTTTGAAACAAACATGCATTGGGGAAGAATGAGGTATTACATACTTACAGTTGGCTAAATGCATTTGCCATAATTGAACATTTTCAATGCCAGAGCCCCATAGGAGATTGAGTCTTGAAAGTAAATAAATGGCATTGTAATATCTGTTTCTTTATCAATATAGTACATCCAGTCATTGGCCCAAATCATCCTGTATTTGTGTAGGATAGTTACTCTTTATATCCAAATGAACTTAACACTTCTTACACCACACCAAGGTCACAAATACAAAAGTTAGCTATGTTAATTTAAACCCGAATCATGGAATCTCACTATTTTCTCTCTTTGGTTTTTTCTTCTTGTTGTTGCTGTATTTGTTTTTGTTTGTTTTTGGTTAATAGTTTTAGTTGTGCTGTTTGCTGCATTGAAGAGGCAAAGAAAAAAGGAACCTTTGATAATTTCAAAAGATGATGTCCGGGACAACATTGTGACCTACAATGATGAAGGCGGCGGGGAAGAAGATACCCAAGCTTTTGACATTGGCACATTAAGGAATCCAGAAGCAAGAGAAGATAGTAAATTTAGAAGGGATGTAATGCCTGAAACAATTTTTCAGATAAGGAGGACTGTACCTCTGTGGGAAAATATTGATGTGCAAGATTTTATCCATCGAAGATTAAAAGAAAATGACTCAGACCCAAGTGCACCTCCTTATGATTCACTGGCAACATACGCCTATGAAGGGAATGATTCCATAGCAGATTCACTCAGTTCTTTGGAATCTCCCACAGTAGATTGTAACCAAGATTACGGTTACCTCAGCGACTGGGGGCCTCGTTTTAAAAAACTTGCTGATATGTATGGGGGTGATGATAGTGACCGAGATTAAGAGTATGGTATGACTTCATGGACATCAGTGTGGAAGTACTCTCTTTGTTACTAGATGGAGTGGCCTGCATTCTCTTCCTTGGAGGAAAATTTTTAAAAAATCAAAATTACGAACAATACTTAGGTGTTGTCTTAGTAAGAGTTTGCTTAATCAGTAAGTTTCTGTGAATGAACACGAATGACCTAGATTTTAAAAAGTAATAATAACCAGTTCACCCTCTTTGACTAACAATCTCTGAAGGAAAGTATATCACATCAATAACCAATAAAAAGTACATAAAAGGCTTTTTGTGCCTTTGCTTAGATATAAGAACTTTATAAATAATGTTTTCTTAACTGACTTACAGTCACCTTTACTATTAAATGAAACATTGTGCAAATGCTTTGTAAATTAATATGAAAAAATATATCTCTAAAGAAATAGGAATGACTATTACTGCCATATTTATTTAGTTGAAGAATGTCTTTCTGTTAATTCATTCATATTTTTATAAATGTATATTTATATTTTTGTATTTTTATGAAATAAAATCGTATTTATAAAAATAAATTTCACTTTATTTAATTCCTAGAAGCAGTTCTGATCTCACTTATAACATTTTTTAAACATCTTTAAAGGTAAAACATGATTTACTCAGGGAAAAAGCAGCTAAATTATTGCATGTAATTTGGAAATAGAATGTGGTAGGACTATAGTGAGCTTTGGTACAAGTTGTGGTTTTCTCCTGCAACCACTCGAATATGGACAAGTGTTTATTGAATCACTGATGTCTACCCATCGATAAGGATGTGAGACACATTTACAATATAAAATATTATAAATATACTTGTGAACAATTAACTTTAATTTTTTTGTACAATTCTTTCCTATGGGATCAACCAGTAAATTTCATTGAGAGTAAATGAACTATGTGTCAGTAATGTGTAGATGAAGAAAAAAATCTAAACCACTCTTCCTTCATCAATAGTATAGTTTCAGAATGAGAAATGATACTTCCAACTTTTCTCTTTATGATTAGATAATTGATGGAATATAATTTGGGTAACATTTAAAATGTGTATTAACAAATTAGTGGAGTTTTTTTTAATTGATAATTTTGTTGAGGATGTTGGAAGCCACTGTATTTGAAGAAATCTTGAAAAAACTAGTGCCAGGTAGACTGGAGATAAGGAACCTTAAGGAATGTAAAGTTTTATTAATGATTGGGATTGTCCAGAAAACAGAATATAGATACCCTAAGACATAGGAAATAAGAATAGAGAGGGATAATTGTGCATAGTAATCATTTGCAAATTTTGAAAGACTGCAATGTAGAAAACTTGCCCTGGATTAGCCTGGAGAATAAAACCTAAACTGAAAGACAGAAACTTCACAGGGAGATTACATGATATCCATTTTCTATGTCATGAATTATCCTCTTTTTCTCCTGTATTATTGCTCCTTTGAGGAACAAATATCTTGCCCAGGGTAATTTCTAGGTGGAATTTATATAGAAATTTGTCTTTGACTAGTCTGTTAGCAAGTCTTTTAAAATAGCAACTACGTATTAACTTATAAATAGGCATTTATGTATTCTGCTACTATGTTATAAAATATTTAAAGACCATTTCAATAACTTTACCACCAGTAGCTAACACGTATTAAAGGTTTAATTTAATGCTAAGAAAATAAAAACATACTGGGTATTTAAAAAATAATTGAAAATTTCTTATCATTGGAATTGCCCAGAAAACAGAAAATTTTCAGTTTTAGTTCAGAAAGTACTAGTTTTTACCTTAATAAGTAATTAGTTTCTCCATTGCTAGAAATCTTTCTGCATAAATCAGACAAATATTTGAGGAGGATTATATAGAGTGGCTTAAGGTAGTAAGAAAAAATGAATTAGATGCCTATTAATGCCTCTTATAATCA
This sequence comes from Balaenoptera borealis, assembly GCF_965194805.1. NCBI lineage: Eukaryota > Metazoa > Chordata > Mammalia > Artiodactyla > Balaenopteridae > Balaenoptera > Balaenoptera borealis. Next base: position 24,319,804 of record NC_138867.1, on the reverse strand, counting down.
TTTATGCTATAATCACCAGAGGGAGAAGTGACAATAAGTAAACACATTCTAAGAAGGCCCATAATTACGGTATGAGTAGCAACTATTTATAAAAGAAGAGATTATGTCAAATCAGAAATGGGGGAATTGGTAGTTGCATTGCCTGCCTGAGTTAACCATGCTGTAAATACTAAGAGCACCGCAACAAACCAAGCTTCAGTTGTAGACCTGTAATTGCTATGAGAAAATCATATTGATACCAGAGAAGGCATATTAAGTTTTTAAGCTCGATTATGAAGAATTGTTAATTTGACTACCATTTTTTGGCAATTAAATATTGAAATTAATTTCAGAGTTATTCCTTTCCTTCATCTGGAAATCAATTATGTACTACTGGAGGCTTCATAAGCGCAGAGTTAACAGATTTCATACTTAATAGGTACATGATTGCTTCTGCTATAAATTGGAGGGTCAGATTTGATCAAATAAGTTACCAGATCTGTGTAATACTGATACTTCCCATAATTTTCCAGTAATGCTTGAAAGTCCTTCAGTGGAAAAATGCATTTAGGAGTCAGATGAGATTTTATTATTTCCTTACTGGCAAGTAAAAAAATTACCTAACTTCTCCAGAAAAATAGACTTGAAAATATTTACCCTATTGGGTTTGGTTAATTTTATTTCACTAAATGCACACAATACACTCGATAATATTAGTTTCAATCACTTGATTCTCTTGGACTGTGGAGTTGGTAATATCTGAGGAAAATTAGTACTTAATGTGTGCTTACTTTTCAAACAAAATAACTTAATTACTTTGACTGCTTACACTTGAGATAGAATTAAATTAAAGCCATTTGAGTAACCATTGTTCCAAATATAATTAAAACAATCATTGTTTTAATTTTGAATGTTCAATAATTTTCAGAAAATATAGTATCTGTCTATATTCGTATCTGAATATTTTTCATTGAGAGGAAGCTACCTACATTATTAGAACTTTAACACACAACCTGAATGTTATTACATTCAATCCTGCTCTCAGACATATGAAATAGATTCCAAAGACTTAAAAATCAAACTTAGTAAAGAAAACTAAAGAGCATTAACAACAAAAACAAGTCAACAAATAAGAAAAAATAAAGTAACAACATCTTACCTTAGCCAGTGGTTGAACTGACCTCAGTTGATTATTCCTTTTATCCTGGCAAAAGCACCACAATTGGCTTCCAGGATTCTTCATTCTTTTGGTTTTTCTTTTATTTTACTCAGTCTCCTTTACTGGTTCCTTTTCTTCTTCCTAACTCTGTATTTTGGAGTAATCCAGGCTCTAATCTGTTTTTTTCTCTATTTAAATCCTGGCCCTTGATGATCTTACTTATTCTTTCAGTTACTATACGTATCTATATCTGTATCTTGATATAGATGTAGCAATAATTACAGATATAAACTGAAAATTTTGAAATTTAGACCTCCCATTTTTACTCCTTTCTTAAAATCCAAACATATATACAACTAACTATTCTAAATTTCCACTTGCATGTCTAATTAAGTGGGATATGTCCAGATTTTAACTTTTAATTTTCACCCCAAATTTATCCTATTCTCCACCTGTTTTATGTAGTTTGATGACAAATCGATCTTTTACTTGCCCAGGCCAAAAACCTTACAGTCATCCTTCATTCCTCTCATTCATATCCAATATTTTAGAAAATCCTGTTGACTGTACCTTCAAATTTATCTGATATACAATGACTTTTCATCACGTCTCCTACTACAATCCTGGTCTAAAAGTATTACCTGGATAACTGCAATATGCTTCTAAGTGTTCTTTCTTACTGGCCTTTGCCCCTACCATCTATTTGAACACCAAATACAGAGCGGGTTGCATTTCTTTTTTCTTTTGTTTATTTTGTTTTAATTAGATAAAGGTAAGCATCTCATTTCTCGACTCAAAACGTATCAACTGTTCTTCAAAATGAGAGTCAGTCCTCCCAAGTGATTTACTAGATCCCGATCATATTATCTCTTTGATCTTATTTGCCTCTATATCCTTAACTCATGTCACTTCAGTTATTCTGGGTTTCTTGTTGTTCCTTAAAAATGCTAACATTTTCCCCTTTGAACTGATTGATCACTCTCCTTGGAACAATCTTTCCCCAGATATCCATGAAGTTAACTGTGTAACTTCCTTTAAGTCCTGGGTCAGATGCCACTTTCGAGATGAGGACTATATTAAACAATCTATTTAAAACTGCAATCCTCCAAACCCATTTCTCCTTTCCACATTTATTTTAAAATAAATATTTTCTCAGCAAATATCACCATCCAACATTATACACAATTTGTTGGTCATCTAATTGTTGTCTGCCCATTTCTACTAGAATTCTTTTTGGTTTGTAAACTGGACCTTGTACACATAGGACAAGGAGAGAACAAAGAAAGAGGCAGGCTGCTCCAGATTAATATGTGGCAGTTTTAATAACCAAGGAATCTTACATGTGAGACCTGCCTTTGTGGCCTTAAGACAAGTAGATCTCTGCAATCTCCCACCAAAATCTTAAAGGTTTATATAGAAGTCTTACCTGGGTCCAGTCAAATATTCAATTCAGATGGTCTCAACATACCTTACTCTCTCAAGGCTGTGTCTTTAAAACAACTCCTTGGTGTGGGAATGGTGGGCAGAAGGTGCTTCCCAAGGGCGGAGAGTGGGCGTGGAGCCTCCAATTGCCCGGTTCCAGTGTGCAGGTTAACCAGCAGTCACATCCTCTTGATAACTTCCTCCAGCAATGACTGGTACCTTTGGTTGACAATTTTCAGATATTATAATCTTTTCATATGTTGTATTAACTAAAGTATCCCATGTGTCTAGATTAGTGCCTCATACCTTGTTGAAAAGCAGCAAATATTTTACAAATGGGGAATGGAATGTGCAATATTTAGATATAATAATTAATTTGGTAAAATATTATGAATACATAGGAGATTAAAACAAAACAAATGTAAACAAAGATAATTATACTCAAATTTATAAGTGTGCATGCCTTCAATATGATATTGATTACAGCCTAGAATTTAAATCAAAATACTATTTACTGAATTTTGATTGATCATCATTAAGTCACTATTTGAAAAGACCTTTTCAAAATTACAAAAAAAAGCATGAATAATTTTTCCAGTTTTTTTTTAAAGCTTCACACTGAACTAAAATTACACTCAATGATCTTTGCTTCTCAAAGAATATAGTAGTGAGATTTACTAGATTTCAGGCCATCAGTTCCAAATGTGAGAATCAAAACAGAAGCCAACACAAAGGAGGAATAAAATAAGTATCTTGTGCTTCTGCTGTTTTAATTATTTTTACAATCTTCTAATCATTAAACTGTTCTCAGCCCACAATTTTCTGGGACTTGGGTAGTAGAGTAAGGGTGAAGGTAACTGACCAAATCTAAGAAAACATTTTCTTACTTAAATATGTTTAAATAAATTTCAGTAATAATATGTGCTTATTTTTAAAGAATAAATATTATTTGACGATAATTTATATGAAATAGAAACACCCATTATTTAAATCTATACATTCAAAATAGCAATGCACCAACATTATCTGATTTGCAGTCTTTGTTGCTGTTGTTTGATGGGATATTGTTAGCTAACTTAGGGTTAATAACATGCATAAAAATCACCATATTATTGTCAGCATTTAAAATTCAAGATATTTTACTTATAAATTATTTCCTCTAGATTTTCTTGAAGAATTTACTAGTGAAATTAAGCATTTTTTTCTTATGTTTATGTGTCACTCAGTTAATTTCACAAATTGCCAATTCATGTCTGGAAGAGTTTTCTTTTAGATATTTTTATTTTCTTATTGTTTCTAAACACTTAATTATATAATTTTGATAGCAATAATTTTTAAGTGATGTATATTATAAGTATCTTTCACAAATATGTGGCTTGTTTTCACTGTAATTTATTTCAATGTAACCAAAATGATATATGCTATGGTTTATGGTTTCCCTGCTATTTTTGGCTTGGTTTTCTGTGTGTCCTTATTGCTAGTTTAACTCCAAACTCTGTGTCAATTGTCTAAATTTTCTCTCTAGAAATTTAGAAACACAAAAATGTAGGGAACCAATTTCACTCCTTGAAGAAATCTTTCCTTCAGTCACTAAACCACTCAACTGAGACATTAATTACCCTGTATGCCAAGTATATCCAGGTACCTCCTACCCTGATCAACCTGGGCTTTCCCTGGATCTCTCCTTCAGAGTTAAGTCCTGATTCCCATATGTCATGTCAGTTTGCTTTCCTTGCTCTTTCTCCCCATCACATTTAAAATAATTTGGTCTATATATCTACCTAGTGATGGCATTGCTTATTTGTGTCTAATATTATAGTCCACTATATTTTTTCTTCCAATTTTATTGAGATATAATTGATATATAGCACTATATGAGTTTAAGATATATAGAATAATGATTTGACTTACATACATCATGAAATAATTACAATAAATTTAGTGAACATCTGTCATCTCATATACAGAATTAAAGAAATAGAAAAATTTCTTTTTTCTTGTGATGAGGGCTTAAAATTTACTCTCTTAACTTTCATGAATAATGTACAGCAGTGTTAATTATATTTATCATGTTGTATATTATATCACTAGTACTTTTTTATCTTATAACTGAAAGTGTGTACCTTTTGACTACCTTCATCCAATTCCCCAACCCCCTACCTCCCGCCTCTGGTAACTACAATCTGATCTCTTTTTCTATGAGTTTATTTGTTGGTTTGTTTGTTTTTGAAGTATAAATTGACCTGCAACACTATGTTAGTTCCTATAACACAACACAATGATTCAATATTTCAGAATGATCACCTTGATAAGTCCAGTTACTGTCTATCACCGTACAAAGACATTACATAATTATTGACTATACTCCCCACACTGTAGATTTCATACTCATGAGTCATTTATTTTGCAACTGGAAATTTGTACCTCAATCTCCCTCAACTATGTCTTTCCTTCCCCCCCCAAACCCCTCCCCTCTGGCAATGACCTCTTTGTTCTCTGTATCTATGATCTGTTTCTGTTAAGTTGTATTTATTCATTTGCTGTCTTAGATTCCATATAAAAGTGAAATTATACAGTATTTGTCTTTCTCTGTCTGACCTTTCACTTAGCCCATGGGTCCCCAGTCCACAGCCTGTTAGGAACCTGGCTGCAGAGCAGGTGGTGAGTGGCAGGCGAGCGAGGGAAGCTTCATCTGCCACTCCCTATCTCTCCCCATCGCTCACATTAGAACCACCTCCCCCCGACCCCACCACTGGTCTGTGGAAAAATTTTCTTCCACGAAACTGGTCCCTGGTGCCAAAAAGGTTGGGGACCACAGACTTAGCTTAATACCCTCTAGGTCCATCCATTTGTTGCAGATGGCAAGATTTCATTCCTTTTATGGCTGAGTAATATTCCATTATATGTATATGTATGCGTGCATATGTATATACATATATATATTTATACATATATACATATATATTCAAAGTGGTCTTTCAAAGGTTTTGAAAAGTTCTACCCGCAACACAGTGAGGTGTCTGATTACAGAAATAAGTTTTAGATAATGATAATATCTGAAACTGAAGCCATCTAACATCTAATAATAAATAGCAAAGTCTAACAGAACTACAATATATTAAAACAAAGTATTAAAAATGTATACTCTGCTATAGTATAAAACAAGCCGTTCAGGGGAGCACATACAACAAAGATTTATTGTGTTCTTATAGTGAGCCAGGGACTGAGTGCTTCATTACCATTCTTTAATGGCATGAACATCAAGTATAGGCTGGATGGAGCAATGGAAACTTTCATCATTGAAATGCTTACTATTAAATAACAACATATATAATAATCTCTACATTATAGAAAAGAATCCAAAGAGTCAATACATATTTTTTATTATTTAAACATAGTAAAATGTTAGGATAGTGTCCAAACAATATCACTGACAGCAAAACTAAGATGCAACAAAATGAACAATATTTCTGTTGGTTATTTTTCCTTAGGTGGGAAAATTACCTGTGATTGGAGAAATTCCCATAGAATTATGTATATTATTACTTTGTCTTGAAAAATAATATGGAAATACGTATAGAATTAAATATGTCTACTTTTCTTTAAAAGCTAAAATAGAGTTGAGTTTATTTTGAATCTTCTGTTAAAACTAACAACAATAGGCATTCATACCTTGATGGTGGATAACAGTGGGAAGCTTGCCCTGTTTCCTAGCACAGGATTGGGCAGAGAAAGCACAATGCAAGAGCAGGGATTTGAGGTCAGAAGTGAGACCTTACATTCTGAATTTCCACATGATACTTTAAAACTTTTGAAAGACCACTTTGAGTTAGTCTGTGGAGCAAGCAAATGAAGATGGGGCCTAGCAGCAATTAAATCTAATTCCAAGAAGGGTTATTGTACATTATACCTGTCATTAGCCATATTAATTCTAAAGAGGACAATCTGGAACTTGGGCATCTCTTACAAGGATGAAAGAAGGGAAATGGGCAATGGTGACAGTAGTCCCATTACCTCTTTCTCTGGTCACTGAATAAAATATATGTATTTATTTATTTATTTTTTTGCCACGTGTATTCAATTAAATCAAATCACAGGTAAGCCAAGGTAGCATTTTGATGGCCCTCCCCTCTGCCCCACACACACCCACTCCCCAGCATGATTTTAAATTTGTCTAAATCCAAATATTTCTGAAGTGCTGAGACAACTTTTCAATGATGAAAAATTCAAAACATTGCCAAGGGTAAAACTAAAATAATACTGTACTAAACAGGTTCATATACTGATTCCTAGTCATTGTTGGCACCTATATAATGAAATATTTTGAAAATGTACAGGACAGTTCATATGTTATCTGAGTGTGTTTTTATACTCGATTTTAACATTTATAGGAAAAAAACATACTTTGAATTACAACTATCCAAACAATAGAAAAAAACTATCTGTGAAGCTTAGAGTATTCTAAATATCCCCTTGTTTTCCTGTATTGATGCCATCATGCTAATAAACTACATAACTTATAAAAAATGGAGCTAACAGATTCACACTTGTTCCAGCTTCATAATTGTTGATATTTGCTTAATGAAATAAGGCATCTTATCAAGAAATAATCATGTAATATGATCTGGTTCTTACTTGGGTATTATTTATTGAATTATATTAACCTAATGAACTGATGGAAATGTCGATCTAGTGTCACTAAATAAAAGAAGAGACATGCTCTGAACAGGGGAGTTGATTATACTTATCTAAGCATTGGTTAATAAAATAGTGGGGAAGTTATTTCCATTTCATGGTCTGTAAAATTAATTCCTTAACCTTCCAGCTATAATGAAAGATCATATTCTGCATTTTTCATTAATAATCTACTCTCATACATATTATCATGAAATTATATTAAATATTCTCAACCTTTATTCATTAAAACTTTAATGCAATAACCATCAGTTCTGCTCACTGAATAACAAATAATTTAGAAACAATGTTAAAAGATATTTAAATGCAAATCGATGTTAAATGGAAGAGTGATCTGAATTCCTAAAAATTTTTATTTAAAAACTGACTTTAATTCAGTTGAAATGAATAGAGTTAAACTGCTTGCTGTTAGTTCATATATGACAAATTAATTAATTAGCATGATTTGTTATTTTCAGCAGCTTAACAAAAAATGTTCTATTTATTCTTTAAATACTATATTCACTTTCCTTTTAAGAATAAACATGCATGCCACCAGGCAACAGAAGCCTATAAATAAAATAATATTTCAGAAAAAAAAAATGTGTACTTAACAATTTTGGGCATCTATTGTTGATAAATTTCTGCATATGCAGTAAAAACACCTTTGTGAATTGGGATCAAGGATGTGAATTTAAGATTAAGAGGAAATTCTACTCATCTTTGAGGGAAAATCTCTTTTTACAGATTCATATGAGGGTCCAAGAGGAAAAGCAGTGAAATATAAGTGAACAAAAAAGAAAAGCCCCAAGCTAAAAAATATGCTCAAACCTCAAAAGGTAGTTGCATTTCCAGAATTTTTCTAAAAGGAAAATACTGTTCTGAGAAAAAGGGGAGAAAGTTTATCCTTATTCTTCAATTATGAGGGAAAGGAAATTACCTCGTTAAATTTTAACTTAAAATTAAATCCCAAATAAAATAAAATCAATCATAGAAAAATGAGTTAAGTTCTAATCCACTGAGAAGGAAGATGACAATGATTTAAGCAATAATATGCTCATATGAAAGTTTTCATGTTCTCTTATAGCATTCATCATCTTTCTAGACAAATGTTCTTTACGAATACAAGCCTATCAATGCATACTGACAGGAGAAAAATAAGTGGCCAGGGAGACAGTAAATAAGAAGAAAGGCCATAAATCTTCCCCTGGTTTATCTTGCTTATCTTATTTAAATTATGTTTTTTACCATTTCCATTTTAGGATTTGTCAAGTGTCCATCATCATTAGCTTACTCAGTAATATACATTGCCAAAGGAGAAATCTTCAGCTCTGAAACTGTTTATAATGAATAGGAACATGCATATGAGTATATTATGACTCTGTCAAGTACAAAGGGGCAAAATAAATTCTGGAATCAAAATCTGGATAAAAATTCTTAGAAAACTTACTTCCTTGGAGCAAGTATAAAATTTCAAATGGGAAAAGAATCAAGTGTAAACATATAAATATATATATATATATATGTGTGTATATATATATATATATATATATATATATCTCAGAACATGCATTTTATTATATTCTGATTAGCATCTCATAGGTAGTTTCTAGGGAAAATAAAAACAAATGCTTACAAACATAAGCATTACAAAAATTATTAAGGTCATTACACTAAAATCTGTTCTATACTAAGCTGTAGACTTTTGCATGGACACAACATTTAATCGCTTTGTTGTGTACATGTGTTTTAGACCCAGGCACTGTGCTAGAAATTAATTGAGCACAAATGACAATAGGGTTTGAACCTCTGTAGCTTAATGTCTGATACAAAAGTATATTCCCACTAGGACAATGATGGTCAAATTTTTGTGCTAATAACACAATTTTAAATATTAAAATTTTGATAGCACCCCTAAAGGAATTAAAAAACTCAAGACAACATAAAAATTTTTACCATCAAATTCTAACAGTATCTGTAAAAAAGTCACCTCCTTGCCGTTAGGCAATTCTGTATAGTACTATTTACTGACTTGACCAACTGTCTTCCCACTCCCAAATTTAAATTTTCTTGTTTTCTAGGGATCATTAGTCATTTTACTTCAGGCAAATTCTCTGTGCTTTCTGTAGTCCTTCATATGGAATTTCAAAAGTTCTAAGATACTCTTAAGGGTCATGGAGAAAGTGGGGAAGGGGACAGGATTGAGAAATTGAGAGACAGCATCCATCTTTTCCACAGGCAGTTATTCCTATTTTGTTCTCACCCCACCATCATGGGCTATTTCAGTATCATAGTTTTAAGAATATAAGCAGTAGTGGAAAGAGCCTCCAGAATTTTGCTCACCATTCAAAATCAGGAGATCCATGTTGGATTTTCCCTAAAAGGTATTCTGGTCCATTTTCTCTATTCTGCTTTGATGACAGCACTAGAGTAAATCACCTATTCAGGAGCTTAGAAAGCATCTAATTAAGAAGAAAAAGGAAGCCAGATTCTATTTTTAACAGATATCCTTGATCTGCTTATGTGAATTATGCTTGATTCTCTTGGAGTAACACTTCACCTGACTTTGGGAGGTAGGACTATGGTAGATTGAAAAACTGGACAGATTCTCTTCACAACTCCTCCAACCACAACAGTAATCTATTTCCCAATACCTTAAATCTGGACTGGCATTTCAACTTGTTTTAAACTAAAAGAATGTGGGAGAAGTGATTTGTACAAGTTCCAAGCCTATACCTCAAGAGGGAGGACTTGCAGCTCTGCCCATTCCCTGGGACCTATTCCTCCCTCACTTGAACAAGCCTGGCTAGCCTTCTGGAGGATAAGAGATCATACTCATATGAAGAGAGCATCTAGCTATTCCAGCAAATGCCCCAGAATTGTGATCAAGTCCAGAAAATAATATCCAGGCCAATATGAGAAGGACCACACACCTGAGCCTAGGCCAAATTGCCAACCCATTGAATGGTGACCTAAATGAAAGTGCTTTTGTTTTATAGCACTAAGTTTTAGGGTGGCTTATTATATAGAAAAAAATAGCAGAAGCACTAAGGAAGAATCATTTCCTACCCAGCACATTGAGGAGGCAAGTTAAAATGTCAATTTTCCATGAACAAGATCCTTCGTAAATCTGACGTCTCATGTTATCCCTCTGTTTCCTTGTAATCTTAAGCACATAAAATTAGATGAAGAGTAGGTGCTTGGTGATTGGAGAGCAAAGACATTTCAGGAATCTCTTAGTCAGCTTCAGAGAAGTATTTAATGACATATTTTTGTCCTCATCTTACATTTATCAAAAAAGAAAGATGTCATATCCAACATGTTCAATGTGTTTAACTGAAGAAAGGGATTATATATGAAAGAGTGAACAGAATTAAGAGAACAAGAGAGAGTGACACACCCAGTGACCAATGACAATGAGAAGACTTTCCACCAATTCCAAAAAGAATACGGAGAAAAGCAATGTGACAGGAACAAAATTTGGAATAAGGTTCCTAATCAGGATCTGTATCGAGAAATCTGTCTAATACCACACTCAAAGCAAGGGGAGAGGGGCATCAATATTTTGACATCTCTCTCTTCTTAGCTACTTCTGGTGTTTTCCATTGGCTAAATGCTGTAGGAAGCTAAAAGACATGGAAGCCCAGTGATGTAGTCACACACTGTTAGATTTTAGCATCCTGCAGCACAGAGCAGGTCAACACAGCAGATCAGAGAAGCTTGGAAAATTTATCTGGAGAGACAACAAAAAAGGTCTATTATGAGATCTTAGTGTAAGTCCCATCTAACATACATTACACACATAAAACTAATGCTTCCCGAATGAACTTATGTGCCAGGCATTTTGCTAAGTGCTTTATGTCTATGTATGCACTTATTCCTCTCAAAAATACTATGAGATGTGTATTATTATTGTCCCTATTCCTCAGTTGTGGAAACCAAAGCACAGAGAGATATTTTACCAGAATCACATAGCTAAAAGGAAGAAGACTGAGGATTCAAACAGAAGACACTCTGGCTCCAGAATATATGATTTTGTGCACTTCCCTACATTGCTTTCAAAAGATTTTATAGTATCATCACTGGCTAAATAAGTAATGTTGACAGCCCTGGAAACCTAGAGCTAAAAAGCACCACTGGAATTAATTAGCAGAAGTTAAAACAGGTTTTTCAAAAGGAACCCGAGTATCTAGAGGTATAAGTACTATATCCCTATCATTTCCCACAAACAATGAGCACACTCAGCCAGGAGCTACCCCTATAAACATGCTCAGTCCAATTAGAAGAGACAGTCACACTCATTCCACCCCTGGGGATTCCATAACAATTCTCCCCTAACACCTGGAAGAAAACTCTAGCATAGTGCTTTGTTCTAAAACTTGTTTAATACATACCTAGTAGCTGTTCAGTCAGCAGATCACTCAGTCAATTGGCCTAAACCTGTCTCCTATGAATCTCCTAAGGGGATTCTGAACAAGCTGAATAACTGTATGTGTCAACTCTTTCCAAAGGCCCCAACCCTGGTGAGCATTCTTATAACCCAAGGCAGACAGTATCTCCTATCAACCTGAACATGATATTACAGGACTGTGATTTGCTTCAGAGACTTTAAAAGAAACTGTCATATCAGTTATAAATCAAATGATAATCTGAAGAGCAAGTGATTTCAAATTATTTTTGAAAGACAATATTACCAGAATAGTCAATCCATATTAATTCTATGATTTCAGTTTTGATAAGAAATTTGTCAATTTAATTTATATCCAATTCTATATGTCTGGGATGGCATTACAAACTTCTATATTAGAGGTAATAACATTCCGACTAATCATAGTTTTGATTAACCTACATGTATAGAAGTGTATTATTATAAAACACTCTAAAGGTCAAACTATGATTATGCAATTATTCCATACTCCAAAAAAAAATACTACACCAATATCAAAAAGATCATTTGGAAGTATTAGATCTTAGTATTAAAGCAATAACTTCTTGATATTAATATACTTGCAAAAATGTAAAGATTACTGGATTCCTAAAGTCTGAAGTTAATAAATTCTCAGAAAATATTCTTTTTGATTATTTAGTGGGCTATTGTACTTTATTCATCTTAGCACTGTTTCAGCAGAAAATATGAGAATGATCTTATATGTCTAAAATAAATAATTCCTATTTCTTGATAACAGACTGTCTTAAAATATAGTAACTGACCATAACGTAAGGGACATTCATGAAGTTCAAAAGTTAACCCAATTAATATCCCAGGTGAGATGTATACATTTCCCTTTGTTTTTAAAAATTTAATACTTTACAGCCCTTTAATATAAGCTTTAAATGCACTAGCTACATTTCTCACTTTTATTTTTCTTCGACCATCTACTGCACCACTGTGGCAGCTCCAGAATAACACAGACCAAATCCTACTTATTCACTTATCCTTAGCACATAGCACATGCCAACACTCTGGAATTAGTTTACATATATTTGTTGGTTACATGAATGAAAATATTTGGGATGAATATATCAATTACATTAACCCATATTTTGAGTTTTGAATTCTTTGTGTTAACAAATATATAAATGATGTAAGATATTTTAGTGAAATACCTTAAAATTTATTAACCCAAGAAACATTTTAATGCTTACTCCATACCAGGCTTTTTGGGCGTTGGAGATAAAATAGTAAACAAAAGAGACAACACCTTACCTTATTCCTTACCCTACCTAAAAGTGCTTATTATTTTAGTTGACAGTATTCAATATTACTTATTGAGTACTGACTATGGCTTTGCTACTATTCTCAGCTTTTTAAATCTATTAATTGATTCAATCTATCATTGAGGTAGGACTGTTATTACATGCATTTTTTTTTTGAATTTTTGAATTTTATTTTTTTTTATACAGCAAATTCTTATTAGTTATCTATTTTATACATATGAGTGTATATATGTCAATCCCAAACATGCATTTCTGATATAAGTAAATAGACACAGATTAGATAATTCGCTTAGGTTCTCACAGTTAATAAATAACAAAGTTGGAAATATTCCCCAGTAAGTCTGCCTCTAAATCCTGCAGATGTAACCACTATATAATAATCCAGGAGTAGTTTATCAGAGGGCTATCATAGCTTCTAAACTGCTTATTTTAGTCAACCCAAAAATCTGCTTCCTTAAGGATAAATAATGGAGTCTAAAGATGGAAAAAGTTCTTGAATAAGTTAAATATTATAGTTTATAATAGGAAGATACACAAGCCTCAAATATAAGCCAGAATTCGTGAGCTGGAGCTCATAGAGAACAGAGCCATACCTGTGTGGAGCACAGCTATCAGCTGACTGTAACACTGACCTTGATTTATAACACGAAAGAGAAAGAAATTCCTATCCTTTTTAAGTAACTAAATTATTGTTGTATCTCTCTGTTACAACCTAACTTTACCATGACCAAAAAAAGATGATTATTAAATAATTTAACTCAAGTCTTCTCATTAGAAAAGGGTATAATTAACAGTACCAAATAAGTCATGTATTTGGAAGAAAAAATTGAATTTAGCTTATCTATTTGCTGTCCTCCAATTATAGAATAGGAGCCATTTTAGATTTTCAGACATTTACTAAATACTATCCTTAGCAGCACTGGAATCCTCATGCCATTTATATGAAATGCCCCATACTTAGTAAATTCTATCTAGAAATCCAGCTTTAGTATCCTACTCGTCACATACTCACACATGCGTGCGCACACACACACACCAACCAGTCAACAAGTGGCTGGCTTATGTTCATTTTATCTTTGTCACCTTGTTAGCTATACACAACAGCTATAACACAGGAAGGTTATAAGGAACAAGAGCTGGAAACAAGAGATTTTGTTTTGTTTTGTTTTTATGAGTGCAGTATCAGTAAAATAGTGTCAGCAGAACCATGTTACTGTGAATTAAAGAATGAGAGATTAAGAAAAAAAGACAAAGGCAGAAGATTCCATCTAAAAATTGGGGAATTGATAAAAGAGGGGTCTTGTATTCTACTTATTTAGTTGGTTTCTTTTCAGGCTTTCTTTTTTATTTGGTACATGTTACTAGTATATTAAAGAAAGGTGCCCCATGGGATATAATACAAATGCAAGTGCTTCTTTAAAATTAATTTAGTAAAATACGGTAGAAATTGCTGGGTTTTGTCTAATATCTATTACTGTCTTCCTCCAAAGTAGTAATACTTTTTGATTAGCAAATGGTCATGCACAATAAATATCATACCTCAGTGTCCCTTGCAGCAAGTGTGGCCATATCACTGATACTGAATGTGAGCAGGATTCATGTGTTCAACCACTGTAGTGGTACTCTTTGCCTCTTCCACCACCTTCAATGCAGGAAAGTTGGAAATATATGTATAAGGGTAAATTACTAGGGATAGTGGTGAAAGAAATAGATGAAGCAGAGCCAAAATACTAGCTCAGACTTTTATATGATAAAGAGATCCATTTCTAGCTTGCAAAAAATTGCCAAAAGCTATTAAATGTTGAAAACATGGTGTCTATAGGTTTTTGGAATGTTCAGTTCTTCACAATTATCAAAACTGTGAACTCATTTTAATGTCAAATACTCTTAGCTAGCCAAGCCAGAAGGTTGTGGATTAATTCTTTGTTTTGGAGTTTAGTTCCATCATATCTCTTGATATTTCCTCCCTCACTGGGTAGCTAATATTCCTGACCTTTCCAGGTTTGGATCACAAAAAATTAAGAAGGGGAGGTAAGAAGGCTGCTATAAAATAGCTCAGTTCTCTGTGCGGTCCACATCTGGTACTTGTAAACAAACACGCACATATACTTGGAACTTTGTCTACAAATATTTGTTTTCCAGATGTAGCAGTGTGCTTCCTCAATACAGCTCTTTCAAAGTATCTCATCGGTATAAATCTTAAGCCCTCCAAATTTCTTAGGCAAAAATTACTTCTATTAACCAATAAGGAAGAAACAGCCTTCATGTCCCAGTGGCTTATTTCAATTAAGTGACGTTTGTTTTATACTCATCCAGTAGTTCAAAGTGGTTATACTGAAGGTGATTTTCCATACAGCCATTCAAGAAGTAAACTAGGCTCTTCCATTTTGCAATTCTAGCAGCCTTTGTATTTGGCCAGACAGGGGAGGGAGGGAGGGAGGGAGGGAGGGAGAGGGAGGGAGGGAGGGAGGGAGGGAGAGAGAGAGAGAGAGAGAGAGAGAGAGAGAGAGAGAGAGAGGGAGGGAGGGAGGGGGAGGGAGGGAGAGAGAGAGAGGAGGGTCTTTGGGGGAAGGCTTGGAAGTATTTGTATCTAACTCCTTTCCACATTGCAGTGCCCAGAATGTAAACATACAACCACATGTAAGGGAAGTTGGCAACCGTCATCTATATATAGTCCGAGGAAGAAAGATAAATTATTTTAGTGAATCAGGAGCCAAAATAATAGCTGTTCTCTGAACAAGCCCCAGACTTCTGTGTCTTGCAAACTTCAGTGATACCTCTCAGTCTCTTCTACTGGTCCCACTGAAGTCCTTCCCTCTAGACAAAGCACCCCAAATATATGTCTCCAGAAAAATCATTGCTATTAATTTTTCTTTGTAATTTTACTACTTCAGGTTTAGCGTAAGGTTTCTATCCGAGAGATTCCAGACTCATGCTACAGGGTCTAGGGCAACAATTTTGACCATTTGTCAATTTGTATTTGGGACTGATATCACAGCATTAATCATATCACTGTGTCTCTGATAGAATTTCCACTTTAACATCTTAGAGAAGAGTAAACACTTAGAGAACAAGAGTAAAAGTAAGTAAAACTGGAGAGGTTGAAGACAGGAAAGAATTGGGATGGAAGAGAATTCTGGGAAGATGAGAATCAATGGAGCTCAGAGAATAGTTGGAAGTGTTTCTTCAAGTAGGAGAAAATTAAACAAACTGATGCAAATACAAGCAATTCTGCTGGATTTCTCATAGAAACTTGAGTGGGTTTCTAATTACTGGCTTCTGTTTTCTACTGAGTAATAGATAGGGAGTTTTGAAATGGGAAATTTGGAGAAAATGAAGAGGCTTTGAAATAGCTGACTCTAGAACATCTCAAAGTATATTTCATGGAATATTTGTCTTGCAAGATGCACTATGAATAAAGAGTCTGTGGTCAAATGTAGGGAGCATTACCTGCATATTCAAAGAAGATTCTCACACTACACTAGCGTATTATAGGGTCCAGATTTTGGTGCTGAGAATGGACGAGTCATTCAACATTTAATCCAGTAATTCACCAAGAAATTTAAAACTATAACTTTCTTTGAATATATCTATTTAAATACCATTGAATATAGCATTTCATGTAAGCCATATGAGAGTAGTCTTAATACATTTTCTCAAGCGCTAGTAATTATTATAACATTCTCAAAGTAATAAAGAAAAAATAGATTATGCTTATCCGATTTGTTCTCTCTTTAGATATATACCATCAAACACAACAATTTTAAATGATCAAGTTTAATGGTTATGCGGATGATTGTGGATTGACAATTTCAATTTTGCTGTCAGACCATACTGCAGGAAGAAAAAATATATAGAGGTTATGGTAAGGGCAAGATTGTTTCCCAACATCTAGGAGATTACGTGTTTACTTCTGAACACTGAAAGACATAGTTGTATTTTTCCTAGCTCTGATTGGAATAAATTTACTCTTTTCCCATGTGGTGAGTTTATCGGAAGCCCATGGTAAAATGATTGGCCCATTACATTTCAGAGTGAAAGAATGAGGGCCAAAAGTATAACTCTTTGAGGTTCACAGGATTTTTATGGCTATTTATTGAAGTAAAAGTTCCAGTGTATTCATTTAAGAAGACAAAAGAATTCTTCAAGTCTGCTGAAAGAAAAGTCTTCCCCAAAGCATGCAGAAGTTACTGCATAGGTCAACTCAGTAGAATCATTTCCAATCTCATGTAAAATTAGCCTTTTTGCATAAGCCCATAAACATTTTTCATAATATCATTTAAGGCAATTACCCTCCTCAGAAGTGAATGTGGGAACCTGTAATATTTCTCTTAATATTATCATCTGAAATTCTTATTTTCTTCTTCTGAATTCTTAGAACTATATGATATATCAACTAACACTGTAATCTTGGATCAAGTTTACAATAAAACTCCACTCTGATCTTTCCAGATGGCTCCCTGACAATCTGTGAACATAAAATAATTATTTAAAAATACTAACTTACAATTACAGAAAAATAGGAAAAAAAGCATATTAATTTAATTAATCAACAATTCCAGGGCTGAAAAATTGTACAAAACTAAACTAAGTTGTTATTCATCATAAAGGGTTTATTCCATGACAACTATGAACAGTAAGGAAAATAATACAAAGTTATTTACTCAGCTTACCTCATCTGACATATGTCCTCATTTTAAGTCAATCAAAGCATACTGTATTATTTACCCAATATAGAATGTGGTACAAAGAACTTAGTTTATGATTAAATGTATATTTAAATTTATTAAGTCATTACATTAAATACTATATATTTCACATAAATAAAAAAACACCTATCATAGCAAAAGTGTATTCAATTTTGTGTCAAGGAATTCACTAGGTAGTGTGTAAAACTCTCTACTTTGGGATGGATTTTTAGAAATTTCTTACTTCTTTCTGAGCCATCTTCATTCAAATTGTCTTCTTTCCCTCTACTGACTTTTACCTGTTTCAGTGTACTCTGTAAGCAAGAGATTTCTCTGAAATGATCCAATGTGTAAAAAGGATTAATTTCATTAAATTTTCATTTTACTTATTGAGAAAATTTATAAACTCTCTATGCCCTTTGCTCTTTCTTTTTCACACTTTTATTTTTCTTTGAAGATTCTGCTTCTGTCACTTATTGTGACTCTCTTCTTGTCACTCCATCTCACTTCATGTAATAATAATATCAATGCAAAATAGATATTCCATTGTGTAGTGTGATCCCTTTATAACTTTATTTTGGAGGATGGTTACTTTATCACTTTTTTGCACAGTAGGAACATTTTGTATTCTTAGGAATCCGTTCAATATATTTGGATTTAAAAAAATATGATCCTTGGCAAAATACCAAAAGGATGATCAGAACCTCAGGAAACAAAATTACTCACCTGCAAATGAAACTCCTGGTTAGGTCACTCTAAAGTGTCCCAATTATAGCTGCTGAGCAAGATCAAAGAAGACACTGGAGTCAGGGAAAGTAGGAAATAGAATAAGAGTGCTTTCACATTTAACTTTTTATGGTCCACCACGTGTAGATTGAAATGATCCAGCAAAATTTTAGATCTGCGTTGGCAGATGTCTCTACCCATCAGCCTTCAGTGGTGCTCTTCACAGTTTTTAGATAAATATAGTCATAAGCATTAAACAAAAGGCTCTTGTACTGAGTGTATGGTGATAAAATTAAAGATGTAGGCTTATCCTTAGAAAAATGTGTTTAAAGACTTGCGATCTGTGCCACTTGAAGAAACAAGACAATTGAGGCAGTCTTAACACTTCTTGCAGGTCTTTTTAGGCATCAAAAACTTTAATAAGTTTAATTTTTTAACTGGTGTACCTGCCCAGCTGGTGCTTTAAGTAAATAGTTTATCTAATGGCTAAATCTTCAAAGCCTACAATAAAGACCATGTGAAAAGACTCTGCTAAGTGTACTTTAAAACTACTCTCTCCGGGACTTCCCTGGTAGTCCCCGTGGTTAAGAATCCACCTTCCAA
This sequence comes from Balaenoptera borealis, assembly GCF_965194805.1. Lineage (NCBI taxonomy): Eukaryota > Metazoa > Chordata > Mammalia > Artiodactyla > Balaenopteridae > Balaenoptera > Balaenoptera borealis. Next base: position 24,300,835 of record NC_138867.1, on the reverse strand, counting down.
AGCACGGAACATGGGTTCAATCCCTGGTCAGGGAACTAAGATCCCACATGCAGCAGGGCAACTAAGCCCAGGTGCTGCAACTAGAGAACTCATGCACCCTGGAGCCCACGTGTCGCAACTAAGACTCAACGCAGCCAAAAATAAATACTTTGTTTTAAAATTAATTAATTTATTAATTTATTTATTTTTGGCTGCGTTGGGTCTTCGTTTCTGTGCGAGGGCTTTCTCTAGTTGCGGAGAGCGGGGGCCACTCTTCATCGCGGTGCGTGGGCCTCTCACTATCGCGGCCTCTCTTGTTGCGGAGCACAGGCTCCAGACGCGCAGGCTCAGTAGTTGTGGCTCACGGGCTCAGTTGCTCCGCGGCATGTGGGATCTTCCCAGACCAGGGCTCGAACCCGTGTCCCCTGCATTGGCAGGCAGATTCTCAACCACTGCGCCACCAGGGAAGCCCCAATATTTTTTTTAAAAGAAAAAAGAACAAAAAAAAACACTACTCTCTCCAATCATAGCATTTATTTTCCTACGTAGAAACTGTTTGATGGTTGTTCTCCCTAGTCAATTATATCTAGTTTTCTTCATTTATTTTTGTATACCAGTTACTTACTGTGATGTCAAACACATGGTAGACACTCAAAACTATTCATTTATATCAGGAAACCCTAAATAAAATTGAGTTCTAAGGTTTTATAAATGAACATAGAAAAATAGTTATTAATTGTGTATCTGGAAAAACAATGATTAGCCATGTTAATTTTTTCCTACACAAATAAATTCTAATTATATTCTGAAATCATATTTTAATGTTTGCATATTTCTAGACACACTTGGGTTTTCTGTAACCTCTGAAATGTATTCACATTATTCCTTTCATTTATTCATTCGTTTATTCAAGTCAATCGTTTATTTAGAAAATAGTGTGGGATTAATATGTGCTACCCTCAGATTTCTGCATCATTAATACAGCTGTGAATAAAAACTGAAAACTTCACTGTAGTCATATTCTAGTGGATGCAACTTCTATTTTAGTGAATAGACAGAAACAAATATATAGACATTAAACAGTATAATAGAGAGCTGATTAAATCTATGAAGAAAATAAAGTAGGTTAAGCAAGACAAGTATTTTTTAGTAAGTGTTTATTATTTTATATAAGGATATTAGTAAAACGCTCCCTGATGTGGTAATATTTGAGCAGACAGACACTAGGCAAAAATGGGAGAAAAAAAGTGCTCAAAAATCCCAGAGGAATATTTCCCAGGCAGAGAGAAAAAAACACAAAGTCATCAAGACAGGAATTTGCTTGGCATGATCTTTGGAACAAGAAATCCAATGTGTCAAAGTGAAATTGAGAAAGAGGGAAAGAGGTAAGAGATAACGTTATAGGCATAGCGTGGCTCAGGTAATGGTCCTACAAGAGGACCATTATATGGAATTTAGATTTTAGTCTGAGCAGGATTGGGAAACACTGGAGAATTTTGAGCAATATGATGTGAAATATTTTAAAAGGATCAAATTTGGTGTCATAGACAAGGATGGCTGCAGTGGAGGTGGTGAGAAGTGGTCAGACAAGGTATACATTTCAGTGGAACAATCAATATTATTGATGTGTTGGTATGAAATATGATGAAGAAGGCTCAAGGATGATTCCCCAGATTCACTCTGGGCAAGTAGAAGAAAAAGGGTCTATTTTCATTAGATTGGAGTACTGTAGAAGGTGTTGGTTTAATGGGAAATTACCATGAGTTTCATTTCTTACACATTAAGTTTGAAGTACTTTTTAGCATCTAAGTACAACAACTTAGGACATACTTTTATGGAGTTAAGGAGTAGACTCTGGGCTGGGGATATGAATTTGCAGCTCATCAATGTATATAGAACATTTTAAAAGTTTAGAGACTGAATAAGATTATCTAGATGAAGACCAGTTTGTCAAATGCCACTGATGGTTGAGAAAGACGTTTTCAAACTGTCCATTGGATTTGGCATCCAGGGTCTATTTGTGATTCCAAGAAGAGCTATGTCAATGGAGTCATGGGAAATGAATCATGACTGAAGTGTTTTTGAAGGAGAAAGGAAGGACTAGACCAGAGAATTTAAAAATTCAAATTTAAATAATTTCCTCTAAGTGACAAGCCAACAAAGTTTATGCTAATTGGAAGGGGTTCAGAGTCAAAGGAGAGTCTTGAAGTTGGGAGATATTAAAGCCAGGTATATGTTAATGAAAATGATTTAACAGAAAGAAAACATGCTGGTAGAGGAAGTAGAAAGCAGGGATAATTTCTGAAGTGATGGTAAAGAAGGGAAGGGATAAAAATCACAAGTGGATATTTTTGCCTTAGGAAAGAATCAAAACAGTGATCCATTGTGATAGGAAGAAGACAAAGAACAGATTCAGATAGATTTGATAGATTTGGTGGTAGATGCAGGTAGAAATTTTCTTCTCAATTCTTCCATTTTCTCAGTGGAAAAGAGCTAAACTTATCTTAGAACAAGGCAAGAAAAGGAAGTCTTAAATGAAAGGAAAGGAAGTCCTTTCCTTTCTTCTTAAAGGAGAGAGGAGAAAGTGTGACATAGGTATCTAAGAGAGTACATCTCTGCTATCAATTGTACTTAAATTAATTCTATCCAGAATAAGAGCACTTACTCCCTTTTACCCTTTTAAGACTCTAACTCCCAGTAGAGTAGAACTGACCCCAGGTAGAATTGACTACTCTTTCTTCTGGGGTTACTACTTGACTCTGAATTTTGTTCTCCTTCTGTAACACTCTCTGGCATTTTAGTTTTATCATGGTCTCACTCTGATAGACTAAGTGGCTCAAAGGTAAGAACTCTTATCTTACAGTTCAAGGTATGCCCAGTGCTTTTCACATACTATTCTCTTACTATATGTTTCATTGAAGGAACAAATGATACTTTATACAATGATGAAGTCTTAATTAAGAGATACAATTTGAAGCCCTCATCATAAGCTTAAATATCAGACAACTCCCACAGCATGATAAATAAGGAATATTCCAAATTGCACTATTTACAGTCTCAGAAATCTAGGGTTTCAGCAGAAGTGCCTTCAGTAATCTACTTGGAGTACTTAAAATGTCTTTGGTGCTTCTGAAGCCTAAATCTTCACTAGTAAAGCAAATCAATCCAATGACATTGTCTTGGGTGAGGGACTTTATTTTGGCCTATACTTGAATCTGTAAGTATATAGGAGTATTCCATTCAGATACCACTATTTGTTTTGTGTCTATTAGATTATAATTTTTACTTAAAATTTAAATATGTTCCTAAATAGTAGTTTAAAGATCAGCACTAATTTAAAAATAGAGGAGATATTACTCATTTGCGTAACAGTCATATTTGAGAGTGGATTTTAGGGTATGATTGCATTAAATTGGGTTGGGATGAACACAATTTTAATAACTGTTCTACACTGTCAGCCAAAATTACTTAAAAAAATTACTTCTAGCCAGATCTGCTTCCATATATAAAACTCTTAATCACAAAATACTCTTAGCTGTAAACCTACAGTCCACATGCCTTCTTGAATCACTCCCTGGCTGACTCAAAGGCAAGTTAAACTCAACAAGATCAAAATGAAGTCATGATCTTTCTATGCTCAAAAATGATTATCTTCCAGCATTCCCTATCTTAGTAAATGACAACTGATTCCACCCAGTAATACAAGCCAGAAACCACAATATAATACTCTCCTGCAGTCTTCCTTATCTAATCCATCATCACATTTCTGTCAATTTTTCTTCTCCTATACACTGTTTAAATGTGTCTACTTCTTCCCACATGCAAAACTACCTTGTTTCTCCAAGATACTGCCAGATCATTCCAGGATTTCAGCAACAGCCTTTTAATTTGCCTCCAAGTATCATAGCCTCTTTCAAACCATTTTATTTATTCTGTATTCAGGAACAGTTTTACAACGTTTGAATCTTACCTATGTCCCTCCATATCCTTAAAATTAAAACTAAAAACAAAAATCAGTGCATTCCCATTGTTCTCAAACTCTTGAACATGACAGAGAAGGTCTGGCTCCTATTGCCTCTCCAGTTTTGCCTCAGATACACCCCCCCTTCTCTCTGAATACCAGCCATTTTGTCCTTTTTTACATTTCTGCAAATGTGACATGCTTCTGTTCAAAGACACATTCAGTTGTTGTCTCCATTGCCTGGGACACTGTTAACTTTGCCTCACACATCATTCCACTTTGTGAAATTGTACTCTTCCTTCCAATTTAACTTAAAAATCACATCTCCAGAGAAGATTTCTCTGGTCTATCTGAAACAATCAACTCCTCCTCTTACACCATTTCAAAGTTATTTATTTATTTTATATTTATTCAATGTTACAACATGTACTGTTTCATCAGAGCCATGGTATTTTACATGTATTTGTATATTCTGTGATTATTTGCTTGATTACTGTCTATCCCATTAGATAGAGACTCCACAAGGTTCAGCAGAGCCTGTGTGCTTTGCTCACAATTACTTCACTAATGTCCACTTCAAAATGAGCTCATAGAATGTCCTTATTAAATATTGCTGAGAGGATAGCTAAATAAAAATACACAGACACACTTATGTAGAGAAATAGTGCTCCATAAAATATATAATAACTTCCCAAAGACAGAGCCATTATAGACTTATTAGAAACATTCTGGTTTTAAACTAACAAAAACATGCTTTTTTTCTTCTTCTTCTTCTTCTTTTTCTTTACAGAAGCAAGGTGCCAGAAGCAATTCTGAAATCAATTGTTAAGAATTGCACAAGCTAAAAGAGGATTCTGCAAACTTTTTCTTTGTTTGTTTGAACAGATGGCAGGTGCTCATGCAAGAAAATACATGCTATATAAAAAATAAATAAATAAAGCAAATTAAAATCAAATAACAAAATATATTTAGGTTAATGATATATCTATCTATAGAGGAAACACTTATTCTTCCAATGATTGTTCATAAATCATTACTCAATTTTCAAATTTTCTTGGTATAATTTGAAGCAAGTTTCTTTTACAATTGAGGACAACCTAATGACTTTCTTATACATAATTATTCTGTTGTGTTTTACAAGAAATAACATATATACTGTAATATTTAAAACTCAATTTACGGGCTTCCCTGGTGGTGCAGTGGTTGAGAATCTGCCTGCCAATGCATGGGACACGGGTTCGAGCCCTGGTCTGGGAATATCCCACATGCCGCGGAGCAACTGGGCCCGTGAGCCACAATTACTGAGCCTGCGCATCTGGAGCCTGTGCTCCGCAACAAGAGAGGCCGCGATAGTGAGAGGCCCGTGCACCGCGATGAAGAGTGGCCCCTGCTTGCCACAACTAGAGAAAGCCCTCGCACAGAAACGAAGACCCAACACAGCCATAAATAAATAAATAAAATAATTAAAAAAAAAAAAAACTCAATTTAATACACATTAAAAATTATTAAAGTAAGTATCACAGTTCTAATCAATATGAATTTTAAACATAATATTAATGGGAAAGTTTCATAAAGGAAGTATTTTATACTTTTATACTCAAGCCTTTTTTAAAAAAATAATACACGTTGTGTAAAATATACTTCATTCCTAATTACATGGATGACTCCTTCAATTTATATTCTGTATTTGTTACAGTTTAAGTACAATAGTCCCTGAAAAGGAATAGGGAGAGCTGTATTTCCCTGGAGGCTCTGCCAGTCATTAGCTACTTGGCCTTGGGAAATGCACACTGGCATCCTGGATCTTGTTTCCTCATAACTCAAATGAATGTGCTACTCTTGATTATTTCTAAGGGAACAGTCAAAGCCATGATTCTGCAGTTTGATTTTCTAATTCAAATAGAATACAGCATTGATGTAGTCATAGATTTTTATCCCTGGAGTTTCTTTAATGGGGGAAATTAAAATAGCTTAAAGAAAAATCACAAAAGTATAAGTAAAAAGGGTAAGTAGACCTGGGGATTATTTCCCAATTTGGATTTTGTTGCTGAGAGATTGTTTCCATGGTACACATTCTGTCAAAATCCCTCAGAAAAGATGTCTATATTACCATTATTTGCTCTGACAATATCAGCTGTTAACAGTCTTATACTTCCTTTTCAAAACAGAGATTGAAGCAAGGACAAAGAATGAAATGGTGTAAACTCATTATTGGGCCAAAATTTAATTCAAACGCATTATCATTTAAAAACTATAATCTTGTGCTCTCTCGAGATACTCACTCAGGGATACTGCATCATTATCTTTCCTTAGAGACCATTAAAAAAATTCTCTGCAGGGACGTGAAGGCCAACAAAAATCACCATCTCATCTATTTAAAACTAGAACATATTTCATCTTTCTACATATTAGATTTATTTAGAAATTAAATAAATTTTTAATTTGAAAAGTTAATTTTATATAGCAAATCAGAAATAAATTACATGCTTATATGTATTATATGATATGTATGTACGTACATATGTATGTATATATGCGTTTACATACACACATTACAAAGTCAGAGCATGTATGTTTAATAAAATTGCCCTCTGACATACTTTTTCTAGCTAATAATGAATCACAGATACCCATCAAGTAAATTAAGATCTAACTTACTCTTTTAAACAGCTAATTATTCTTCATATGGAGTTTTTTTGTTTTTTTTTAATTACATGCTTGGAACAACTAACATTAGGTAACATATTACTCAACATATTTTTGTATACTACATGTATCAGATTGTTGAGTTCTGCTGATCCACCATTTTGTTAAAATTAATCATGTAATGAACTTTGTCTTGCCTTGACTGTTAATTACTTTTCTCTGAATTTGTGTTTTTCTCATATATTGTACCATTTTATACCTCGGGTATATAGCGGAATAAAGAATCTGAAACAGAGCAAGCAGTTTGCTTTAGTATAATATTTACATTTTATACAATAACATATCAAATTGTACATTGTGTATATTAATATTGTTAATTCTCTTCTTTATGTGAGATATCTGAGACCTCACAGTTAATTTATTTTGATTCAGAAGTATTTTTCAATGATAAAATTAGTATGTAATTTTAATGCATTTAATTTAATCTAAAATAAAATATTTTATTTAATGTTCTACTCCAGATTCTTTAAATTTAGTCATTCAACCATATACTACGTAGCAACTGGGAAATATTGAGTTATTTTTTTAATAAATAAATACACACCTTAAGTACATGCATTTCTTTCCATTTGAACTTAGACTGAAATTACCTCTTTTAGGAACTATTGTGAATGTTTTTTGGTTTGTTCTTGATCTGTTAATTTTTTCTCTTAATCTGTGGTTTTCATAGCTCATCACTTGTACTTAGTGCTTGTATATCCTTCTGTCTCGTCTAATTTATGCCTTATCCATCCTGACCCTTGTTCTGACTTATGTTTACTTTGGCTTACCCCTGCATTCATAGCTTTACTTGATCCATGATTTTGACATTCCTCTAAGGTCTTGAGTGGGAATTTCTCTGTTCAAGGTTTTGGACAAACATAAAGGCACTGGCTATTGAAAACCCTAGGTTTCACATGAAGGGAACTGATGTGACAATTTGCCATGGTTCTTTTAAGAACTGGCCATAAGAAATGGAGACCTGGCTGTTCTCCATTCTCACTCCCGGCATCTAATACAAATGGTCTATGATTTGTGGCTTAGCTCAAAATTCAGTTGATATAACTGTACTTCTAGAAGGTTTAAAATATTCCATTCTGGTACTCTTTTCATAACCAGAGAGTGGCAGATAGGATAGCAAATTTCAATAATGTTTCTCAAGTTCCTCTACAAATATATCAGTACAAAAATACAGAACTCTTGGTTTGTGAATGATAAAGAGTAGACAAATTTTCTTATATCTGTTTTATCAAACAAGGAGATTTATACTCTTGTAATGAGTAAAAATCCTATTCTTAGAGGATTACAATATACTAGTCCCTAACAAGTGGTTACTTGCCTCAGGGCAGTAACCCTGAGTTTCCATAGGCCCCTGGGGGAAGGGCATTGGTTCTTAATTACATTTCACCAATTAAGTGTTTGCCTGCAATTTTGAGACAATCCACAGAAAGAATTGCAGATCTTTTCAGGCTTCAGATGCAAATGCTGAATTTTTATCTCTAATTAAGATACTTTTACTAACTGATAAAATTATAATGAACTAAAAGATCAAGAACATCTTTTTTCCTTCCACTTCTCATGGCGGCAGGAGTGTGAAAAGTGACAACTCTCTTGTAAAGAACAGTGATATTGTTTCCTTCTTCTCACTCTTTCTGCCTTTCTATACCTCGTATGGCTGAGAAAGTGGGCTACAGAATTAACCTTTTTCCTGCTGGATCAGACTTCCAGCCAGCAATCTGTGTCTTCTGTCTCTTTTTGTAATGATTATTTCTTCAGTCTCTTATCTTTGCAGGTGGTAGTATGATGCTGTTACGGGTTGAACTCTGCCCCCGCCCCTCCCGGCAAAGTCCTAAACCTTAGAAACTCAGAGTGTGGCCTTATTTAAAGATGGGGTCTTTACAAAAGAAATCAAGTTAAAATGAGTTCATTAGGGTGAGCCCTAATCCAACCTGACTGGTGTCCTTATAAAAAGCAGGAATTTGGACACAGAAACAGACAAGCATAAAGGAAGATGATGTGAAGAAACAGAACAAAGATGGTCATCTACAAGTCAGGGAGGGAGGCCTGGAACAGATTGTTCCCTCTGTAAGAACAAATAAAAATTAAAAATAAGATTTTAATTCTGCCTCATAAATAAGGATACTTTTCCTCCACCTCCCTTTTCTCAGATCATTTACTTTAGAAAACTTGCAAGTATAAGTTCTTTCGCTGCCTCTTTGAAATGTATGTAAATATTTTTAGAAACTAAATGAGCTTTTTGTCAGCTCTATGACCCAGGAATGTCTTTTTTAAGGAGCTGGGAGCCATCTCTTTGAAATCTAATCATCTAAAAAGACAGCACTCCAACCTCCCAGTTTTTGTGGGAGGGTAGGAGCTTAACCTCTATGGGTAACTTTTCTGAATTGCAAAACTGTCTGTTACAAAAAAGATGAGAAGTTTGCTTTTTCTCTTCATAAAGCCAATTAGATAACAGAGGTGGTCACCCTACTTACCAGATGAGTCTAGAATAAGCTATGTGTGAAAAACGGTGCTGTCAAGTACTCTTACCTCAGGACTTATTATTGTTCATCTTGAGAACATGTAGGTAATGGGTTGTATCTGTTTGATTATATAAAAGGATGAGAGTTTTTTCTGTCTTTGCAACCTCTTAGGGGATTGCCTGTTAGAGCATCCCGTTCTGCTTTAATGCTTATTCAATAATAAAAGTATTTTCTTTGTCTACTTACCTTTATGGGGCTATTTTCTTGGATAGGAGAGGATTTAGTTTTTAATTATATTTCCCCAGTACTTCACATCCCTCGAAAGGAACCAACATTGCCAACACCTTGATTTTGTACTTCTAGCCTCTACCATCTTGAAACAGTAAATACCTGTTACTTAAGCCACCCAGTTAGTGGTACTTTGTTATGGCAGCCTTAGCAAACTAATTAAATGTTAAGACTACGGTTTGAGTTTAAGGCCTAGGAACATTTTAAGACATTAACCCAGTTTGTTAGACTTCTATTCATTGGTCTATGTTATGCTAAGTACACACTTCCCTTTAAGATTTCATGGGAATGCAGAAGGCTGACAATGAGAAATCTGGTATTCTTGGGCTTTAACAACATAACACTTTCCTAACATACATTCTACCATTATCTGACACAAATGTGATACCATTACATTTTTCACCTACTGTATTAGAGATTAATATCTCAGAAACATATCATTGACTTCTGTAAAGGAATTCCCTACTTAAATCTTCACATGTCTATATGCCTGCATGATTCTTAAACCATTCCAGAACTTGTTAAGAATACCCATCCAGCTGAGCCCCAGTTTAATACCCACCCAAATAATGTCATGATGAAAAATGATCAGTCAAAAGAGAAATGTTTAGATTTTTTTTTAGTAACCAATCAAAAAATGTCGTGAGAAGCCTATCATATTTTAAAGTAACTGTTTGTTTTGGTCCTATATCAAGCACCTACACTGCAGAGTGAATCGCTGAACTCTCTCCAGAGTGCTATGACTCTCTCTTTCCTCGCAAATTAATAAATTCAGACTTAATACAAACTATTTTGTTGTGGTGGTTGTTTTTGTTAGTCTTCAATGCCTCTGTTTATGAAGATAAATAGGTAGAGATAGCTTGTTTATCTTTTTATCCATGATGGGGAAGACCACAATAAAAAAAAAAATAAGTTTTGGCTAAGGCTTTAACACAAGTTTTCACTGTTAAATGAGTTTTTACTCAAGTGCTAATATGGAGAGGAATCCAAGCAATTCTCCATCTGCCCCAGCTCTCTAGGCCCATGGAAGGATGTATCATGGATAAGGGACAGGGGAACATGTATGGAAATCAGCTTGGATATTTCCTCAGAACAAATAATTGGTCCTACTTGTTCCCAGGATGAGCTGACAAGGGGCATGAACCACTCTTTCAGCTCTTGCTCAGACTTGGGGGAAGTTAAAATTCAGAAACTTGTAGAAAGGATAAAAAGCCTGACTAATGTTTGTTCAAGACAAAGCAGAGTGTATGAAATGGGCAACTGAGAACATTCGGTCAGTGGGGGATGAAAACCTCCTCTACTCCAGGAAATGTGGTTCCTCTGTTCAAAACTAGACCATGGGGCTTCCCTGGTGGCGCAGTGGTTAAGAATCCGCCTGCCAATGCAGGGGACACGGGTTCGAGCCCTGGTCCCGGAAGATCCCACATGCCGCGGAGCAGCTGGGCCCGTGAGCCACAACTACTGAGCCTGCGCGTCTGGAGCCTGTCCTCCGCAACAAGAGAGGCCGCGATAGCGAGAGGCCCGCGCACCGCGATGAAGAGTGGCCCCCGCTTGCCACACCTGGAGAAAGCCCTCGCACAGAAACGAAGACCCAACACAGCCATAAATAAATAAATAAAAATTTAAAAGAGATAAGCAAAACATTCTCTCTATAAATTAAAAAAAAAAAACTAGACCATGATGAACGGGAGTTGCTTGGCAGTTTTGTGGACCAAACCCAGTCTTACTAACACCATCTCTTCCGGTAATCCAACTCTTTCCCTACAGGGGAAGCACTCCCTTTTAGACATCGTCAGGGAGAAAGCCCATTAACAATTTCTAGGAACTAAAAATAGAAGCTGTGTAATAAAATAAAGTCTAACCTTTTTTTTTTCCTTTGTGCTTGCTCATAAGGTGACGCTCGCACACGCCTTGCAACTGGCACCTCAGGCCGGAGTTCCTAGCGCCAAATGCTGGTGCGCGACACCGCCGCTCTAGAACTCTCAATTCAAGATGGCGGCGGCGGGCCGTGTGCAGAGACGCCGCGCAAGCGCCCTGCAAGGCACTGCGAGCTGGAGCCTGAGCAGCACAGCTGCGCCTGCCTGTAGAGAGCTCCGCCCACTTCCCTCCCCGTTGATGGAGCCCTAGAAAGCCGTCCCGCTCACAGCCTGTTCAGAGAGCATGGACTCCAGTCTGAGCTCACCCCTCTCCATTCTCTGATCAAAGACTAAAGCTTTCCTTAGCTTCTGAACCGAACTTGGTCATGTTCTATTGGTGCAAGCTACACTGGGCAGGAGGACGCTTGTTGGGATCAACTTGGGAGGGTTGTAAGAACTTCACTATATCACTTTTTTGGGGAATCACAACATCCTCTACACTTGGAAACCAGCAAAGCTGTGAAGTCTCAAAACAAATCTCCAGGGAAACACTGTTTTTTAAACTTAGTGTATAGGAGCCTTTAATCTCTGTTAAAAAAAAAAAAAGAACGAACAAGCAAATGTATCTTTAATATTAAATAATTATTCAAATATACTATTCTTTAATGATGCTTTATTTTCCATGTATCTTGAAGTTATTTAAAAACAGTGCATTTTATAAATTGAAGCAACATAAGAAAACAAATTACAGAACACTTTAAACAAATACTCTTATCTCTTATCAATAAATGTCAATTTGTAAACATGAAGTTTTATTTTATTTTCTGAAACAGTGGGGGGTAAAGATGATAAAGGTGATAGAACTATATAAGAAATACATTAATGATGCAATAGGAAAATAAAGTAATTTTACTAAAACAAAGGACAGATCTTACCAATGTCAGAATTTTCTCAGCAATGTTTATGCTTTATAAGTATATATTTATAATCATATAACTATTATGAATAATCCTTCAGGGTAGAAAACATTAATTTAACTCTGAAAATTGTTTAGCCGCTGACTACTGATTTCTGTTGAAATGACTGAATCTATGAAATCATAATTTTCCTTTTTTTTTTTTTGCAGATTTCCTGTTCTCAGAGCTCTCATTATTACCCTCTGGATCCATTTTTCTCAGAGATAGACTATGTGCTTTGCTTCTTATATTCCCAGAAACATTGGGCTTAATTGCAGGTGTTGTGGGAATACATTTATGAAATTTAGAGAAAGGCCATAAGGGAAATGACTCACTTGGTAGAAATCCATGTCAATAGTGTATCTGGAATGATCCACATTACTAGCTTGGAGTACAAACACAATTACCTCACTTTTATTTACTCAGTTTAGTACATGAGCACCCAACTGCCCTCAGTGATGGGAAGTCCCCTTATTCCCCAAAGCCTCCCCCAACCACCCTACTCTGGCAGGAACACTAGGGACTCAGTTCAAAGAAGATAGGTCCTGCTGCAAGAAGCCAGAAAGAGAGAGAAAACTAGGAAGCGTGACTAGTCCACTAATGCCGTGGCTCGGGTCTCTGCCACGTGAGGTTACAGGTGGTCCTGCACATTCTGATGGCAGGAAATTTGTTCATGTTTACGACAATACTACTATTGATTCAGCTCTTTTCTTCCCATCACCCCAGCAGCATCCCCCTGAGCTCTGAGGACGCTTCTCTTTTAGATCACGCTCACATGCTCAGCCTTGTCCCCCTAATGCTTAGCACAGTGCCAGGTGGACCACACTGGAGAAGAACCCAGCCCCAGTCTCCTGAGGTGCTGGAATAAGTCTTCCCCATGGAGCCTGGTTCGCTCCGCCTGCATGGGATCACCTTGGCACATCCCAACAAGGGATCTCCCCATTGCACATAAAGGGGAAAGGCAAATGTTGTTAAGCAATAAACATATACCCATTTTACATACCTACACCTACACCTACACACAAACGTTCACTGTCAAGGATTTCCTGTTTGCCTTAAATTTTCATGACTTAGAGGGTCTTTATATCTTTCTCTACAATGAAGCAATATCCTCCAAGGGACTGTTCTTGGCTATACAGTAGAAGTGGCACCTCATTCCAATACTAATTTTTCATAAAGAAAAGTCTGCTTCAAGACTGTGGCTACTGAGTGAGGTCAAGTAATCATTATTTAGGGCTTGAATGCTCATAGGAGGAGAGTTAATCAGCCATTTGCATCTCCCCCAGCATCTGGTAATTTTACCCATCATTAGAATTTTTTTCTATTTGTAACACATGTAACTGCAAATGATTAATATCCAAAATATATAAAGTTCACCAATGATCAAGGAAGAAACAGCATAGTAGAAGAGTGGCACTTCACACAAAGGAAATCTAAATGGCTAATAAGTCTTATTAGTAACCTTGGAAATTCACATGAAAATAATGAGATCCATTTCACACCCACCAAAGGGGTAAAAAATAGCAATTGGACAAAACCTAGCGCTGATGGGATGTGGAGGAATGGAGATGGTGGTGGGAGAGCAAGTTGCCTCAACTCCTTAGAAAGACAGTGGCACTCACTGGCCACCGTGCTGTTCAAATAGCCCCATGTGTTGGCGGGTCTGTGAGTAGTGGTGCATTCATCCAACGGGCTTCTGCAGCAGGGGATGAACAAGGCCTTTCCAGGACTGGCCAGTGAGAGCAGCCCATTGCCCTGAAGGAGGCCCCATGCCACCAACACCAGTGAATCTCAAAAACCTGCGCAGCCCCCAGGCATTGGGGGTGTGAGCTGGGGGAGAAGCCAGTGCTCCCCCAACTGTAACGGGTATGGTCAGCAGCCTCATGATGGCCCTAGTGAGCTTGCCCATTGGCAGTCGTGGTCCTGGTCGTCCCTCCCAGTTTGAGTGAGGCCAACCAGTGATATGACACAGGTGACTTTGTAGGCACTGGAATTTCCTCTTGGCTCTCTTGGATCACTTGCTGTGGGGCCCCAGCTGCCATGCTGTAAGGACACTTCAGCTGTCCCGTGAGGTGGAGAGGCCCCATGATGAGAAGCTGTCACCCCCCAGCCACACCAGCATTAACTGGCCAGGCAGTGAGTGGCCCTCCTGCCCCAGGCAAGCCTTGGCCAGATCTTACTGCAGCTTTAGGAAGGACTGAGCCAGAGCCATCCAGTGAAGCTGCTCCCTGACCCTCAGAAATGATGTGAGATCATAAACGTTTACTGTTTTTAGCATCTATGTTTTGGAGTGATTTGTTATGTAGCTATAGATAATCGAGAAACCTTGTAAAATGCAGTTTCTTTAACGATTCGCTGCTGAAAGCGTAGGATTCGGCACTTTAACAAGATCCAGGTGATGCCAGCGGGCCGGCAGGTGGTCCGTGATGAGGAGGCGGGTTAGGGCTCCACCCCCGCTACAGTGAGAGGCACTAACACAAAACGGTGCCCACGTCCGCAGGTTCCGCACTGCAGGGAGGGTCAGAGCAGCCAGGCTGTGAGGACGCCGAGGACAGCCCAGCGCAGCAGCGGCGGCCCACCTCGAGCATCAGGCCTGACGGGGGAAGGATTCATGGTGGACTCCAGAAGGTTCTGTGAGCCTGGAGCCTCCTGGTGAGTTCTGGTTCCGTTTAATTCCGAGTCTGCTCAGTGGGCTCTGGAAGCTTCTGTGAGTTCTGGTTCTGTTTAATTCCGAGTTTGCTCAGTGGGCTCTGGAAGCTTCTGTGAGTTCTGGTTCTGTTTAATTCCGAGTTTGCTCAGTGGGCTCCGGAAAGTTCTGTGAGTTCTGGTTCCGTTTAATTCCGAGTTTGCTCTGTGGACTCTGGAAAGTTCTGTGAGTTCTGGTTCCGTTTAATTTCAAGTTTGCTCTGTGGACTCTGGAAGGTTCTGTGAGTTCTGGTTCTGTTTAACTCAGAGTTTGCTCCGTGGACTCCTGAAAACATAGAGTTTTCAATGATATATTCTTTTGGGGTATAACGATGTGAGACTTATATGTGCTTTTAAAAGGCCCATTTTAAATTATTCAGTATGATTGTAGTTATGTTTGAAACAAGAGATAACAGTATTTAGTATATGTGTAACATAAAGAACAATAAAGTACGATCCAAAAATTCACTAATGCAGAACGCCACAATAAGCCATATAGATAGAAGTATCTATGCAATCTATTTTCGGATTAAAAAGTTTCAATTTATTATGAGGCCCCAGTATACATGAGGCATGAGTATTTGGTAAGTCGCTTAACTATGATATCTTTTTGTTTCATACTTTTATTTAAAGGAAACATAGTTGAAAATGTACAGGTGACACGGTAAGCAAGGAAATACCTTTAGTTCTTAAATTTGTATGAATAATGTTATAATCATCTTCCCTGTGACTTATTTTTACCACTGATTGGAATGGTTGTTACATTGCTTTTAACTTAATAGTTCTTCAATTTGTTGAAAACATTTCTGTTTAGAAATATTATTGAATAAACTAGCACAAATATAAAAAGACTACTCATTAGTAATTGATAAATTAATCACCTAATTATTTTTTAAATAGAAATTGTAGCATCCTGAAATCCTCTAGCATTGATTTGCACTAGGTGTAAGAATCAGATTTGAGGCTCATGCTGGTCTAAGTCCTAAGAAAGGAGTTACATTTTAAAAATATGGGCTTTGGGCCTTGTCATGTTGCCATATTATACACAACTAAAAACTTCTGATAAAATATTAATATTTTCAAAAGCCATTGTCACCTGCAAACATCTCAGCTTGAATTAATTTCTTAGATTAAGAATCCTGTGTCTAAGCAGAATACTACAGGGACGAGTGATGACAGAGATGAAAGCAATAGTATGATCACTGGGGAAGGTATTGAGCTATGATTCAGGGGTGACCCAATGATATGACATCAGGCGAACTATTTTTTCTTTTAATAGCTCAGCCTCCTATTTATAAAGAAGGGTTAATACTTGCACTCATTACATTTGTAAGATGTAGATAATTTCTTTTCAAAATAAAGTATTATGAACCTATCACCCTGACCTCCACAGATGAGATAATTAACCACGAGAAATTCAAAACTAATAATTATACTTGCAAATAAAAGAAAGAAGTATTATGAAAGTTAGCTGGTTCTGGTCCACAGTACATAGTTAGAAACCCATGAGGCCAAATGTGTTTCAAATTAAGAAATTTTGGATTTCAAAAATCTAATTTGATGTATTTACTGTATATTGATTATCCTATCCCCTAACCAAACATATGTATACAATGAAACATGAATATTCATTAAAAGGGATAAATTAAGACTATAAATACCTCATACCAGTTCACGACAGTTTGGGTTTTTTGTGAGTTTTTTTTGGATCAGAAGATAATCTGGTTTTCAGAAAATTTCTATTTCACAAATTAAGTAAGTTAGAATTTTCTTTCATGTAGTCAACATGAACATATTACAGAGTAAAATATAAACTTTGCCTTAAATTTGGAAAGTAAAGTCAGGAATTTCCAGGAAATTCTGTACTTTTGGAGAAAAAAATGAATTTCTAGAGATTCCTGTTTGCTCTCTGTCACTTAGATATCATTGTAATCAACCAGTTTAATAAGCAGTGTTTCAGTGTTCAGTGTAAAGATCAAAAGATATAAGAGATAGGAAGTACTAAGAACATACACCGGTCAATGTAAATAACTAAATAGCTGCATGAATAAATGTGTTGTAGTATGATACTGTTTGATGGAGAGGGGAAGGTCAGGGAAGCCCAGAATCAGAAATAAGCTGGGTGATGTGGGGATGGGGGTGGGATCAGACATAAGAGAGCTCACTAAGGGAAGAGGAGGTTGTTATAAAAAGGAGAAAATGAAAAGGAAATGTGCTACCAAAGGACATAATACAAACTAATGGCAATTTGTAAGGTATGAAATAACTTTCAACTGTTATTATAGGAAGATAAAATTAAAAGTACCTTAAATGACATATTAAGCAAATTCAGATCACTTTAAGCTTTAATGTTTTCATTGATAGATAATAAATTATGTGTAATGATTTAGAAAACTAAATACCAGAATCCCAGGTAATTTATGGAAGTAAATATTTTATACTTTGTTTCAAATCTATTTTAGGGATTAAATATTATGGAATAAAATAAAGATCTTCATTACTGTGGGACTATCTTTTTTTTTTTTAAATAAGTTTATTTAATTTATTTTTGGCTGCATTGGATCTTTGTTGCTGCGGGTTTTCTCTAGTTGAGGTGAGTGGGGGCTACTCTTTGTTGCGGTGCGCGGGCTACTCATTGCGGTGGCTTCTCTTGTTGCGGAGCACAGGCTCTAGGCGCGCGGGCTTCGGTAGTTGTGGTTCGCGGGCTCTAGAGCGCAGGCTCAGTAGTTGTGGCGCAGAGGCTTGGTTGCTCCGTGGCATGTGGGATCTTCCCGGACCAGGGCTCGAACCCGTGTCCCTTGCATTGGCAGGTGGATTCTTAACCACTGCGCCACCAGGGAAGCCCCGGAATATCTTTTTATTCATCTTTCTACCTACATGTGTATATAGATAGATATGTAGTTATAAATATATATTCTACATACTAAAATAAATTTGGAGAAAACCAAAATATTATTTATTTTGAATAAAATATTGAAATGGATCACTATGTGGAGATATTTTCCTAAACATACAGTTATGACCTGATAATCTAGAAAACAAAGCATTTATTTAAACTTTAAATTTTAGTGTCATTGAAAGGCACATTCTCTTGATTTATGAAATGGAATTTGACTTTAGCCTATATATCACATACATCACATACATCACTTTCTGGGGGTTACGGGAAGTTGACTGCAAGTATTCATCATTATTCAAAGTGACTAAAATGTAATAACACTGACAAATGTAAATTACACAGCAAGACTTATGTCCACCTTGTAGTACTGCCCATTTTTTTTATAATCCCACATAAGAAAAATTTAGCATCCTTTTGTTATCTTTTCTTTTGTATTTGTTTGTTTCTTGTGTTTATAATTTGCTTACATTGTTTTGTTTACCACAAATGCCATTTTGCCGGTTAATAACTTCATGCTAATTAACCACCTGAAATTTTTAATTGGTTTCCAATATTTAAGTCAATAAACACTCTAAATATGACTATATGCACCAAAGACAACTCAAAATTAAGTTAAAAAAATAGTAGGTTTATAGCCTTAGTATGTTAGTATAAAATTCCAAGGGATCTACTTCTAAGAAGATGATGATTAAGTATAATTTTATTTTTTTCATTTTTTGACTTTTTTCAAAATAAAAAGTAAGATTTTCTGAATATTGTTTACTATATATTGACTGATGTGCTTTTATGAAAGATAATGCATTTCAGGAAATGACTAATTCAGTGATTTACATAAAAGAGAATTTTATATTTCAAATATTTCTTGAAAGTTTACAATTCTGTTTTGTTAAGCAAGCATATTTTTACGTAACAAACTAAACTTTAAGCCATCGTCTAGGTTATTATGAACTACAAATTATTGAGTTCTTGTTAATAAGAAATTTTTAAGGAGAAGAAATGAACTGGATGTGTGGGATGAAGGATGGAGTAACAAAATATCCAGAAGATTTTCTAAGGGTTAGTAACTGTGCTGTAAGTGTCCACCTAGGTTATTTCATTTTAGTCCTCAAATATCAGTATCATTAACTTCATCACATGTGAGGAGACTAGAACTCAAAAGAGTGACATTATTTGTTCAACATCAAAGAGCTAATAAGTAGCGTAGACAAAACTGAGTAGATTCACAAATCCCTACATTTTTAATTATATTGTTTTCTAACACATTGATAATTTTTCCTTTTGAAAGTAATTGATAAACTGTCATGAAATTGCCAATGCTATTTTCTTATTGTTATTTTTTACAGAATTATTCTTTCATATCCTTTAATATGCTTACAACTGATTTCCAGCTATATATAAAATATACAGTTATAAATATATTCTCTCTATAAAATCAAATCTCAATTACTAGTACCAGCCAAATCCTCAAATAAGTCTCTGTAAGTGTGCATCTGAGACCTTGAGCTGACTTGTCTTTCTCTTGGGGCCTCCATAGTCAAGCATATAGCAGACTTCTTTGGTTACCTAAACATCAACATTTCCCAAATGAATCTTCCTTGCAGCAGTGCCTAATCCATCCCTCTGGAGGTTGAAAGGCGAGTTACTGGCTGAATTCCTCACCTCTCTTGTAGCTAGGAGTCAGACACCAGGCCTGATTCTGGCTGATTGAATCCAAAGTGAAATATGCTGGGAGCTTCTGAAAAGTCGAATAAACTGAAAGATGAAAAAAGGAGTGACCAGCCTTGGACTTCCTGCTAGGGGACATTGTTTTGGGAATACTAAGACTAAAAGCCACACTCATCATCAAAAGGAAAGGACAGAAAATAACAGAGAAGCTGACTCTGAGAAATCCCAACATTATTGAGTGATTCCCTTAGATTTCTTGGTATTAAGTAAGTAGGTAAATAAACAAACAAATAGAAATGACTTTTCAAAAACTTTTAGTAAGGTATTCTATAATTTCAGCCAAAACCACCCTAGCAGATAAAAGGTCTTGAAATTAACAGTTATCATGATGATTTGGAGTTGTGCATTTATGCCTCCTCCCCACATTATTTGAGTTAATACATAAGAGACAATATATAATTGTTCAGTTATTTAGGAATGAGTTTTACATGAATGCTAAGAATACAACAAGTACCTTCTATATGCAAACACAATGATAGAAAGGCATGCTAACGATTCAAATAGGAAGATAAATTAAATCTGATTTTGATGACAATATACTTTATTCATTTTTATAGCTTTATTTTATTTTATACCTTGATGATTGAGTGGTAAAACTGTCTAAAATAATCTTTAAAAATCTTTTTTCTAGTATCTGCTTTCTACCTGTTATAAAATTCTGTGACTCTGTTTACGACCGTGAAGTTTATATGCACAGATATTTGGTACATTTTTGTCACCACTAGAAAAATAATCTAAAATTTCCTCTTAGTAATTCTGAAAAACCAAACATAATTGTCATATTCATCCTAATGTCAATGCATCTCCCAATTGGAGTTGATTTCTTAAGCAGCCTTTCAAAATTTCTAAAAGAATGATATTCACAGCATCACAGCCTCATTACACTATAAGCTTGAGTTTAGTTTTCCTCCTCTTAATTTTTTTAGAGAATCCTGCTGCATTTAGGACAAATCGCAAGAACCAAATGACTCACTAAAGTATGAGTAGCCAACTGTTTCAACCATTTCCTAAAACTGAAGGAAAAAAACCCTTCCCTGGCTAGAATTTGAAAAACAAAACAAACAAAAAAACCCATAAAATTATTTAAGGCTCTAGCACATGATAGTACCATGATTGTCAAAGCATTATATTTTTTATATTAGTATAGAAAGAATTCTCAGTCATTAGAAGAAATTTATCTTCAGGACGGTTTGGAATTATTAGGTTGACACTGCCAAAAATATTTTAGTCTTGTATAATGAGTACCTTTAGGAAAATGTTGGAGAATGGACTCCCTAAAAAGCTTGACCATCATTTGTATTTGAGAGGGATTCCAGTCAATTATGAAGGAATTCTGGTTGAAATCATGTGTATATATCAGTGCATGTATATATTTATACTTCTTTCTAATTAATAAATGATTAAAAGATGGTAGATATTATTAGTAATTTATGCTAGTTAAAATAAGAAAGAGAAAAAAGAGGAAATTCACATTTACACATAAGATTCCATGACTGAAAAGAGATCACTGAGATGAAGTGCAGAAAAATCTTAGCACAATTCTTGGCACAAAGTAAGATGTTAATAATTGATAGCTAATATATATTTTTAATCAGATGGATAAAAGGAGGAGACAGTGTTAAGAAGAAAAAATAGTGTAACTATCCAAAAAAATTACAACAAACCTCAGGAAGATAGTTTTCCATTGCTGCTGTAACAAACCACCACACATTAATGGTTTAAAACAACATAAAGATATTATCTTACAATTTTGGATAGAAGTCCAAAAGAAGTCCAAAATCAGTAGCATGGGGATAAAAGGCATGTTGTCAGGGGATCTGGTTCCTTCTAGTCTCTAGGGGACAATCCATTTCCTCTCTTTCCTAGCTTCTAGAGGCTACCTTGATTCCTTAAGTCATCTCTCCTTCCTTCTCAAAGCCAGCAGTGTTGCACCTTCAAAGCTCTCTCTGTTTCCATAGTCACATTTACTTTTCTGACTCTGACCTTTCTGCTTCCCTTTTATAAGTAGCCTTGTGATTTATTGCATTGTACTCACCTGGAAAATCCAGGAGACTCGCATCTCAGTATCCTTAATCTCATCTGCAAAGTGCCCTTTAAAGTTACATATTCAAATGTTCTAGGCATTAGAAGGTGAATATCCTTGGGGGTGGGGGTCATTTTTCTGTCTACCAAACTTCAGTAATGTATAACTTCAAGTTACATCAGTGATGTTAATCTGTATACCAAGAATCCTACAAAGACCCACTTTCCCTGTTTGAGCAGAATTGTATCCGTTTTTATTACCCAAAGTAGTGTTCTTCTATAACCTCTCAGTTCTGGGTAAACAGGGATAGTTGTCTTACCTGAGCCCCTAAATAGGGGTAGTTATCTCATTTGAGCTTCTAGGCACTCTACTCTTTATTCATCCCTCATAAACCAAAATTTTATAACACCTGTGTCTTGGGCAATGCTGAGTTTTATTTCCAGAACACTTGGCTGGATATAGGATGAAATGGTGGCCATGGTCAATGGGTTGGTTTGGAGAAGAAGATTGTGAGGTATGTGAAATCCAGCAGCAAGACTGATGTATTTGCAGTCTTGATGATAACTCTTGGCTACTGCTATAGATTTTTATTGCCAAATGTATACTAAAGCCAACCTGATTCTTCTTCAAAATATATAAACCTCTAAGTCACTCGAAGTCAGAGAGGCAAGATCCCTCAGAGAGAATTTAATATCATAAAATTTGGGGGAGGAATATTGGAATCAACTTTTTTTTTTTTTACATTTACTGGAAATGCTGTAATTTTGGATTGATTATTGTCATGTCAAAGCTATCATCCATGAGACCCATAGACAAAAATCAAATTTACAAATCTGTCCAAATATGTAAACAAAATGAAATGTATCTCTTATATTTCTATTATTCTCGGCTATAACTAGAATTATTTTATACTTATTGCTAAGAAAAAATATTTTAACTAAAATAATCTGTGGCTTTTAGATGCATGCTTTGCAATATCATAACATTTTAAAAGCAATTATTACTCAAGAACCATGAAATTCTTTTAACTATCCATGATGAAATCCTTATTAATTATCCATGCATTTAAGTTAAATTCAAAATGTTTTCATTTCAAGCAAATATTCTTACAATTAAAATATTTAGATATAACTAAGCTTGATTTTCTTTAGGATTTAGGGATTCAGTGTTTCTGAAAAAAGGTACCTACAGGAAAGCACACAACAGCTACTTTCCAGGACTTTTCTTGCATTTTAATTATCTCAGTGTTTAAAGGAGATTTGGTCATTCCCTTTCCCCAATATCACTTTTTTTTTTTAAAGAAGATATTGAGTTTATTAAGCAAGCACAATCAGTAAGTTTTGCATCTATATATTGTTTAAGACTTTACTCAGAGAATATCATATTTTCTGATTTTGAATGTAGGGCTTCCTGAAGTAATTTTAAAATATCACATTAACTTTTGACACACTTGCTAAATAAATTTTTAAATGAAATGATTGTCATTTGTTGTTCCCCCCCGACATTTCTTTCAAAAGTATATATTATTATCCTCAATTAAAAGGTGCTATAAAAAGAATTTCATTTTTAATACATTCTTTAGAAATCCCCACCACCATTATTTTTTGGCCACACATCAGTTCACATAAATCTTTTTTTTTCCCTCACAATTAATACCTCTTTTCAAGCTGACAGCAGTTTTCTTCAATTCTAAATACTTCTCCGAATGTATAATTCTTGGACTCTCCTTTGCATTGCTGCTGCTGAGCTGAAATTCAGCACTCTTGAGTTGATGATGTGTATAAGTGTTTTTTTCTTTTTGTGAATTTTTGAATTTTATTTTATTTTTTTATACAGCAGGTTCTTATTAGTTATCCATTTTATACATTAAATCTGATGACAAATGGATATATTTGCCAAATACAAAATATAGAAAAATATCTAAATTCTCAAGCTATTTTTCCCACAAAATTCTTTTTGGCAAAATATATGACCACACTGCAAATGTGGTAAATGTCAGACATGTTAAGCAAACGCCCCCCCACAACCCCCCCCCCACACTATGACAAAATAATAAAGTCAGGTAAGATACTAAAAAAACATATATTCAAGGAAGCAAAATATAATATTTACTTCCAGGGAAGTTTGGAATAAACGTAGAGAGAGACAAATAAAACAACAGAGTGCACTGGTATTAATGAAATAAACTAAATTTGTGTTATAACCATCCTTCAAAAAATCACCCTTAATTATTTCTTTATAGTCTGTTAAAAAAAGTTCACAAAAGATTTTTCAACAGAAAAAATAAACAAGTAATTGAAAATTAGGAAACACTTGAAAGCGAAAAAAAAGGTTTTGTGATTTATTAATTTGTTAATTTTCTGTTCCACTATAGGAAGAGAAATGGAAATACAACCAGGTGTAGAGAGAATTCTTTACTTAAAAAGCATGAGTAGCTAAGCAAGTGAGCAGGAAAGAACATACACTACAGTTAATAATAAAATAGTAATAACAATGAAACAATAACAAGCATGAATTGAAACTTAAACAAATAGCCATGAAGTAAAACTAAACTTAACCAAATATTTATTAAGCAAATTAATATCATGATATCAATCTGGAATTTAGAACAGAGTTGAGAGATGAAGGAATAGACCGCAGCTTTAGGCTATTTTAGCAGAGTTTAAATGAAGGGTGTGAATTCATTTTTTAAAAGATCTCAACATTTCACTTCAATTGTCAATAGTATTTAATATACTATATTTTGTGTTGTTTACATGTTTATATTATATAACATTCCATTTTCCATGTGTTATTTCTGGCAATATTTTTCTTTTCATTTTATCTTAACAGGATACTTACTCATTCTAATTATGTGGTAGATAAACTGTCAAAACTGAAATGTCAGTGCTTAATGTAAAAGTCAAAGAAAAAAGTCAGTAACTATTTGTAAAATTATATATTGAATACTTTATTGCTGCTATTTTAAGACAAACATTTTTGAGCCTGTAAAACAAAAAAACAAATTATCTAGTCATAGCTTAAAACAGAAAATAAAAAGAAAGGATAGCAGCTAACCGAAACAAAAATATAGCTTTTTCAGCTAACATCTATTTATCTCAGGGTCCAATATGCAGCTGTTTTTTTCTATTGAAACCCCACTCTAATTGCAAAGAAAATTTTCCTAATGGAGACTGAAATATGGGTGTTTCTCTAAGTATGTCACATTTAAATGTAAGGATTATGTGATATGGGTGTTATGATCCAGATCAATAATGATAAGAACATATTTTATTCTGGATGATTAGGATTAAAAGAAAAAAGCAAAGTAGAAAAGAAGAAGAAAGATAAGGAAACAGGTCTCTTAGTAACCTATTGCTGCATAATAAATTACTTCACAGTTTGGTGGCTTAAAACAACACGTTTATTTTATCTCACACTTATTTTATCTCACACAGTTTCTGTGGGTCAGAAAATCCGGTGCATAGGAGCTAGATTTTCCTGGTTCATGGTCTTTCATGAAACTGTAGTTAAGAGGTTGGCTCGAACTGCAATTCAGTCATCAGAAGGCTTAACTCTGGTTGGAGGATTTATTTTCAAGATGGTTCCTCACTTGCACGTCTAGTAAGTTGGTCCTGGCTTGTGACAGGAAGCCAGGACCAACATTTCCTGACCATGTGGACTTCTCCATAAGGTTACTTGAGTATCCTCACAACATGACAGTAGGCTTCTGGAGCAAGATATTACAGGAAAAACAAGGTGGAATCACAATTTCTTTTATAGTCTAGCCTTGAACACCTCATGCTGTCATTTCCATGATATTGTATTGATTATACAGATCAGAGAGGGCTGCATAGGATGTGAATACCAGGAGGTAAAGTTCACTGGGCCTCTTCTCACAGTTTGGCAGCCACAGGAAGGAACATAGTTATCTATTTTTGAAAAACAATTATATATCATGTATACAATTCAGTTTTAGTGTTAATTCTATAACAGAATCTGAACTGAAGGATCAAAGGTATCCCACAATATATTGGGCTAATGATTGATGAGCAGTGACTTTTTCTCATTTTTTGATCCCATCCAAAATAAGTATGAGTACTGGGGCCTTATGCTAATCCATTGTTACACATAGGATTCCCCAAATTTTCTTCTGGTTTGCTGCTAGGGAAGATCACTCAAGATTTTTGAAGGTGCTTAGGGTTCAGGATACTTGGTTTTTTTTAGAATCTAATAAAATGTTCCATTTGGAGTAAGATTAGACTTTACAAGGTCTGGATGAGTGAGCTTTCTTACCATGCTTGATGAAACCTTGATCTGATCTTCAGGTACTCCATTATATCAAGAACATGTGTAATCCAGAAAGCATAAAACTTGCTTGTGGTAGGAAAAGCAAACTCTGAGTTCAGCATCACTGGAGGAATAGATCATTATATTCAGTTTTTCTCCCCAGTTACAGAATCACCCCAAAGCAGGAAAATTTTAAGGGAGACGGATGTGTGTTGGAGGTGAGGATTGGCCAGAGAT
This sequence comes from Balaenoptera borealis, assembly GCF_965194805.1. Classification (NCBI taxonomy): domain Eukaryota; kingdom Metazoa; phylum Chordata; class Mammalia; order Artiodactyla; family Balaenopteridae; genus Balaenoptera; species Balaenoptera borealis. Next base: position 24,274,792 of record NC_138867.1, on the reverse strand, counting down.
TAGACCCAGAGTTAATGGATGTTTGTATAATCACTACTTGCAGAACATCTACTCCTTAATTACTAATCATGAGAGATATTATTTGGAGGTACATTAAATATCCCACAGGTTAAATTGTATTTATCATTTTTCACACTCTCCTCTTCCTAGCTGAATCTCCAGATGGCAGTCCTCCTTCTTCATTTTCTACCCATTCAATAATCCATTTTTACACCCAACCAACCCAACTCCCAGACCTTCACAAGTATCCTCCCCATCTTACCTTCCAGTTTAAGCAGAGATTTATTTTCTATATTGAAAAGTCTATATATAATCCCAGGAAGAAGTTCAATCCTCAAATTTATTATCTTTATGAGAGAAGTTTTTATTGTTGTTGGTGGTATCTTTGCCTTCCATTTAGCATATTTCATACTACCAATCTCCAGCAGAAAGCAGTGGGTGTAAATACATTTTTTTTACTTGTCACAGTTTTTCGAGAGAACCATATGTGGCATATTTTTCCTATTATTTGAGGAATGATTGAGAGGAAGAGAGCTACAGCTTATATGAAGCACCTGAGCATCATGAGTCTCATAAACAAATGCTCTCCTCTTGCTCTTGTTTTATGAAACTAAAATAAGGATATTTGGGGATATTTCAATAGCAGAGATAATTGATTAGGGTCATTTCACAAATTAAGAAGGATTACAGCCTTACATCTAGCTCATCGCAAGTCAAGTCTGGTGATGAATTACCCCTCCTCTCTCTTTGTTTTGAGGAATGTGGTATGTGAGTAATTGTTATTAGTACAAGGAAATGTTAGCATTGAAAGGCACATGGAAGAATAGTTATACTCTAAACTCAGGTTCCTTGCAACTTGTCTGCTAACCATATTGAATCTCTCACTGGAAAGGAACGTCACCTGAAAGTGTCATTTACACTTAAGACTCTAGAATCTAGACTAATTTTGAGGTGATCATGGCATCTCAGATATAACCTTGTACAAGATGCTTATCCAAATAGTAGCATTTTAAAAAAAGTAGCTGAAAAAATCTCACAAAACCTAGGGAATTTTTTTACTTTGCTTTGTTTCTGAATCTATCCCACATACCTTAAAATTTTATAGATGCCTTGTAATGAAGGATAATATTTATTTTTTAGACAAAGTTATTTAGAAATTTCTAACATTTAGCTTCAAGCTTGGGTGTCCTAGCACTCATTTACTAATATTTTCAAGTATACTAAACTAATTATGTTAAAGATGAAGACTTTATTTGGACTTAAACCAAATTTCATCTAGTTATCAAGATCAATTTTTTTTCAAAGTAAGAAATTATTATACTTTCATTATTTATTTCCTCTCATATATGCAAGTTGCTGTCTTCTTTCATCACCTTATTCTTATTTGAAAGCCACTAACTAGACTACCATTAAGAAGAAAACCTAAAACCCTCAAACTAACCCCAGTTTCATTACAATCCAGTGTATCTTTTATCTTTCAGGATTTGGTTAACCTTGAACCGACCAGATAGAGAATGGTCTTAGGAAGATCTAGGAAGGCAACAGTCTAGAGAAGTGAGTAACATCATCAAAGGACAGCCATCTTTCTGGATACAAAATTAATAATAAATATTGATGTCTAATTACATGTACTTAAGCACTTACCAGCTCAAAAACCTTATCTAACCACAAACCTTACCCAAAGATCCATCCAATTATCAACTAGAATTTCTAATAAACCTCGTGCTATACTATTATTTGTCCTCACAGATTAGGCTGATATCTTTTTTTTTTTTTTTAAAGAAATTCACGTTCTTTTATTTATTTATTTATTTATGACTGTGTTGGGTCTTCGTTTCTGTGCGAGGGCTTTCTCTAGTTGTGGCAAGTGGGGACCACTCTTCATCGCGGTGCGCGGGCCTCTCACCATCGCGGCCTCTCTTGTTGCGGAGCACAGGCTCCAGATGCGCAGGCTCAGTAATTGTGGCTCACGGGCCCAGTTGCTCCGTGGCATGTGGGATCTTCCCAGACCAGGGCTCGAACCCGTGTCCCCTGCATTGGCAGGCAGATTCTCAACCACTGCGCCACCAGGGAAGCCCTAGGCTGATATCTTAATCACCGTAGAGTATCTACTATGTAGTTATTCTAGCTATAGCTTCACCTTGCCCAAGTTTATTGCCTCAAACCTGTCTTTATGGACCCCCATTACTGCTCAGTGACTTAATTCCTTGTATAAATGATAATATTGATGTCATTAAGCTTACTCCATATGCTCTGAAATCACCTACTCTCTGATGGACCAGGTGGAAACATTTATTTAATGTAGTTTGAAAACATACAACAGATCTAAAAAAAAAAATTTCAAAACAAAACAAACAAAAACTAACAGCAAGTTCTCATCTAAACTCCTTTAGAGTCTGGAAATATTTCTCTTATTCACACAACCTTGCCCATCTTTACATAAACACACACACACACACACACACACACACACACACACACAAATATTAGCAACATCCTGTTGTTCAGGCAGATACAATAATGTATGTGGCCACTGAATAACACTTAACTCTTCTATCCAAATATAAGTCTTTGCACACAAGTTGACTTTATCATTTTCCCAAAGAACAGTGATCAATGGGAGTGGGTATAGTGAGTCCTAGAACACCTTCAATGCATTTTGGATTCTGACCTCAGAATATGTAAGATAAGATATGTTATTTGAATCTACTAAATTTGTAGTGATTTTTAAAGCAGCTTTAGGAAACTAATACAAGTTGTTTAAAATGTTTCATTTGCCTAAGTACTAACCTGAGAGATGGCTATAAAGGGAACTTCAGAATAGCATAAGTGAATCCAATCCCCCAAGGGATTGGAAGGCAATCCAAGGAAGGCAAAGATTTGTAGCTTTGCCAGAGATAGAACATATCAGGCATTTTTGATTGTTTTTCTTAAGACGGTCTTAAGAAATCTTAGAAGAGGTTACACTTAAATTGAGATGTAAAAATGAGAAGGAGTCAAACATTTAAAGACAGAATGGGGGCCTGAAATATTGTAAATCAACTATACTTCAATAAAAAGGGGAGGGGGATCATGAGATAGCAAGAAAGCAAGAAAGCAAGGGAGAGGAAAGGAAAGGAAAGGGAAGGGAAGGGAAAGGAAGGGAGAAAAGAAAAGACAAAAAAGAAAAGAAAAGAAAGAAAGGAGAGTTGGCCAGAGAATACCATTCTGATTATAGAGAATGATATGGATAAAGGCACTGAGGAAAATATCTTATCATGCTTAGAAATTAAGAGAGCGCTGGTGTGGAAAAACACTGGAAATTAGGTGAAGGAATATTATCTTTAATGAAGGAGACATTAGATTGGGTTTCTTTAAAGATAGGATTGATCAGTTACTTAGTGATAATTTTATACACTGCATTAGAGGGCATATAGAAAGAGTGAATCCTTGTAGGGCACAAGAATCTACCTGTGAGGTTCTTGCTCCTGAAAGTGTGGTACATTGGCCAGCAGCTTCAGTTAACACCTACTAGATTGTTAGAAATATACAACCTTAATGCCATCCCTGACCTACTGAATCAGAACCTAACTCATTTTAACATGATTCCCAGGCAATTCACATGCACATGAAACTTCGAGAAGTACTGAAGATTCTGCTTCAATTTGTCTGAGGTAGTTGGGCTGGAGAAATGTCTATGGACAGTAGTTAACATAATAAGAGACTAGAATCTGATGTTGAATAAGAAAATGTGTGCTCTTCTTTCATAAGAAGAGGAAAAGTGGAGAATATGGCTCAAATGCAGTTCAGGTATGTAAGTTTAGTATTATTGTCATTATTATTAGTTTAATTTGAGAAATTAAAAATGCTCTGTGATGATTAATTTTATGTGTCAACTTGACTAGTTACGGTATGCTCAGATTAAACACAGTTAAGTCCCCTACCTATGAACCTTCAAGTTGTGAACTTTCAAAGGTGAGAACGTGAATTCACATGTCCAGTCACGTAAGTTCATGTTTCTGGAGTACATTGTCACGCGCATGCATCCTCTACAAGTGGTTGTGCTTTTGTGTACTTTACTGTGCAGTACTGTATAGAGTACAGTAGTAAATTATCTTTATTTCAAACCCAGGATGTCCAGAAGCAAGTGTAAAATCAGCAGTGATGTAGCTGGTGCTACTGTACTTTTCAAGGTACTGTACTGTAAGAGTAAAAAGGTTTTCTTTATTTTTTGTGTTTGCTTTTTATGTATCATTTGTGTGAAAAGTATTATAAACCTATTACAGTATAGTACTATATAGCCAATTGTGTTAGTTGGGTACCTAGGCTAACTTTGTTGGACTTATAAGCAAATTGGACTTACAAACGCACTCTCAGAACAGAGCCCATTTGTATGTAGGGGACTTACTGTATTATTTCTGCTTGTGTCTGTGTGGGTGTTTCTGGATGAGATTAGCATTTGAATCCCTAGACTCAGTTAAAGTACATCTGACTTCCCCACTGTGGGTGAGCATCATCCAATCTGCTGAGGGCCTGAACAGAACAAAAGGAGGAGGAAGGAAGAATTCACCCCTTTTTGCTTCCTGCCTGCCTGCCTGCTCGAGTTAAGACATGTCATCTCTTCCTCTCCGGCCCTCAGACTGGATGGAATTTACACCATCAGCTCCCCTGGTTCTCAGGCATTTGACTCTGACTGAATTACACCACAGGCTTTTCTGGGTCTCCAGTTTACAGATGGCAAATTATGGGACTTTTTGATTCCATATTGCCTGAGCCAATTCTTTTTCATAATATAATAATTGCTCATAATAAATCTTTCTCTAAATATAAACAAATATATATATATACTGTTTCTCTTTCCATGGAGAGCCCTAATACATGTTGACATCTTCTTTCTTTGATATTCTCATAAGAGAGAACAGACTCTGCTAAGAACAAAAAAAGAGGAAGAAAATAAAGACTTTAGAAGACCTGAAAAGGGTTAAAATTTCAAGTATTTTTTTCATTCATTATAATAGTATTAGCATCATCATCATCATCAAAATAACATCATCAACCAGAACAAATGTTTATTTTGTACCTATAATATACTACAGGGATCAAAGTGTTCTATAGGTATCATTTAATGATCACAACCTCCCTATAAAGTGAATGTTATTAGGACTCCATTTTTATAAATAAGCAAACTGAGGCACAAATGTTAAGAAAATCACTCAGTATCAGATATTGAGTGGTGGAATAGTGTTTTAAACCACCACGTTTTGATTTGAGTCCTCTTTATGACTATCTTTACTGTTCCTCTTTACAAATATAAAACCTTATCTAAATGTAAAATAATGTGTATTTAACTAGCGCATTTATCATTTGTATGATGCTCAGTTATACATGTGTCTGTTCTCTCACAGTCCGTGAGCTCACTGAGGGCTCCTCTTGTCCTCATATCCCTAGATTCTTAGTACAACACCTGTTACAGAAGATCTTCTATAGATGTGTGCTGAATCTAAACTCTAATTATTTTAAGGTAGTAGGAAATACATATATATCAAGGCAGAGGTCAGATATATTGGCATCTTTCTTTTACTGTAGTATGTTTGACAATTATTAATTTCTCAGACAAGTAGAAATATGTGGGGTCAGAGAAAGAGACTGATAATAGACATCACTTATATCCTATGATTTCAGAGAGATAGTGAGAAATTATCTTCTAAGCCTGTTGTCATTTCTAATATACCTTATTTAGAAGCACAGAGATGTGAAAATGATTTTCTTTTAGATTTAAATGATGTAGAAAGGTGAAGTTTAAACGTGGCACTTAAGACATTTTTGAAATGATCTATCCTTTCTGGGGAAAGGGGGAAAGGAGAGAGGCAAACAGAGAGAGAGAAAGAGATTTCTAAAAGAAGATCCTCCAAATATATGAAAAGATAAGACATTTTCCTTGCTGAATTTGAATATTCATTTATGGAGGTAATAGAAAAACAAAGACTAAATTATTCTGCCTAATCAAAGATAGATTCAATAGAAATTAAAAACTAGGTGGAAGTTTTCTAGAAGAAAGAAAAGCTAGAGACCTGAGTATTATATGAAGGAAGAGCAGCCATAAAAATCTTAGACAAGAAACAAGTACAAAGGGGATGTTTCAAGTGAAATGCTGTATTTAGTGTACTGTGCAATGTGACCCTTCTTGTAACCCCATGCATCCTGAATGAAATTACAGAAAACAAATTACGCTGGTGTGATTAGATGCCTTCCGGAAGCCAGTGAAGGAGATGAGTTTTATGTCAGAGCGGTTTGAGGCCAAAAGGACAGCTATCTGTCTGGATTACCTTCCATAATCAGTGGACTGTTTTTCTGTTAGATATCAAAAATAAAGAGGAAAATAAATTACATGCTTTAAAGTTTGGGTGGTCTGCATACTTTTGAATGTTTTTATTTGCTTTAAATTCTTTTCCCTCTGAAATATTTCCCATGCTAATATTAGTCTCAAAAAATATCAATTTGAAGGGAAATATTATGTTCAGGTATATTGGTAACAGTGATATCAATGAGAAATATTAGGTAATATTTATCAAGGGAATCGTGCACAAAACAGTACACCATGCGTTCTAGAACACTGATTGAAAGATGCAATGTTTTGCCTGTAACTAGCCAAATATCTTCATTTTACATGACTATATACTCCCCCAAATTCTTCTTCTAAAAAGATATTTTTATGACATTTATTAGGGATAATTTAAAGGGACATTTGATCATCTATTTTCTAAGAATGTGTATATATACCCACACTAAATTTATATATGTACACACACTTCTATATATTATTCAAAGTACTTTAGAAAAATATTCTGATTATTAATACTCTGATATTAATAACACTCGGCAAGTTGGGTGTTATCATGCTCCATTTTTTTGTTCATGAAGAAATCAAGGCATGGAGTGATTATATTTTTAAAATATCAGGTCTGACATAACAAGCTACCATAAACTAAGTTGCTTAAAATAAAATGGCTTATTTTCTCAGAGTTCTGGAGGCCATAAGCCCAAAACCAAGTGTGAACAGGACCATGCCCACCCTAATCTAGAATGATTTCAACTTGATTACTCTGCGAAGATCCTATTTCAAGTAAGGTCACGTTTACAGGGTACTCGGAGTTAGAACTTGAACATATTTTTTTGAGAGACACAATTCAACTCACTACAGATGCCAGATATTTTCAATCTATTACCTTACGGAATTCTTAGATTAACCCAAGGAGTTAAATATTATAATATTACTTTTATCTTTTATTTGAAAATCCTATAGCCTAGAAATAGAATACATTTTACATGACTGTTCAACAAGTGGGAGGTGGAATTGGGATTCTGGTCTAGACAGATTTACTCCAGAGATCAAAATCTTAATCAAGCAGAACATTTATGTAATATTCCAGCTGGATGTCACAGAGAAGCATATGAAACTACGTCTTCTGACTCCATAGTTTGTACTTTTTTCATTATGTTATGTCAAACCATGTATTTTTTCTATGTTTATTCTTGTTCCTCAATAACCAGATTATTGAAAAATTAACCAATACCACTTTTCTCTTTTTGTTTTTCATTATTTGTTTCACTTGATGTTTATTGAGTACCTGCTCAAAGCCAGGGGCTGATCTAGGCAGTGGTATACAGTGGAAGTACAGAGCCCTAACCACTGGACTGCCAGGGAAGTCCCCTTAGCTCATTTTTAAAGAGATTTTCTTAAAATGTTTTTGTAAAAAGCATTAAAGGATGAATTTCAAGTCACGTCCTCAAAAATAGAAATAATGATTGAAATTCTGACCATGTTCTACAGCCTATAACTAGGAAATTTTTAAGGAGACCAGAATGGAATGTATTATGCACAGGTGAGGATAAGCTAATGTGAAGGTACCAGGAACATTTTCTGAAATACATGCAGAATGTTTCTGTCACAAGTGCTTGGTGTCTCTGTAGTGCCTTAGCTAATTTTGCAGCAGTGTTTAACTGTCAGTAGTACCCATTATTCAGTAATTGACTAGTACCGAGTAGCTGGCTGACCTTTGAAAATGCCAACTTCTGATCAAGACCTGATGTAAAAGTCTTTAGGACACTACAGATCTCTGTATAGGATGTTGCTGCTTCTGTTGCTGGACTTCTCCAGATTTATTTTGATCCACTGCATATTGTGATTACTGTAACTGATTCTGATTTTTTAAATTACTTTTTTCTTTGCCTAGCCGAGTCATATAGCTGATTTTTTAGAACAAGTCAACTAATTATACATGACCTTAATAACATACATTTTCATGAACTAACTATCCCTTAGTTATTATTTTAGTTTCTATTTTTATTTCTCATTTAACATTTCCTTTAATTATTCTTGCAAGCACTATAATTTATAAATTAATTACAATATAAACAAACAAGTGAAAGAATGGATAACCAATATAGTAATAAGAGAAAATCTATCAGTACTGGTTATAATCGGGGTACTATTGACATTTTATTATTTTTCTCCATTTCTTTGTAATTATAAAACTACACATATTTTATTTTCAATATAAAAAGAAACTATTAAAAAACCTAAGTGTAATAAAAATTTAGAAAGAGTTATTGACACATGTTAACAGATCTACTTTGTTACGGATATTTAACTACCATAGTATTCTCTAAACTACTTGCTGTACAACTTTGCTATTGAAATTACAGTTCAAGGCATCACCTGGGGCTTTACTGTACTGTAGGGTATCATGCTAAGTGAAATAAGTCAGAAAAAAATGAATACCATACGATTTTGTTTGTGTGGAATCCAAAAAAAACCTAAACGAAAAAAACTAAACAAAAACAGATTCATAGATACAGAGAACAAACTAGTGGTTGCCAGAGAAGAGGGAAATGCGGGCACAGACAAAACAGGTGAAGGAGATTAAGAGGTACAAACTTCCAGCTATAAAATAAGTAAGTCACAGGTATGTAATGTACACACAGGGAATATAGTTCATAATATTGTAACAGCTTGTATGGTCATTGGTCATACTGCGGTGATCATTTCAAAATATATAAAAATATCAAATCAGTATGCTTTACACCTGAAACTGATATAATATTGTATGTTAATTATAACTCAATAAAAAATAAAATTAAAAAACATAAGATGGCTTTGTTCAAGTAAAATTATTTAACATACTAAAGAATAAATGTTTCATATAATGTACTTTGAAATAACTCATTTAGACCAAGAGAAAGGTAAACAAATAGTTGAAAATCATTTCAGGTGCAGAGGGGTAGAGAAGGACTAAAAAGTAAGATTAGATTTACAATGGAATATTTCTCTTTATTTTTATTTTTTTAATTGGAGTATAATTGCTTTACAGTGTTGTGTTAGTTTCTGCCGTACAATGAAGTGAATCAGCTATATGTATACCTATATCCCCTCCCTCTTGGACCTCCCACCCACCCCCCATCCCACCCATCTAGGTCGTCACAGAGCACCGAGCTGGGCTTCCTGTGCTTTATAGCATGTTCCTGCTAGCTATCTATTTATGCATGGTAGTGTATATATGTCAGTCATAATCTCCCAATTTGTCCCACCCTCCCCTTCCCCTGCTGTGTCCACACGTCCATTCTCTACCTCTGTGTCTCTATTCCTGCCTTGCAAATAGGTTCATCTGTACCATTTTTCTAGATTCCGCATATATGCATTAATATATGATATTTGTTTTTCTCTTTCTGGCTTACTTCACTCTATATGACAGACTCTAGGTCCATCCACATCTCTACAAATGACCCAATTTCGTTCCTTTTTACAGCTGAGTAATATTCCATTGTATTTATGTACCACATTTTCTTTATCCATTCATTGGTCATTGGACATTTAGGTTGTTTCCATGTCCTGGCTATTGTAAATAGTGCTGCAGTGAACATTGGGGTACATGTGTCCTTTTGAATTATGGTTTTCTCAGGGTATATGCCCAGTAGTGGGATTGCTGGGTCATATGGTAGTTCTATTTTTAGTTTTTTAAGGAAACTCTATATGTTCTCCACAGTGGCTGTATCAATTTACATTCCCACCAACAGTGCAAGAGGGTTCCCTTTTCTCCACACCCTCTCCAGCATTTATTGTTAGTAGATTTTTTGATGATGGCCATTCTGACTGGTGTGAGGTAATACCTCATTGTAGTTTTGATTTGCATTTCTCTAATAATTAGTGATGTTGAGCCTCTTTTCATGTGCCTCTTGGCCATCTATATGTCTTCTTTGGTGAAATGTCTATTTAGGTCTTCTGCCTATTTTTTAATTGGGTTGTTTGTTTTTTGATATTGAGCTCCATGAGCTGTTTGTATATTTTGGAGATTAATCCTTTGTCCGTTGCTTCATTTGCAAATATTTTCTATGCTGAGAATTTGCTCATATAGAGAGAAAAAATATATTTTTACAATTCAGTCAGTAACTGTTTTATCAGATAGATATTAAGCATCAATTTATCCAGATGTTAAATACTAGTACCTATAAGAATATATTACCAGTAAAGTAAGTAGAAACTCATAAAAGTATTTTGATGTATGATATTATCAAATAAAAAGTATTTTTAATAAATTTGTTTGAAATGCTATGCAGAGATAAATATAGTTATGGTTATTCTTTTCAGATTTGCATTCTTATCCTTGATATTAGACATGCATTTTCTGATTCCTTTTATCAAAATATTTTCTATATAGTATACATTTTTTAAACAACTTTCAGTGTATTTTACATCAGAGTTTATATATCACTAGTTCATGGAATATGACAAGACTGCCAAGTCTCACATGTTCAGAGTAACCTCAGTCTCTTAAAAGGTGTGATATGCTTTCTATGGGTTGGTGACTAAAATTTTAGAATTTATATGCTTCCCTGAAAAATGCCCAGATCTTAATGAAATCAAGTCCTGTCAATAATGCTTAGTGGAAAGATCTGGAAAGAAATTGTTTACTACTTTGAGCTAGTCCTCATGAAAAGCTTGCATCAAATCCTTAGTTAGGGCGACACATAGAAACACCAAAGGAGAGGAGGGAAGGTGACCAAATTTCTAAGAGATTCTTTTGATGCTATTATCTCTGGCAATATATTCCAAAATAAGTCTATGCTGATGCTTTCATAGGGCTTTTATTGGTCTCAGGCACTCTTTTTAGGATTTAAATACATATTCTGCTATTCAGCCTCTCTTGAGGGGATCCTGAAATACGTAAATCAGCTGAGAGCCCACTGGGGAACACTTTGTACCACTTTTGTCAGACTCCTGACCTGTCAAAGCCAATTTATTTTTGTTCCTGGTGAATAAAAGGCAAAGGATGATAGTAGTCTGGGAAGATATTATCTTTCAGAATTTTTTGTTCACAAAAATAATTAAATTTGGACATGGTATTGAATTTGCTTCCATTTTTGCCGGTAACCCTATATGATACCAGACTTTCTATAAGGATTAGGGTTTTTAAAAATTAATCTGATATTCAATTCTATTGCACTGTATTATAGCTACTAAATTAACAAAAATGTATCTGTGAATTCAACATAATGCAGTGTATTAAAATAAATTTTGCTTAGGCTTTGTTGCTTTTAATATACATTTATATTACAGATCTTGTAAAGTTGACAATGTCATTGTTTTGGGAAAAGACAGTCTTTTACTGTGAGAATATTATTTTTAGTGTTCAGGTTCTGAAACATGGTGAGAGTAAATGGTACTTTTGTTTGGGTTACTGTATGTTTAGTTTGTTTTGTTTTACATTTGTTATGTACTTACCGCTAAAATGAGAAGTTGATTTTGTAAGTTTACTGCTTAATAGAAACTTAAAATATAGGAAACAACTCTCTAAAGCACCTGCCACATTTCATGGATATGGGTTTTAAACTTAATGTTAACTCACATTAAAATTTTTTCCTGCAGGAAAAATACAAAAAACAAAATGAACCTAAATTTCAGGTAGTGTTTAAAACACTTGAAAAAATTCTACATACATGAAAATGAGCACCATCTAAGAAATTTTGCATGTGTCTGTTTTTTAGTTTGATTTTTGGTTTCTGCTTTGTTATATTTTCTTCAAAATATATGCAAATTATTCAGTATTCATTTTAACCAAATTTTAAATGTTTCTTTGAATCTGATATATGAACTCATTTATTTCAGTTAATTTAACCTACATAATCAAATTTGGGATATTTTCATTTTCTGTTGAATATGGATTAATATTTTTTGATTGGTAAAATCTAAATCTGAATTACAATCTAATTCTGACACCTAATATTCACCTTAATAAGTGATACTAAATCGTGTTATTTCACTATGAAACTGAACAGTAAATTGTAGATAGACAAACTTAGCTCATTTGTGATAGATACTCTACAAACAGTGAGAAATCCTTCTTTTATTTAGGCCCACAGCATTTTTAAGAGCATGGTTTAACGTTTGAGTTGGACTGATTTATATTGCACATTGTTGAATACGAAATGTGATGTCTTTAAAATATTGAATTACATAATATATACATACACATATATGCATTATTGATTTAATGATACCAACTAATAAAATGGACATAGATATTTTAAATTAATAGTAAATTAATTAAGACTAGATTATACTTTATAAGTTCAAAATAATTTGATAATATAATTTCAATAATATATATGTCTATATATATATGTCTTTTAATATATATGTCTATATGTTATTTTAAATTTCTGAACATGTAATGATAATAAGCAAAAATAGAGTCTAAGCCTGATTTTCTAAGTTCAAAACAGATTTTTAAGTTAAAAAAATCATGAAGTTTCCTACTCTAAATCATCAAAACTGGAGAAAATTTATTTTGTGTTAACAATTTCCATAATTTAAAATGTACATTATTAATAAAACTGTATTTTGTATCCAGTAGAGAAGTAATAAAATATTTTAACAAAATTGAATTTCCAGGAAAATTCTCAAGCAATATATCTTTTAAACAATTTTTTATAACTACCTTGCTTTGTAAATCATTACATAGAAGATATGAAACAATTAACCAGTAAAAACTCCTGAAGAAGAGGAATATTTGTTTAATGAGAATCAACAAAGTCTGTATTTCTAGGAAATTGCATCTGACCCTTTTCAACTTGGCTTCATTCTGAATGTTGTTAATATTATTTCCCAGGACCTTCCAATTACATGACAAAGAATCTTCCAGTTCTGTCTCTAAAGAGGTATTTTTGCAAGATTGAGCTACAGCAGAAATGAGATAGAAGATTAACACTTAGAGCTAGAGCATGGCACAAATAAACAGAAAACATCCCATAATGATAATAAAATGACTATTAATTACTAATCATTTATTATATGCTAGGCACTATTCTAAGCACTTTACATGTATTAACTCATTAATTCTTCCAACCAGCCTTAGCATGAGGTCCATTCATTATCTCTCTATTTTTAATTATTTTTTACAGAGGATAACACTGAGTAATATTATAAGCTATATTTTATTGATGTACATTTTCCCCAAGTTTAAATATTTCTGAAGCATATATCTGAAAACAATATCTTATATATGGAAGAGTAACTTATCCAAGGTTATACAGATGTACTTGTTCAAGTTTAATTTCAGCTCCAGGCCATCTCTCCTTGTTCTCTTAACCACACTAAGCTAAGACACACACTGCCATTATGTAGAAAGAAATGGAAGAAATAGTTTTTGAGCTAAATATATTCATTGAAGACCATTTAAAGTTTAGATTTCAGGCAATTACTAACTAAAATAAATTGAACTATATTAGATGGTCAGTGAAGGCCCTGATTCTAAGAAAATGCCACTCAAATGCCCACTGATCTGGGAAAAATACTTGTGGTAAAATGAAACCAAAAAGGAAATTATTATCAGAAAAATAAAACGTCCTTATTCATTCCTAAGCCTATCACTCATTTTGTAGAGAAGAGGTGTTCGAATTAATATCAGAAACACACTCTACTGAATTTGTTATCTTCTATGTGTGCAAACGTGTTTAACTCTGAAGGCACATTATATTTCACAATCTGTAGTATATGATTTCTCAACATATGCTTGTTAATTTTTTAAGCATTTTAAATGGAAGTACATTTAACTACTCTAACAGAAATACTATGGAGTTGGAAGATCCATAAATACCAATCCCAGCTATGAATCTGATATCAAGAATAAGCAGATCAGGAAAAAAGCAATATTTATAGAAAACTGTCCCACTATGTTTTTCTACTGGTGTATTTCACACTACACCTATGTACCATAAGTACTTGCGTTATTTAGATAAACATTTTTTCTTCTTTCTTTAAATCCAACATTGTATAAATAAAATTTAACATTGTTTCTTCATGCTCATAGTATTATCTATCTATTTAGATTAATTCCACTTTCTGTTTTCTTTTCTTCAATAAGTCTTATTTTCAAACTTAGGTTGCCAACCTTCATATTCTCCATGGTTACCTTTTTCCTTTCTCTCTATTCCAAGATATTGCTTATGTGTTATATCTTCACTGAGGCTACTGCATAAGAATTTTTCAATCAACAACAATTCCTAAAATACCCTAAATTTATAAAATGTCTTACCCATTTGAAGAATATTTATTTAGCATGTGGTTATATGCAAAACATAATATAGATTTGCATAATAAACTCTGAAACAGGCCACCACAGTTTGTCCAAGTAAAATCATCTTTTAAAAAAATAGTAAGGAAATAGTCATGTCCTAACTTATAAGTAGCAAATATCTCGATAGAAAATTATCATATCTTAAATATCTGCTAAAGAGAAGATATTGGTGTGCTTTTTAAAACGTATTGGAAATGATAGAGGGAAAAAAACATCTAAATATAGCTGTGGTGGCTTCCGTGGTGGCGCAGTGGTTAAGAATCCGCCTGCCAATGCAGGGGACATGGGTTCGAGCCCTGGTCTGGGAAGATCCCACATGCCGCGGAGCAACTAAGCCCGTGCTCCACAACTGCTGAGCCTGTGCTCTAGGGCCCGCAAGCCACAGCTACTGAGCCTGAGTGCCACAACTACTGAGCTCGCACGCCTAGAGCTGGTGCTCCACAACAAAAGAAGCCCGAGCAGGGGCTACAAAGAGTAGCCCCGCTCGCCGCAACTAGAGAAAGCCCGTACGCAGCAGCAAAGACCCAACACAGCCAAAAATAAGTAAACAAATACATTTATTTAAAAAAAATAATAAATATAGCTGTGGTAGCTACTCCCATTCATACATGTTTAAAGCTAGTATTTTTACATTAGTTCATTTGAAATTCATAAGTGCAAACCTCAAATCAACACTAAGCATAACTAAGCATTGGTTCTATTATTTGATATATCACATTCTGAAATTATGATTTCATTTCTACCGCTCTCCTCAGTTCCTATACATGGTCTCCTCTCTCTACTCCCCGCATATAATAGATGACCTTGTGTTGGAGCAACGCAAACTGGACCTGGGCAATGGGAGCCTCCTTACCCACTTCGAGTCCTTGAAATTTACATTCCACCCATGGTTTCCATACTTCAAGGATTCAGCCTTGAGAGAGCAATGTGTTGTTGGGACCATCTGGATGGTATATGTGACTGAAGCCAGTTAAGGCCTCTGTATAAACCCTTAAGATTCTGATGGGTGGGTGTGGAGATCTATTCATTTTTCAGCAGCCCAAGATAAGCTTCTTACGTAAATTCCCTTGCTTATTAAAACTGCCACCTACCAATCAGGAGTGGTCTGCCTCTTTCTTTAGTCTCCATTTATGAGGGTCAGTTTCAAATCTCACCCTGGAACCCTCATGGTTGTGAACCAACTCCTTGCCTTATACTTCATCAAGAAAATATAATACATTTCAGTGTATTTAATTCATAATCCCAACTCTCACTATGAAATTCTACCTGCTCGCCTTCCATTGTTCTTCAATTCTTTTGTACGAGGAGAAATTTTACTTATCGTGCCTAGGTTTACTCTCTTCTTATAGTCTAGAATCCAAAGCTGTCTGTAGTTCTAAAGATGTCTCTTGCCTACATCATTAGTTTATCTTGTTATCATTCTCTTTACATACAAACAGGTTCTAATATCTCACATCTTAAAACACACACTCTAACATTTCTACTTCAAAACAGCTTAAATATCTGACTTATTTAGTGATGGTCCACAAAGTTGCATTACTGGAAAACAGTATTAAAACTGACTGGCCCACGTTGTATTAAATACTACCCTAGCCTCATTTGTCCCACTGAAGAACAATTTGTTTTTATGTCCACCTTCAAAAAACATTGAATACATTATATTTCTTTATATAATAAACCCATTTCAATTAGTATAACCTTTCTACCACTCCATGGAACTTGCACTTTTCAAGATCATCAAAAATTCCTCCATTAATTAAATTTTCCCTTCTCATTTTATTCAATTTGACCACATTCTTACAACACAATTATTCCTGTTTCTACTGCAATCTCCTAAGCTACTGCTTCTTAACAAATTGATATGCTTTATTATTCCTATTTGGCTCCTAACCCTTACAAAAGTCAACTCCTAAAATTTCTCAAGACTCATTCCCAGAATAAGTTCTCACTGTGCTCTCACCTTCAGGGTTTTATCCTACCTAATGGCTTTAGATACCTTGGGTTTGCTTTTGCATCCTACAGTTATTCTCTGAGTTTCAGATTATTCAAAAATCCAAATAACTTTTTAATACTTTCAACTTCATATTTCATAAATATCTTAAAATTCTCAAAAATTTTTTTTTTATTTCCCCACCAAACATTGTCATACTTCCTTTGATTTTATTTCATGATAGGGCAACATCTAGCATCTAACAACAGCAATAGCAACAAAAAGGGAGATGTTTTCCATATCCTGTCTTCTCCTTCATCTACTTCTCTTTGTTTTCTCTGCCACAATTCCAATTGAAGTATCGTCTTTAATTGTTAAAGGATAAGCTTTTATCCTAACATCATGATAAAAGATCTCTTTAAGATACTTTTTCCCAGTTTTATTCTTCTTCAAGAGAAAATTTCAAAATTGAATGTTTGTGTATGCAAATATGCAAATGTCACTATGACACTTTCTTTCTCTGTAAAATATAGATAAAAGTACTTACTTCACAAGATTATCATGAAGATTCAATGAGAAGATGTACATAAAAAGTTTAGTAAAAGGTTTGCCCATTAAAGCGCATCTATGTGTTTATTTTAATCACTTTCTCTTGAGTTTTGAAGGTTTAAATATGATAATATTTTATCTGAAATATTGTCACTTTTGACATCATGATGGAAGTTTAAAATATTTTTACAGGTAATTGTAAAAGTCATTATGTTTTGCATAAGTCTATAAAAGTTTTTAGTTTCCTCAATAGTCAAAGTAATTTGTAATTATAGCTTAGAAATAATTATTAGCAAATGCTCAATGGAAACATATGATCACAGACTAACTGATTTTACATTGCTTAGCTTTATTTTTCCCTTGCCTTTGGTTGTTTATTGCTCAAAAGGACAAAGATCAAGTGAAAGAAGAACAAGATAGAAACCCATCACTCTGAACTGAGGGCCACTTAAGCAGAATTTTTGAAGTCATACTTTGAAGTTCTATGGGACAGAAAATAGGATTAAAAATGAGTAGAGATATCAAAAAGATCTCTGAAGGAACTCTAGACAAATGATAGTATTTTCATTAGTTCTAAGATATAAAATGATATTCTCAGGTTGAGGCTATCCCTAACGTATTGTCATCAAATGAACTTTATGTTTTTGTCAGCTGTTGTGCTGTAATCATATTCAGTAGTTTGATGTATTTTTGGTATTACACTGCATCAAATTGAAAATTCTGAAAATATATTGAATTTGCTATCTCAGAGCATACTGGGAAACTTCTTCACTGTGCAGTTAATTTTTTCTCCATTGGAAAACTGTGCATAAAAAGACATTCCAAATGGATTTTTTCTATGGATTTCTTCATATATATGCCACACATAAATAATTATATCTGATTAAATATTAATTATCTATTTAAATATAAAAAGAATCAAACTATTTTTAAATACTAATGTACTTTGGGGGGGTTAAATGAAGTATTTAAAATACCATAAATTACCAATTATTTTATTTTTTGTTATTGGAGGTAATTTATTTTGTAAAAACATAACATTTGTAAGTAGTAGAATGTATTAAGTTTCTGTGTTACCATAACAAATTACCACAAACTTGGTGACTTAAAATAATAGAAATGTATTCTCTTTATAGCTCCTGAGGCCAGAAATCTGAAGTTGTATCACCAGGCCAAAACCATAGTGTCAGCAGGGCTTTACTCCCTCTGGGGGCTCTAGAGAGAATTTATTCCTTGCCTCTTCTGATTTCTGGTGGCTACCTGCATTCCTTTCCCCCATTGTCTTATTGCCTTCTCCTCTTCTGTCTGTGTCAAATCTCCCTCTTGCAATGATGCATGTGATTGCAGTTAGGGCCTACCCTTATACTCTAGGACACCCTCACCATCTCAAGACTATTAATTTAATCACATCGGCAAAGACTTTGTTTCCATGTAAATTAATATTACAAATTCCAGGGATTAGGATGTGGATATCTTTTGTGGCATCATTCTTAAACCATTGGCAGATAATTTTTACCTTCTCTGATTTTTTCTTCATTAACTTGATTAGTTGTTTATCAATTCTAATGAATTTATCAAAGAACCCTTTTTTTTCAATTCATTGATTTTATTATTCTAATTTTAGATTTATTGATTTTTGTCCCAATCACAATGATTTCCTTCCTTCTGCTTTCTTTGGGTTTAATTTTCTTTTCTTTCTCTTGTTTCATTTCTTCAGGTGAAAGAACAGAGTATCAATTTTCAATCTTTTTTTCTAACATAAACATTTATTGCTATAAGATCTTCACTAGACGATGCTTTAGTTCAGACCTCACATTTTGACATTTTTTATTTTCATTTAGTTTGATTTTTTTTAATGTGTTGAGACTTTCTTTTGAACCTCTATGTTATTTAAAAGTGTGTTTAATTTCCAACTATTTAGGGATTTCCAGACATCTTTCTGCTATTTATTTCTAATTTATTTTCTTCTTGGTCTTAGAGCACACTCTGTAGGATTTCAATTCTTGTATCTGTATTAAGGTTTATTTAATGGCCCAAATGTAATCTATCTTGGAAAATGGTCAATGTCCACTTGACAAAAATATGTATTCTATTCTTAGTGGGTGGAATGTTCTAAAATGTCAATTAGATCAAGTTGGTTTGTCAGGCTGTATTGAATTAACTTATTTTCTGCTTGCATTATTTATTAATTACTGACAGAGGAGTGAAATTACAATTCAACCATAATTGTGGATATGTCTATTTCTCTTTTCAGATATATCATTTTTGGCCTCAAGTATTTTGAAGTTCTGTTGTTAGATACATACACATTTAGGACTGGTATATCTTCTTAGAAAATTAATCCTTTTACAATAATCTAGTGCCACTCTTTGTCCCTGATAAGTTTCTTTGTTTTGAAATCTAATTAATCTGAAATTAATATAGCTAATTTAGCTTTGTTTTGACTTAGTCTTTACATGGTGTATCTTTCTTCATTCTTTTCCTTTTATTCTGTTTATATCTTTATATTTAAATTGGGATTTATTTTAGGCAGCATATAGGTTAATTCTACTTTAAAAAAAATTAGTTTAATAATCTACCTCTTTTGATGATTGTGTTTAGACCATTCTCATTTAAACTGATTATAGATAAAACTGGATTAAAATCTATCATCTTTATAACAGTATTATATTTGTTCCATTTGTTCTTTGCTTATTTTTCCCATTTTTTCAGTCTTCTCTGATTCTACTTTAGCATTTTATGACTATATAGTTTTTACATCTCCTCTATTTTTATACTGTTTATTTATTTAATCCGTTTGAGTTTTCCAGTGCTTTCTGTAAGGTTTATAATATACCTTTGTAAATAATGTGAGGCTATATTAATACACTATTATACATATATTATACTCACATGACTTTGTATTCTCAATATCTTCCACATTCTATTCTATTCTCATATTCCATATTCTATGATTTTCATACATTTTACTTTTACAAATGTATATTGCTACATATGCATAAGTACATATGTGTATTACCATTTTTGCTTTAAAGAGTTAATTGTCATTTATTCAACAGTTGATTCTCTTTATTTCTCTATGTAGATCTAAATTTCTGACTATATCATATTTCTTCTTTTTGAAGAACTTCCTTTAACATTTTCTGTAAAGGAGTTCTGCTGACAATGAAGTCCTTCAGGTCTTGTTTGTCTTAGTAAGCCTTTTTATCTCAGGTAATTTGGAAGGATATTTTTACTGGTATTGAATTTGGGGTTGAAAAAGTTTTCTTTAGCACATTAAATATTTAAATCTTCTTTTTTGCATTGTTTTTGATGATAAGTCTGCTGTGTTTTTTATCATTGTTTCTCTGAAGGGAATATGTCTTCTCTGGTTATCTTAAACATTTTCTCTTAGTCTTTGCTCTTTGCAGTTGACAATCACATGCTCAGGTGTGTGTATGTGTGTTTGTGCATGTGCACATGTGCATGTGCAAGCAAACAAGTGGGTGTTTTTGGTATTTATTAAGTTTGGTATTATCTAACCTTCTTAGAACAATGATTAGCTGTCAGTCATATTTTTTGAAACATATCAGCAATTTATCTTCAAGCATATCTTCTTCCAGGATTCCAATTATGCATGTATTAGAGCGTTTGATATTTGCCACAGATCTTTGATTTTTTGTTTGTTTTTTACTCTTTTTTTCTCCTTGCATTTATTTTTTGTTTAATTTAATCATCCTATTTTCAAGATTACTGATTCTTTCCTCAGCTGTGCTGAGTCTTCTGGTTAATTCATTAAAGACTTTCTTCATCTCCATACATTGTTTTGAATTTATTCTTTCCATCTGATTCTTTTTTTTTTTTTTTGTAATTTCCATTTCACTGCTGAAACTACCTATCTCTTCCTGCCGGTTATCTACCTTTCTTGTTAGAGGATTTATCATTCTAAATATCATTTAGATATTTAGATAAATATCATTTAGATATAACTGTGAATATATCATTCACAGTTATTTTAAGTACTCTGTCCATTCTATATCATGACATGTCTGAATTTAGTTCTCATAATTGCTTTCTGTTGTATTGTTTGTATGCCTTCTAAATTTTTTGGTTGTTGTTAATTACTAGATATGCTGTATAGAATAGTATATAGTTGGCCCTTGAATAATGTGGAAGTTAGGGACGCTGACTCCTGCACAGCGGAAAATCTGTGTATAACTTTTTAGTCAGCTCTTCATATCTGCAGTTCTGCATTTGAGGATTCAAGCAGCAGTGGATTGTGTAGTACAGTAGTTTGTATTTATTGAAAAAAAAATCGACATATGAGTGGACCGATGCAGTTCAAGCCTGAGCTATTCAAGGGTCAATTGTATACTGAGATAAATATTTTCGTGCCTATTCCAAATATTTTTATGAGTGTTTCCTTTGTTGTTTCAGTTCTAAACATATCATAATTTTCTTAATAATTTATTATTTTATATATGCATGTTTCTGAAGTATTATTTCTTACCAAATTATGTTATTTTGGCTATCTTACTGTTATTTAGTTATTCGGTATTTGCATTATGGCCAAAAAAGAAGATGATATGTATTATTTTTATATTTGGCATTTTCTGAGACTTCCTTTGGTGGAAGAGAACATGGTCAATTTTCATTTCATGTGTGCTTGAAAGGAATGACTGTATTCCAGAAGCAGCTTATAAATACCATTATTTTTTTATTTGTGACAGAAAAAAAAAATCATACTGTTTATTAACTCTTGACTCTATTAAAATCCCTAAGTATTTTTTTTTAAATCACATACTACTGTAATACCTATAATACTCATAATCCATAGGTCTATACTTGCATATTTTTAAAATACCCACTCTGTTTTAAGACAGCAACTTCGGGAATATAGATGTGACATGCATATAAACTTTCTCTAAAAAGCACTGCATATAACAACTAACCAAAAATGTCTACCTAAATAACTGATGTGTGTGCGTGTGCACAGTCATATGTGTATCTGTGGAGGAAACTGAGAGACCTTGCGATTAGTCTAGCAATTATATAAACAAGGAGGTCAGAAGATGGAACAAGTGTATTACCGTAAAGATCCCTTCATCTTTGCAGAGCAAAAGCAGAGCTGTACTATTTCAGAATTCTTCTCCAGTTTATTTTTAAGTTAATTAATACTGTAATTGGAAGATGGAGGGCAGAACATATACATGAGTAGCATCATACACAGCGGCTCCTTAAACTACAATGTGGAATTTATAAAAAGATATTTTTTATTTTCATATACCTTAGCATAAGTAAGCAAAAATAGTAAAATTGATTATTTATTTTATTTATTCTTAATTTAATCATAATTTTTCATTTCTTTTCCCCCCTTGGTACATGCCATTCTGATTTATTACAGTGTATTTTCTTGTAGAGTGCTAGCTTTTCAGTTAAAATGATTTCTTTATGTTTTGGTAGTATTTGCAAATGCACAGTTACCACCTTTACCCTTCCTCTCCTAAATCTTCACTGCCTGATCCCATCTTAATCCAATCTTCGTTTTTGCTTCTCTCCTGGATCAGATAACATAAACGGATTTCTTAGAACACGCTTTACATTTTATGATACCTTGTTTCCCAAGATTGCAGTAATCAGAGGGTGGAATGAAGAACTAAATCAGTAAGAAAAAAATGCATCAATCTCTTTTTTAGTCAATGATAAATGTGACAGTGAGGCTACAGAACAGCAGTTGCCAAAGTTGTATCAGCATCTATGCAGCAGCAGCAGCATCTTCTGGACAAAAAGAAAAAATGTGAAATTACAGCAATGAGACTGTAATTAGTGAAAAGTAGGCACTTGGTAACAAAACTTGATTTCTTTTCAGGTCTTTATTAGAAATGTAAATACATAAAACTGAAAATGGAAAGGATATAAGTATATAAGCTATAACAGTGTTTATAAATCTCTAAGTTTCACTTAAATATGGTACTCTGAGTATGATTTGACATTCCTAATTTTTAAAGAAGGAGGTTATCCTAAATAATTATGAGCTACAATTAGATCTTCTGTTATAGACCATTATGAGCACTTTTTTTTTTTAACATTCACATTATGACAACTACACTATTTTTTTCAGCTGGCATTTTATCCTGCCAACTTAAAGCAAATTTTATGAATTAGCACTGTAGTCACCATGTACAATAAACAATATCATGTGTAATAGTTATTTTAAATATAAGTTGACATTTGTTTTCTTGTTAATAGCTTTCTTCATAATACAATAATTAAATTGAGACATGTAATAAATTTAATCTCCATACTTTGGTTTAAGGGACTTGAAATAAAAGTTTATTTTCATCACTTAAAGGTGTTGATAGAATCCTGTGTATAGTAAAGAGAATTGGACAGGAAGAGAAACCACTAATTGTATTTGAACGAACAGCACCCACCTTTAGGTGGAAAGGTTACAAGACAGACTACACTTCAGAATTTTATAAAGAGGGCAGTTAGTTTGGGCATATATAGCACACAGTAGCACACAATAATTATACCATAGCTTAAGCAGTACCAGAATCAGATATTAACTGGAGACAATTTTATAAATCTGTATGTAAAAACAAAATGACCGATCTTCTCAAGTCCTGTTTTCATTGGTCAAATATGCTCCCTCTTTATGCAAGATCCATCCATGTGTAGAATTCTGAATCTTCTGTAGTTTATATGGAAAGAACAATACATGACAATATTAGTGAGCCATGTCAAGTTTACGATATGATTTTGAAGAACGCTGGAATTCAACAAAATAGGTTTTAATCACATGCTCCCAGATAATGATTTTAAAATTATGTTAAGCATTAGATATCTTAATTACCTTCTGACTTGAGCTCCACAGCAAAATTCCTGCTCACCCTCCAAAAACTTGACATTTTTCTTTCCTTTGTTACTCAAAGTTGCTTCTTTCTTCCTTTGAGCTAACTCAAGTTCTAGAGTTCAGAGTGCTTAAAATATTTTCTCAATAATAGCGAGTCTCTATTTCAAGAACTTCTTGTACTAGCTGCCTAGAGAATAAAGTAGTCTCCACATGATTCCATATATTAATTTCTATCCTCTAAACACACACGGGCGCATGCACACATACACACACGCTCACTCACAATCTTTTCCTATTTTCTGCTTCAAGGGAACTTTTCATTTAGAGCGCCTAGAAATTAATTTTTTTGAAAACAGATAATTTTCCAGGTGCTTACATATTAAATATTGCCAAACTCCACATGTGAATGGATTAGATTATTCCTGGATCAAAACCTGAAATGTATTAAATCAAAAAATGATTTTAAAAGTCCACATGAAAAATTCAAATCTGTGCATTTCCTTAGCACAGTTCATGTTATGTTACATGATGACTTTTTTATACTTCAAATGTAATCAGTATTCCTAGGCAATACAAGGCAGTGAATAGAAATAAGACTAATTCTTTTTTCTATAAATATCTCTGAGCTTGTACTGTGCTAACCTTTGTGGGAATATACCTCAAGAAAGTTTTATGACATGATGATTTTCTTGGAGCCTCCTTGTAAGGTAACCACTTTCAGTTTTAGGAAAGATCACTTTCCAGATATGAATTCCTAAGGGGAAAAAGATAGAGTAGAGGGGGATTATTTTACCTATTATTGCAGATACTCCCTGAGGCCTGCATATTGTATATTTACATGTATGTGATTTATTACAGCTTGTTAGCCTCTAGAAATATTATCTACATTTTACCTGATGCTGAATCTGTAGATCTCTCCTTTCTCCTTTGCAAGTTGGCAATCACCTTTCCTTTCTTGGAATCACTCACTTTAATTGGAAGACAGGGGCAAAAGCATAGCTATGAGAAACTTAACTAAATACCTTCATTTACACTACAGCCTCTGCTTCCCATAATACATGAATATCTTCCTGGATAAGAAGGATTGAGGGTAAGGATATTCAGAAGAGCCTCAGATTGGACCTGGTACAAATACTTGATAGAGTCCAAAGCATAGTTCTGAAGTGTCTCTAAGAATTCCATGAAAATGAATTGTTTTCTCTTCAGACCACACAAGGACCCAAATGGACCTTGATGTTGATAGTATTGGGTGTTGGCAGGAAGAGTGTTGCCTAACTGGTTTTGTATAGATGACCCATTCTGAAGACTAAAAATACTGACCTCTATTTAAAATATCAATATATTCTAGTCAAGTAGAAACCCCATGTTCCCTCTGCACAGGATCTTCTCAAATATGCCTAGAAAAAAGCAGGACTGATTGATATCAGGTAAATTCACAATAGATTTCTGTACCATAGGACAATGGAATGTTCATCATATTTTCCAAAGAATAATGACTGGACTTAATACTGTCATTCAAGAAATTATCAAGCCTTGGAATAATATGAAGTAAAAACAATGGAAACTGAGACCAAAACCAAGTAGGACACCGTGGGGCCCTCCTGGGTACACATCCTTTCTATGCTCCCTGTTTCTTTTTTGTAGGAAAGAGACTTCAGCCTCCTAGAACTCCCCAAGTACCAAAGGGCAGATTCAAACAGTTGCTAATCAGAAAAGTGAGTGAATGCAGAAACAAAGGAGGAGCTATTAAGAAACAATAGTGCAGAACAATAAAGCAGGGTCCTGGTTCCTCCATAAGGGATATACATAACAATATCTTTGAGTTCTTCTGCAGGAACTAAGGCCACAACCCAAGTGGAGGATATAAACCTCCAGGCTGAGCACAAGATCTCTGGAGCACCACCCTGTTATCTCACCACCAACTAATCAGAAGAAAGTTTGCACACAGTGAAAGATAACAAAGACTCTGATCCCTTCCCCAAATAATTAACTGTGATTAACTTCCTCTTTCTCCCTTTACAAATGTTCATGACTTCACAGAACTAGAACAACAAAAAAAAAAATCTTAAAAATTGTATGAAAACACAAGAGGCCCTAAATAGCCAAAACAATCTTGAGAAAGAAAAATGGAGCTGTAGGAATCAGGCGCCCTGACTTCAGACTATACTACAGAGCTGCAGTAAACAAAACAGTATTGTACTGGCACAAAAAGAGACATATAGATCAATGGAATAGGAGAGAAAGCCCAGAAATAAACCCACTCACTTATGGTCAATTAATGTACAACAAAGGGGGCAAGAATATACAAGGTAGAAAAGACAGTCTCTTCAATAAGTGGTGCTGGGAAAACTGGACAGCTCTGTGTAAAAGAATGAAATTAGAACATTCACTAACACCATATAAAAAATAAAATCAAAATGGATTAAAGATCTAAATGTAAGACTGGATAGTATAAAACTCCAGAACACTCTTTGACATAACTCGCAGTAATATTTTTTTTGGATCTGTCTCCTAGAGTAATGGAAATAAAAACAAAAAATAAACAAATGGGACCTAATTCAACTTAAAAGCTTTTGCACAGCAAAGGAAACGATAAACAAAACAAAAAGACAAACTACAGAATGGGAAAAAATATTTGCAAATGATATGACTAACAAGGGATTAGTTTCCAAAATATACAACTAGCTCATAAATCTCAATACCAAAGAAAAAACAACCCAATCAAAAAACGGGCAGAAGATCGAAATAGACATTTCTCCAAAGAAGACATACAGATGGCTAATAAGCACATGAAAGAATGTTCAACATTGCTAATTACTAGAGAAATGCAAATCAAAACTGAAATGAGTTATCACCTCACACCAGGCAAAATGGCCATAAGCAAAAACTCTACAAATAGTAAATGCTGGAGAGAGTGTGGCAAAAAAGGAACCCTCCTACACTGTTGGTGGAAATATAAATTGGTATAGCCACTATGGAGAACAGTATGGAGGTTCCTTAAAAAACTAAAAATAGAGTTACCATGTGATCCAGCAATCCCATCCTGGGCATATATCTAGAGAAAACTAATTTGAAATGATACATGCACCCCAGTGTTCATTGCATCACTGTTTACAATAGCCAAATCATGGAAGCAACCTAAATGTCCATCCACAGATGAATGGATAAAGAAGATGTGGTATATATATATAAATATACAGTAGAATATTACCCAGCCATAAAAAAGAATGAAATAATGCCATTTGCAGCAACATGGATGGATCTAGAGATTATCATAGGAAGTGAAGTAAGCCAGACAGAGCAAGACAAATCTCATGATATCACTTGTATGTGGGATCTAAGAAAATGACACAAATGATCTTATTTATAAAACAGAAATAAACTCACAGACAGAGGAAACAGACTTGTGGTTACCAGGGGAGAAAAGGGCAGGGGAGGGATAAATTGGGAGTTTTAGATTAACATATACACACTACTAAATACAAAATAGATAACCAACAAGGACCTACTGTATAGAATAGGGAACTATAGTCAATATCTTGTAGTAATCTATAAGGGAAAAGAATCTGAAAAAGAATGTGTATCTCTGTGTGTGTGTGTGTGTGTGTGTGTGTGTATACATACATACATATATATATATATATATATATATACATATACATATATATATATATATATAGAATTACTTTTCTGTACACCTGAAACTAACACAACATTGTAAACCAGCTATACTTTAATAAACAAACAAAAAAACCCCCCACTTTCATGGTCTAGCAGAATCTTTGAAGTTGGTTCTTGGACACTAGTCTGCTTTCTCCCCAGGCTGATAAAATCAAGGGAGTAGAGTTTAAAAGTTTTTCATTCCTTGGTGGAACGCCTTTACAATATCGTGAATGATTTCGGCAAGAAACTGCGCGAGCGCACACACACAAACAAACACACACACACCCCGTGTATAGGCTCACCTAGACAATGCAACATTATTTGACTCCTAAAGACTATTGAAATGCAATAAAGCAAATGTTATTAGAGTAAAAATAAAAGGTTTACTTTTCTCAATAATGACAAAGAACAGAAATTATAAAATATTACAGGCAAAAATAATTAGAATCTTTTTTAGAGATCATCCAAATCTTTACATATGCTTTTAGAGATCACCTAATCTAATCTTATTAATGGAAAATAAAACTTCTGTATAATATCACTGAATATAGTTTACTTAATCTATTTGAATTCTTCTACTTTTGAGGGTTTATTCATTTGTGAGACACCTTATTCCATTTTGGGGTATAGCTTGATTTTAGAAAACATCTCCTTGTAGTGGTCCTAAAATTCTACTTCTTAGCCCAAATTTTGCTTCTGAAGCTACAAATTATATGAGTATATATGACTTTCTCATAAAACTCTTCAAATACCAGAAGATGAAGATATTTACCCCTTGATTCTTCATATGTCACATTCTGAGGTTTAACATATATATGGACATATTATGTATATATACATGTGTATATTTCAGGAATACAAAAATTCATATTTTTCAGGTCTTAATGTTTAATCCTCTGTTCTGTGTACAACACACACACAAAATAATTCCACGTATGCTTGATACCATTAGTGAAAGAGACAGTTTCTTCATAAGTTACAATTCCCTACTTAATTGAATCTTACCCCTTCATGTATCTCCATGTTCATTTTCTTAATACAAGCTTTATTTCTAATGAGCCTAATACATATTACCTACTTAATTTATATGCAAAGTATACTCAGTATAATCTAATCCTCGCACGATGAGTCATATTATACAAGTGAATATGAATTCTTACAAAAGTTTTCCTAAATCCCCGCACTGCTAGGTTATCAGTAGTAACTCCTGCTGCCAGTGTATTTGGATCTAATTAACAGGTTTCTTATCCTAATTGGCTGCTTCTGATATTCTGAGGTGTGAAAATCATATAAGAAAGCTTTTTAGATTGTCTTTAAAATAAAGCAATATCCATTCAATAAGTGTCTAAGGATGCTAACAGTGGAGCATATTCTATATACTTTTATTCTGAGAGCTCTGTGATACTTTTTCAGTGGTTCAGGGCTAGATAAATTTACATTTCCTTTTGGTTTTAGAACTATGATGAAAACAGGATTGTGTTTGAATCCTGGATCCAACACTTTCTAGCTAAACAACCTAGGCATTTTAAACCCTCAGAGAGTCTCAGAGACCACTTAGGAGAAATAAGAATAATAATATCCACAATTCAGAAATATTTTGAAAATTAAGTGAAGAAAAGTATACAAAGTTATTAGCAAAGTGCATGGAAACTCTACATAAATATTCAACAAATTCCATTTGCATTTTCTTTTTCTACTTCATCTAAGTCTCTACCTATACATACATCTCTACCTCTACATACATCTCTATTGAACTTTACATCATCATCTATGTCTCCATTTTCATCTGTGTTTATGCCTATATCCATATAAAACAGTTTGCAATTGGGAGGCATGTAGAAACAAAACAAACTCAGTAACTGCATTAAGCTCAGATCTATACTTCATTAATTTGAAAAAGGGAGACCATAAATTTAGCTTGATGTCATTAGTGGAGAGAAAAGACAGGTATAATTAAAGATAAGGAATAAATCAGTAAGATTCATTAATAGAGAAGAAAACCAAAATAAATAAAATAATTTGCATATGGACATTTTATTATTGCCCAGAATTCTAATTTTATTTTTAGACAGATTTAAGTAATAAAGACATTCATAATGACATTTTTAATTTTTGCCCTTGAAGACTTGACATTGGTTCCATTCAACATCTAATAATCAATTTTTTTCCTAAATTTTGGAAGAATGTTCTTGCCTGTATATAGTAATTTCATGTAAATTTTTAAATCCACGTTAAAATTTTTCATTAATATAATTAAGATATTTTAACTTAGAAACAATCATCTAGGGAATTGTTTGCTGATGTTACGTATTTTTTTCCCTAAACATGAAAGTAGAATGTAATCAAAGGGCATAAATGGTAGCACAATATTTAATTACAATAAAGTCCAAAGACTGTGAATGGAGAAGTCTAGAGTTAAGGATGACATACTAGCACCATTAACTGATACTGACTGGTCAAAGTGTAATAATCACCAAAGCAATGGGAATCACAATGAATTTTCTTGCCCAGTTTCTACTGTGTGAATTGATTTTAGTTAGTTTTCTATTCATCACAAAACAAATATTTTGACATTTTTGTATGGAATTGTATGCACTAGAATCTCAAATGTACTTTTCAATTTTACCTATTTAAATGTAAATTTCAAAAAAAAATGAAAAAAAAACTTATAATCTCTTGTTTTTATTAGAGATGTGATATAATTTGTTTCCTACACCTTCTAGGAAATAATCTGAATTTATACTTTAAGTACTATATTAATAATTAATAACTGAGGAACAGGTTATTGTACTTTTAAAATTAGTATGTATTCTAATTTTTGTATAAAGTTAAAAGTAAGAGACAAAAATGATATACTTTAATTTTCTCATATAAAGAATCATGAAACTAAATTTTTAAAGTTTTGCTTTTCCAGAAAGCTATTCCCAGAACTTCATGGAAGACTCTGAAGAAACTGAAAAAAAAAATGCAACTTTGTCATGGGTCAGAGATTTCATGTGCTAAGAACTAAAATGTTTTTAAAGCAATAAATGAGTTATGCCACTAGAAAAATGTTATTGGACTGGCATTAGGCCAATACACAACTTAAAATTTAGGCCCAGGTTTGCTTACATGTATCCTGGGAAGAAAAAATTTTCCCTCAAAGATCTCAAATTTTGCTATGAAAGCTATGGATTTAACTAGAACATTTATAAACTATATATCAATGCTAAAAATGCAGTGCTATATTTAGAATTAGAACTTAATTCTAGAGCTCAGTTTTAACATTTAAAGTGCCAAATGCCAAAATCTTTGTGCACTCATTATGTACTTAACATTTAAATGGCTTTCTTGTGAGTCAAAATTTTAAATATATGTATCTTCATTATTTGATCTACTTAATCACTTATTTGGCTGCCATATACAGAGATAATGCAATTCAAGTAAAATATGGAAACATAGATTGTATCTAATAACTAATTATTAAACTTATAGAAAGTGACACTGTATACTTTTAGCCATAGAGAAAATCTAATTCGACTTTGGATGATGTACTCTGCAGTCCACTGGGGCATCATATGACATTTTATCTCTCTATGAATTTTATCATCTGAGAGGATATGTTTTCAATTTCTCTTTCTTAAATGATAATAAAATGGGAGAAGAAGAAATAAAAATTGTTGATTAATGCAAAAACGCCAGGACAGATGGATTAAATTAGCAAATTATTGATTCAGCAAGAAGGAAACCAACAGTAAACTGTTGGACTTTAACCTAATTATAATGATAATTACTTCAAAATAAATGAAGAGTATGCTTAATAGACAAAGATTAAAAAACTGGATAAAATAAAAGGCCCAATTCAACGCTGCTTATAGGAAACACACTAAAAAATAAATAAATAAATACATAAATAAGACATGGGGTGAAAAGAGAATATGAAAATGATATAGCATGTAAAAATTCAACAGAGAAGGATAGTTTAGCCATATAAACACCAAGCAAATGGATTTTAAAGCAAGGCTATCATAAAAAAATCACGACTAATATTTCTTAAACAACAATGTATTACAGTCTGTACCATGACCTAATAACATATCCTCAACATATATATATGTTGACATAAGTGTAGAGCACTAGACTAGATCACAAAAAGTATAAGAATTTTAATAGTTCATTGTTTCTGAGATCTACTATTAATCTTATTCTGTACTTTTGAACCTGAAGAGTCATTTTTCTCTTGGTGTTTTCAAGAATGTCTGTCAACCGTTTGAGTATGATGTGACTAGTAAAGGATGTCTTTGAATTTATTGTACTTAGAGTCTGTTGAGCCTCTTGAATGTATAGATTCGTATTTTTCATTAAATGCTAAACTTAATCAGATAATTTGCTCTTTTTTTTTAACATCTTTATTGGAGTATAATTGCTTTACAATGGTGTGTTAGTTTCTGCTTTATAACAAAGTGAATCAGCTATACATATACATATATCCCCATATCTCCTCCCTGTTACGTCTCCCTTCCACCCTCCCTATCCCACCCCTCTAGATGGTCACAAAGCACCTAGCTGATCTCCCTGTGCTATGCAGCTGCTTCCCACTAGCTATCTATTTTATATTTGGTAATATATATAAGTCCATGCCACTCTCTCACTTCATCCCAGCTTACCCTTCCCCCTACCCGTGTCCTCAAGTCCATTCTGCACGTCTGCATCTTTATTCTTGTCCTGCCCCTAGGTTCTTCATAGCCATTTTTCTTTTTTTTTTTAGATTCCATATATATATTAGCATACGGTATTTGTTTTTCTCTTTCTGACTTACTTCACTCTGTATGACAGACTCTAGGTTCATCCACCTCACTACAAATAACTCAATTTCATTTCTTTTTATGGTTGAGTAATATTCCATTTTATATATGTGCCACATCTTCTTTATCCATTCATCTGTCGATGGACGCTTAGGTTGCTTCCATGTCCTGGCTATTGCAAAGAATATTGTGGTACATGACACTTTTTGAATTATGGTTTTCTCAGGGTATATGCCCAGTAGTGAGATTGCTGAGTCATATGGTAGTTCTATTTTTAGTTTTTTAAGGAACCTCCATACTGTTCTCCATAGTGGCTGTATCAATTTACATTCCCACCAACAGTGCAAGAGGGTTCCCTTTTCTCCACACCCTCTCCTTCACAGATGACATGATACTATACATAGAGAATCCTAAAGATGTTACCAGAAAACTACTAGAGCTAATCAACGATTTGGTAAAGTAGCAGGATACAAAATTAATGCACAGAAATCTCTTGCGGTCCTATACACTAATGATGAAAAATCTGAAAGAGAAATTAAGGAAACACTCCCATTTACCATTGCAACAAAAAGAATAAAATATGTAGGAATAGACCTACCAAAGGAGACAAAAGACTTGTATGAAGAAAACTATAAGACACTGATGAAAGAAATTAAAGATGATCCAAACAGATGGAGAGATACACTATTTTCTTGGATTGGAAGAATCAACATTGTGAAAATAACTGTACTACCCAAAGCAATCTACAGATTCAATGCAATCCCCATCAAATTACCACTGGCATTTTTCACAGAACTAGAACAAAAAATTTCACAATTTGTATGGAAACACAAAAGACCCTGAATAGCCAAAGCAATCTTGAGAAAGAATAAGGGAGCTGGAGGAATCAGGCTCCCTGACTTCAGACTATACTACAAAGCTACAGTAATCAAGACAATATGGTACTGGCACAAAAACAGAAATATAGATCAATGAAACAGGATAGAAAGCCCAGAGATAAACCCACGCACATATGGTCACCTTTCTTTGATAAAGGAGGCAAGAATATACAGTGGAGAGAAGACAGCCTCTTCAATAAGTGGGGCTGGGAAAACTGGACTTCTACATGTAAAAGAATGAAATTAGAACACTCCCTAACACCATACACAAAAATAAACTCAGAATGGATTAAAGACCTAAATGTAAGGCCAGACACTATAAAACTCTTATAGGAAAACATAGGCAGAACACTTCTATGACATAAATCACAGCAAGATCCTCTTTGACCCACCTCCTAGAGAAATGGACATAAAAACAAAAATAAATGGAACCTAATGAAACTTAAAGGCTTTTGCACAGCAAAGGAAACCATAAACAAGACGAAAAGACAACCCTCAGAATGGGAGAAAATATTTGCAAATGAAGCAACTGACAAAGGATTAATCTCTAAAATTTACAAGCAGCTCATGCAGCTCAATATCAAAAAAACAAACAACCCAATTCAAAACTGGGCAGAAGACCTAAACAGACATTTCTCCAAAGCAGATATACAGATTGCCAACAAACACATGAAAGGATGCTCAACATCACTAATCATTAGAGAAATGCAAATCAAAACTACAGTGAGGTATCACCTCACACCAGTCAGAATGGCCATCATCAAAAAATCTACAAACAAGAAATGCTGGAGAATTTGCTCTTCTTCTGCATTCTCTTTGTCTCTCAAAGGACTGGATGATGCCCACTGGCATTAACTCAGTCTACTGATTCAAATGCTAATTTCTCCTGGAAACACTCACACTAACACACCCAGAAATAATTTTTTACCAGCTACTTAGGCATCCCTTATCTTAGTCAAATTAACACATAAAATTAACCACCACAATAGTTGTCTCCTCAAGTAAACTGTAAGCTCCTTTTGGCCAGTGTTGTGTTCATTGTTTCATACATAGAGCATATATTTGAATATGTGTTGAATAAGTGAATAAGTAGATTAAATTAAGTTTGGTCGGGCTTCCCTGGTGGCGCAGTGGTTGGGAGTCTGCCTGCCAATGCAGGGGACACGGGTTCGAGCCCTGGTCTGGGAGGATCCCACGTGCCGCGGAGCAACTGGGCCCGTGAGCCATAATTACTGAGCCTGCGCGTCTGGAGCCTGTGCTCTGCAACAAGAGAGGCCGCGATGGTGAGAGGCCCGCGCACCGCGATGAAGAGTGGTCCCCGCTTGCCGCGGCTGGAGAAGGCCCTCGCACAGAAACGAAGACTCAACACAGTCATAAATAAATAAATAAATAAATAAATAAATAAAAGAACGTGAATTTCTTAAAAAAAAAAAAACAAAAAAACTTAGCAAAACTTTCTTTAAAAAAAAAAATTAAGTTTGGTCATTAATGAAACATATTTAATTCAGGAAAATATTGAAAAGGAGCTCATTTTTAGCAAACAAAATTTTCAGTGGGAAAAGTAGTATCTAGAAATTTTCTTTTCAAATAGATTCAAATAAGTTTTTCACTGATAATATGTTTCCCTTTTCAGGCTGCTTATTAACATGCTTCTAATGATAAAAAGTAACAAATATGCTTGTAGAGAAAAGACAATTTTATTACCATTGTTATTATTTATTCTTATTATTTATGTTTTATTGTATGAGAGGCTCCTTTCTTTACAGTATCAAATACTACCAATGTTCCAGTAAGTTTAAATTTGTCCAGTATTTCTCATCTCTATCTATTACTCTAATAAGTTCAAATAAATACATCAAATTTGTTAGTTATTGAAATGAATTTTTCACTTTATGGAAAAAAATGAATAAATAACATCATATATTTTATTCATTATGTATTCTAATATATAGCATAAAACTTGTACAACATGCAGTACTAAATACCAGGTGCATAAAAAGTTTAGTCCTACTATAAGACTAAAGCATGATAACCGATACAGTGATAAAACTGAGGTATGGCAAGATCCTAAAAGAATGCCTTTTGAAAAAAGAATAAGCAAGGACTGAAATTTCGAATGTTTATCCTTATACTAAATCACATATAAGAGAAAAGGGTACTTGTAATTTTGGGTCTGCTTCCGCTACTTGGCAAGTAAGGGGTTACTACATGTTCCTCAATTCTAGTTTCTTTATCTATAAAATAATATAAAACCTATACAATGTTTATAGTATTAACTTCAAAAGATTTATGTGAATATAAAAAATTCTAATCTGAACGTGAAAATACTACTATGGTCACCAACAGAAACAAATATTTTTGACAATTTATTAATCCTTTCTATTTATTGCCTCATTTGCCCCTCATACACACCCTATTAGGCATGTTCTGTATATTTGCTTGTTATAAAGGATGAAGAACCTGAATTCTGTTGAGATCACATAAGCTGCTCTTGAGCACATGACTACCTTTTGAGCAAAGATTTGAATGCATGCAATTTGAAGACTACAATGTGTAATATATGTGAATACTCTTCACTGGTAGCCTAATCATTTGCACAATCTTTTTCACTTATCCTGGATAAACAGAAGCTTCACCTTATTCAAAAACATATAAATTCAAAGTAGAGGCAGTAAGCACTTGTTTTGCTCCTAAAGCCCTGTGAGGTTCAGCTGCAGGAATACAAATCAATTTGTAGCATCACTCTCACAGCACTCTGGCAACAAAAATCTCAAAGTGAATGGAAAATTACAAGGGTTGGACTTATTGCATTTACCAAATGAAAACTACAATCTTGTCTCCTCCTTAGTATAGAGGAATCCAATAAAAATACTTCATTTTGCAAGTGCCAAGCACTGCTTTTGGACAATTACAGTACCAACTCTTCCTTTCCTAACTGTACATTTGTGGGTTATGTACTGACCAATCAAGAGTATTTGCTTCATTTAGAACTTCTCCTGCCAAAAAGGCAATTTTGTGTATAAATGGCTCCAATCTGGGAAGCCATCCAAAAGAAGCTGTTCAGGTGAAAAACAGTGTGATTTACATCCAGGTGCAAAACATAAACTTAGCAACAGTTTGAAAATGCTAACTAAAGATGTGGAATAGAATTGAGTTAACTAGACAGGTATATCAGTTTCCTTCCGGTATTTTAAACATCCGAGAAATGTTTTATTTTTGTATTATTATTATTATTTTTAGTTTTATAAGAATACATCTTCCTTTGAGGTTTGCTTATGCATTTGATTTTTAGAGAAATGGATATTAGGGTAATGACTCATGCCTCACAGAATCTAATGGTAAAAAATACTAGTAGAGTGGAAAAGAGATCTTTCCTGCTTGACTAAAAACAAGAAACACTCTGAGGAAATGCATTCATATAACTGAAGATATAATGCAGTCTTCCTCTGCTTTCAACTTCTCAGCCCTTCATACAGCTATGGTATCTTTTATTTATTTATTTATTTTTAATGGCATAAAAATAAAGCAACCATGTATATCATCAGAAAACTGAAATTAGAAAGAAAAAAAAAGGCCATAGTTTGTACAATGAGTTCAAAATACATCTACCTACAGTATTGCCCCTGGATCATTTTAAAGGTTAAAAGGGAATTGTGAACCAGTGAAACTATGAAATAGTGTATTGAATCGTAATTTTTGAGAGGTAAAGGTTTTACATGTCTTTTTCCTTTTTCTTGGGTAGACTTTTAAGTTCTGATTGCTATCAGCTGCAGCAGGGATTCAGAAGAAGAATATAGATGGTAAGAAAGCTGAAAGGGCATTCAATGATTGGTATTTTAGTGCCAAAACAGATATTAAAAGTGGAAACTTAAGAGCTCTGAACCTTAATTTCCTTGTTAGAAAATAATGGCTCATTTACTACCCTTTAAATTTGTTATATGGGTAAAATGACGTAATAGTTATAAAACAGTTTTTTATAAAATGGATTTGTAAATGGGTTTTATAGGAATAAAAGGAAAACCACTTTAAAATTACTTAATGGATAAATGTAATGATTTGCACAGTGTTACTAGAAAGTATCATTGATATTCCAGGTACTGTAACTTTTTTAGATTCCTGTACAAGGAATTTAACATCAGTGGTTTTAATATGTTAAATGTAATGTGACATTATATTCCCTAAAAAATTATAATTAAAAACATATTAAATATATGCATTTTTGGTTCTACATAGCCACTGCTATATTCTGAGTATTTCAACCAAACAGTAAATATGAAAATTTTTCATGAAGTCAGCATACGTCATAAAAAAAGATAGCCTTATTATTTATCTAATAAGCAGGTGAGTATTAACCATAATCAGGCTTCCTGAAACATAAGGTAGATTGCTGCTTTTATAGTTAGTCACGCTTGAATTTACATTTTATTTTTGGCACATATTAAACTCTATGACCTTGAATAATGCACATAACTGTTTGAGTATCCTTTTCTTCATTTATAATAACACAAGATGACATGGAAGATAGATGTAAGAGAGAAGAGGTTTGGGAAAGGAAAGGAAGGAATTTCATAAATAAATGAAAGACCTAGAAATTAAACCTACACAAACCTGAAGGCATAGGCTTGAAAAACTTGATTAATAGTATCTCTTTATCCTAGTTGATGAGGGGTCTCAAGGGAAAAGTTCAAAGATGGAAATCACCATGTAAGTTTCTTTTTGCCCTCTTCCACAAATAATTTTTACTCTAATACTTTTGTATATCTGTTCACATTCTAGTGAATTGTTCTGACAAAATCTGACTTTATTTTCCTGGTTTACTTATTAATTAGTAATTGTTAAAATACAGATATAACTTTAATTCTTTATCTAAATTTCTAATCCTGAAATTTGATCACTTTTCACCAATAATTCTTGGGCATTGACCAAATATACTGCATTTCAAATGCATTGGTCAGATAGTCATCAGTAGGACTTCTAAGAAAACACTGATTAAGTCACTAGAAAATAAATATTGTTTCAAGCAAATATTAGGTAGGCATTGATTGTATAATAGGGGCCCTGGCACTATAGGCGATTGAGCCAATGTATGAGTAATGGCTTCCCAAGGAACATCTGCTAATCTGAGATAAAAGCTGTGGGGATAAAAGGAGGTATATTTGTGTAGAGATGCGGGGAATTCAACTGAGCCCAAAGTAATTGAATAGAAGGAGGAAAGAAAGGGATATTTATATATGAAAGGAATAATGATAAATTCCTATATTCAGAAGTAGGCACATATATAGGAAGTAACTGCTTCAGTGATTTATGGGATTAAGGGAATGTGTATGACCAAATGTATTGTTTTTATACATATACAAAATTTACATTATTATTTATTAACCTCTGGTAGCAATAAAATGATCATAAGTCTATCGTCACTAAATATCGCATCATGAGTGCTGTCCATATTCTCACTAATATGAAATGTAAAACACAATTACCACAAAATAAAATTTAGAAAATTTAAAACTTCAAAAATTATAAAAATGTATAATATAAAGTGAAATTTCCCAGGAAAAGCACTGCTCTCAAAATAAGCACTCAATTATGTTTATTATATGTTTCCTATTAAGTGCATATACACATGTGCATGTGTGGGCATGTGATTTTCCCACTAATACTCTAAGCTGCATGGTATTCCAATATGTGCAGATATATAACTAATTAAATCAGTTAGACTGTTATAACTTATAAATTATGCCATGTTAATTATTCATTCAGAATACCATCTATATATTTCTGTGAACATAGAGAAGTACTTATACATGGTATTTACATTTTAATAGTGAAATTGCTTTGTTAAAATTTATGTGAATTTCACAAATAATTTCACAAATATCTACTGCCAAATTCTCCTTCAGGCATATGTTAGCAATTATGAACTTCATCAAGTCGTTAGAGTGTATTTTTCTCTTATTATTGGTATTTAACAATATATTTAAAGAATATTTTCTAAAATGATAGTTAAGCATTAGCATAAAATGAATGCTTTCATTTTAATGTCCCTAGTTTTCATCACATTTCACTTTTTTACCCATGTTTATTTGCCATTTTTTTCTTTTCTGCAGTAAATTGGCTTCTTATATTCTTTGCACATATACTATTCTTCTTCTTCTTATTGATTTGTTGGCTATAAATATTGTTTCCTTTTTAATATGTACAGAAAATAATCTTGTAAATTGGACATGTAGCACTTTTTTTAAAAATAGAAACTCTTCTCCAGTGGGAGTTTGTTATCTTACAATTATTAGTTGGTGTCATACCAAGAAAAATTTCCCTGAGACAATATTCTTCTCTTTAATGCTGTTTTTTTTAAGATTTTGATCTATAAGAAGGTTACTTTTGTATGTAAGGTAAAAACTAATTAAACTTATTTAAACTGTTTAGATATTTTGTCATATATGAAGGACTGTATACTACAACTCACCATCAGTGATTCAAAATGCTAAATTTATCATGTATTAAATTGATATTTATCATAATATTTATATTCTAATATTTTTTGATATCTGGTTGCCATGATTCTCATGTTTCTTACTTTACAGGACTTTATTAACTATTCTTACTTATTTTCCCATTACACTGTATTGTCAAACTTGTAAAAGTCATAATGAAATTTTCATTAGAATCATCAGAGGGGGAGGAGAGAAGATGGCGGAAGAGTAAGACGCGGAGATCACCTTCCTTCCCACAGATA
The DNA here is from genome assembly GCF_965194805.1 of Balaenoptera borealis. Taxonomy (NCBI): domain Eukaryota; kingdom Metazoa; phylum Chordata; class Mammalia; order Artiodactyla; family Balaenopteridae; genus Balaenoptera; species Balaenoptera borealis. Next base: position 24,234,805 of record NC_138867.1, on the reverse strand, counting down.
CAGTAGAAATACATCTACACGTGGAACTGCTCCTACAGAACACCCACTGAACGCTGGCAGAAAACGTCAGACCTCCCAAAAGGCAAGAAACTCCCCCCGTACTTGGGTAGGGCAAAAGAAAAAAGAAATAACAGAGACAAAAGAATAGGGACGGCACCTGCACCAGTGGGAGGGAGCTGTGAAGGAGGAAAGATTTCCACGCACTAGGAGCCCCTTCGCGGGCAGAGACTGCGGGTGGCAGAGGGGGGATACTTCGGAGCCACGGAGGAGAGCGCAGCCACAGGGGTGCGGAGGGCAAAGCGGAGAGATTCCCGCACTTCCCGCACGGAGGCTCGGCGCTGACCAGCACTCACCAGCCCGAGAGGCTTGTCTGCTCAGCTGCCGGGGCGGGCGGGGCTGGGAGCTGAGGCTCGGGCTTCGGTCGCAGGGAGAGGACTGGGGTTGGCGGCGTGAACACAGCCTGAAGGGGTTAGTGCACCACAGCTAGCCGGGAGGGAGTCCGGGAAAAAGTCTGCAGCTGCCGAAGAGGCAAGAGACTTTTTCTTCCCTGTTTCCTGGTGTGCGAGGAGAGGGGATTCAGAGCGCCGCCTAAACGAACTTCAGAGACGGGCGCGAGCCGCAGCTAACAGCGCGGATCCCGTAGCAACAGGGGCGCAGAGGGAAAAACGGAGAGACTCCCGCACAGAGGCTCGGCGCCGAGCAGCGCTCACCAGCCCGAGAGGCTTGTCTGCTCCCCCGCCGGGGCGGGCAGGGCTGGGAGCGGAGGCTCGGGCTTCGGTCGGATCGCAGGGAGAGGACTGGGGTTGGCGGCGTGAACACAGCCTGAAGGGGTTAGCGCACCACAGCTGGCTGGGAGGGAGACCGGGAAAAAGTCTGCAGCTGCCGAAGAGGCAAGAGACTTTTTCTTGCCTCTTTGTTTCGCGGCGCGCAAGGAGAGGGGATTCAGAGCGCCGCCTAAACGAACTCCAGAAACTGGCGCGAGCCGCGGCTATCAGCGCGGACCCCAGAGACGGGCGTGAGACGCTGGGGCTGCTGCTGCCGCCTCCAAGAAGCCTGTGTGCGAGCACAGGTCACTCTCCACACCGCCCCTCCTGGGAGCCCGTGCAGCCCGCCACTGCCAGGGTCCCGTGATCCAGGGACAACATCCCCCGGGAGAACGCACTGCGCGCCTCAGGCTGCTGCAACGTCACGCCGGCCTCTGACGCCGCAGGCTCGCCCCGCCTCCTCTGTACCCCTCCCTCCCCGCGGCCTGGGTGAGCCAGAGTCCCCGAAGCAGCTGCTCCTTTAACCCCGTCCTGTCTGGGCGGGGAACAGACGCCCTCAGGCGACCTACACTCAGAGGCGGGTCCAAATCCAAAGCTGATCCCCAGGAGCTGTGCGAACAGAGAAGAGGAGGGGAAATCTGTCCCAGCAGCCTCAGAAGAAGCGGATTAAAACTCCACAAACAACTTGATGTGCCTGCATCTGTTGAATACCTGAATAGACAACGAATCATCCCAAATTCAAGAGGTGGACTTTGGGAGCAGGATATATTAATTTTTCCCCTTTTCCTTTTTTTTTTTTGTGAGTGTATATGTATATGCTTCTGGGGGAGATTTTGTCTGTATAGCTTTGCTTTACAATAGCTTTATTTTACTTCACTATATTATAGCTTCTTTCTTTCTTTCTTTCCTTTCTTTCTTTCTTTCTTTCTTTCCTTCCTTCCTTCCTTCCTTCCTCCTTCCTTCTTTCCTTCCTTCCTTCCTTCCTTCCTTCCTTCCTTCCTTCCTTTCTTTCTTTCTTTCTTTCTATTTTTTCTCCCTTTTACTCTGAGCCGTGTGGACGAAAGGCTCTTGGTGCTTCAGCCAGGCATCAGGGCCGTACCTTGGAGGTGGGAGAGCCAACTTCAGGACACTGGTCCACAAGAGACCTCCCAGCTCCACGTAATACCAAACGGCAAAAATCTCTCAGAGATCTCCATCTCAACATCAAGACCCAGCATCACTCAATGACCAGCAAGCTACAGGGCTGAACACCCTATGCCAAACAACTAGCAAGACAGGAACACAGCCTCATCCATTAGCAGAGAGGCTGCCTAAAATCATAATAAGGCCACAGACACCCCAAAATACACCACCAGACGTGGACGTGCCCACCAGAAAGACAAGATCCAGCCTCATCAACCAGAGCTCAGGCACTAGTTCCCTCCACCAGGAAGCCTACACAACCCACTGAACCAACCTTAGCCACTGGGGACAGATACCAAAAACAACGGGAACTACAAACCTGCAACCTGTGATAAGGAGACCCCAAACACAGTAAGATAAGCAAAATGAGACGACAGAAAAACACACAGCAGATGAAGGAGCAGGGTCAAAACACACTAGACTTAACAAATGAAGAGGAAATAGGTAGTCTACCTGAAAAAGAATTCAGAATAATGATAGTAAGGATGATCCAAAATCTTGGAAATAGAATAGACAAAATGCAAGAAGCATTTAACAAGGACGTAGAAGAACTAAAGAGGAATCAAGCAATGATGAAAAACACAATAAATGAAATTAAAAATACTCTAGATGGGATCAATAGCAGAATAACTGAGGCAGAAGAAAGGATAAGTGACCTGGAAGATAAAATGGTGGAAATAACTACTGCAGAGCAGGATAAAGAAAAAAGAATGAAAAGAACTGAGGACAGTCTCAGAGACCTCTGGGACAGCATTAAACGCACCAACATTCGAATTATAGGGGTCCCAGAAGAAGAAGAGAAAAAGAAAGGGACTGAGAAAATATTTGAAGAGATTATAGTTGAAAACTTCCCTAATATGGGAAAGGAAATAGTTAATCAAGTCCTGGAAGCACAGAGAGTCCCATACAGGATAAACCCAAGGAGAAACACACCAAGACACATATTAATCAAACTGTCAAAAATTAAATATAAGGAAAACATATTAAAGGCAGCAAGGGAAAAAAAACAAATAACACACAAGGGAATCCCCATAAGGTTAACATCTGATCTTTCAGCAGAAACTCTGCAAGCCAGAAGGGAGTGGCAGGATATACTTAAAGTGATGAAGGAGAAGAACCTACAACCAAGATTACTCTACCCAGCAAGGATCTCATTCAAATGTGATGGAGAAATTAAAACCTTTACAGACAAGCAAAAGCTGAGAGAGTTTAGCACTACCAAACCAGATTTACAACAAATGCTAAAGGAACTTCTCTAGGCAAGAAACACAAGAGAAGGAAAACACCTACAATAACAAACCCAAAACATTTAAGAAAATGGGAATAGGAACATACATATCGATAATTACCTTGAATGTAAATGGATTAAATGCTCCCACCAAAAGACACAGGCTGGCTGAATGGATACAAAAACAAGACCCATATATATGCTGTCTACAAGAGACCCACTTCAGACCTAGAGACACATACAGACTGAAAGTGAGGGGATGGAAAAAGATATTCCATGCAAATGGAAATCAAAAGAAAGCTGGAGTAGCAATTCTCATATCAGACAAAATAGACTTTAAAATAAAGACTATTACAAGAGACAAAGAAGGACACTATATAATGATCAAGGGATCGATCCAAGAGGAAGGTATAACACTTGTAAATATTTATGCACCCAACATAGGAGCACCTCAATACATAAGGCAAGTACTAACAGCCATAAAAGAGGAAATCGACAGCAACACAATCATAGTAGGGGACTTTAACACCCCACTTTCACCAATGGACAGATCATCCAAAATGAAAATAAATAAGGAAACACAAGCTTTAAATGATACATTAAACAAGATGTACTTAATTGATATTTATAGGACATTCCACCCAAAAACAACAGAATACACATTTTTCTCAAGTGCTCATGGAACATTCTCCAGGATAGATCATATCTTGGGTCACAAATCAAACCTTGGTAAATTTAAGAAAATTGAAATCGTATCAAGTATCTTTTCCGACCACAATGCTATGAGACTAGATATCAATTACAGGAAAAGATCTGTAAAAAATACAAACACATGGAGGCTACACAATACATTACTTAATAATGAAGTGATTACTGAAGAAATCAAAGGGGAAATCAAAAAATACCTAGAAATAAATGACAATGGAGATACGACGACCCAAAACCTATGGGACGCAGCAAAAGCAGTGCTAAGAGGGAAGTTTATAGCAATACAAGCCTACCTCAAGAAACAGGAAACATCTCGAATAAACAACCTAACCTTGCACCTAAAGCAATTAGAGAAAGAAGAACAAAAAAACCCCAAAGCCAGCAGAAGGAAAGAAATTATAAAGATCAGGTCAGAAATAAATGAAAAAGAAATGAAGGAAACATTAGCAAAAATCAATGAAACTAAAAGCTGGTTCTTTGAGAAGATAAACAAAATTGATAAACCATTAGCCAGACTCATCAAGAGAAAAAGGGAGAAGACTCAGATCAATAGAATTAGAAATGAAAAAGGAGAAATAACCACTGACACTGCAGAAATACAAAAGATCATGAGAGATTACTACAAGCAACTCTATGCCAATAAAATGGACAACCTGGAAGAAATGGACAGATTCTTAGAAATGCACAAACTGCCGAGACTGAACCAGGAAGAAATAGAAAATATGAACAGACCAATCACAAGCACTGAAATTGAAACTGTGATTAAAAACCTTCCAACAAACAAAAGCCCAGGACCAGATGGCTTCACAGGTGAATTCTATCAAACATTTAGAGAAGAGCTAACACCTATCCTTCTCAAACTCTTCCAAAATATTGCAGAGGGAGGAACACTCCCAAACTCATTCTACGAGGCCACCATCACCCTGATACCAAAACCAGACAAAGATGTCACAAAGAAAGAAAACTACAGGCCAATATCACTGATGAACATAGATGCAAAAATCCTCAACAAAATACTCGCAAACAGAATCCAACAGCACATTAAAAGAATCATACACCATGATCAAGTGGGGTTTATCCCAGGAATGCAAGGATTCTTCAATATACGCATATCAATCAATGTGATACACCATATTAACAAATTGAAGGAGAAAAACCATATGATCATCTCAATAGATGCAGAGAAAGCTTTCGACAAAATTCAACACCCATTTATGATAAAAGCCCTGCAGAAAGTAGGCATAGAGGGAACTTTCCTCAACATAATAAAGGCCATATATGACAAACCCACAGCCAACATTGTCCTCAATGGTGAAAAACTGAATCCATTTCCACTAAGATCAGGAACAAGACAAGGTTGCCCACTCTCACCACTATTATTCAACATAGTTTTGGAAGTGTTAGCCACAGCAATCAGAGAAGACAAAGAAATAAAAGGAATCCAAATCGGAAAAGAAGAAGTAAAGCTGTCACTATTTGCAGATGACATGATACTATACATAGAGAATCCTAAAGAGGCTACCAGAAAACTCCTAGAGCTAATCAATGAATTTGGTAAAGTAGCAGGATACAAAATTAATGCACAGAAATCGCTTGCATTTCTATACACTAATGACGAAAAATCTGAAAGTGAAATTAAGAAAACACTCCCGTTTACCATTGCAACAAAAAGAATAAGATATCTAGGAATAAACCTACCTAAGGAGACAAAAGACCTGTATGCAGAAAATTATAAGACACTGATGAAAGAAATTAAAGATGATACAAATAGATGGAGAGATATACCATGTTCCTGGATTGGAAGAATCAACATTGTGAAAATGACTCTACTACCCAAAGCAATCTACAGATTCAATGCAATCCCTATCAAACTACCACTGGCATTTTTCACAGAACTAGAACAAAAAATTTCACAATTTGTATGGAAACACAAAAGACCCCGAATAGCCAAAGCAATCTTGAGAACGAAAAATGGAGCTGGGGGAATCAGGCTCCCTGACTTCAGACTATACTACAAAGCTTCAGTAATCAAGACAGTTTGGTACTGGCACAAAAACAGAAATATAGATCAATGGAACAGGATAGAAAGCCCAGAGATAAACCCACACACATATGGTCACCTTATCTTTGATAAAGGAGGCAAGCATATACAGTGGAGAAAAGACAGCCTCTTCAATAAGTGGTGCTGGGAAAATTGGACAGGTACATGTAAAAGTATGAAATTAGAACACTCCCTGACACCATGCACAAAAATAAACTCCAAATGGATTAAAGACCTAAGTGTAAGGCCAGACACTATCAAACTCTTAGAGGAAAACATAGGCAGAACACTCTATGACATACATCACAGCAAGATTCTTTTTGACCCAGCTCCCAGAGAAATGGAAATAAGAACACAAATAAACAAATGGGACCTAATGAAACTTAAAAGCTTTTGCACAGCAAAGGAAACCATAAACAAGACCAAAAGACAACCCTTAGAATGGGAGAAAATATTTGCAAATGAAGCAACTGACAAAGGATTAATCTCCAAGATTTACAAGCAGCTCATGCAGCTCAATAACAAAAAAACGAACAACCCAATCCAAAAATGGGCAGAAGACCTAAATAGACATTTCTCCAAAGAAGATATACAGATGGCCTACAGACACATGAAAGAATGCTCAACATCATTAATCATTAGAGAAATGCAAATCAAAACTACAATGAGATATCATCTCACACCGGTCAGAATGGCCATCATCAAAAAATCTAGAAACAATAAATGCTGGAGAGGGTGTGGAGGAAAGGGAACACTCTTGCACTGTTGGTGGGAATGTAAATTGATACAGCCACTATGGAGAGCAGTATGGAGGTTCCTTAAAAAACTACAAATAGAACTACCATACGACCCAGCAATCCCACTACTGGGCACATACCCTGAGAAAACCATAGTTCAAAAAGAGTCATGTACCAAAATGTTCATTGCAGCTCTATTTACAATAGCCAGGACCTGGAAGCAACCTAAATGTCCATCGACAGATGAATGGATAAAGAAGATGTGGCACATATATACAATGGAATATTACTCAGCCATAAAAAGAAATGAAATGGAGGTATTTGTAATGAGGTGGATGGAGTTAGAATCTGTCATACAGAGTGAAGTAAGTCAGAAAGAGAAAAACAAATACAGTATGCTAACACATATATACGGAATCTAAGGAAAAAAAAAAAAAAAAAAAAAAAGGCCATGAAGAACCTAGTGGCAAGACGGGAATAAAGACACAGACCTACTAGAGAATGGACTTGAGGATATGGGGAGGGGGTGGGGTGAGACGTGACAGGGTAAGAGAGTGTCATGGACATATATACACTACCAAATGTAAAATAGATAGCTAGTGGGAAGCAGCCGCATAGCACAGGGAGATCAGCTCGGTGCTTTGTGACCACCTAGAGGGGTGGGATGGGGAGGGTGGGAGGGAGGGAGATGCAAGAGGGAAGAGAAATGGGAACATATTGTATATGTATAACTGATTCACTTTGTTATAAAGCAGAAGCTAACACACTATTGTAAGGCAATTATACTTCAATAAAGATGTTTAAATAAAAAAAAAAAAAAAAAAAAGAAAAAAAAAAAAAAAAAAAAAAAGAATCATCAGAGACCACTCTCAGTTTCTTGGCAAATGGACTCTCAAAAATGACAGTTTGCTTTTTCACACCAGGAATAAAGAGAGTCTATTGGCATGATGGATATCATAATCTTCTCTAACCTAATCACAGATGTGGCATCCCTCAATATTGCTCTATTCTATTTTTACCAGCAAGTTACACAAGGGAAGAGGCAATAAATACCAGTAGGTGGGGATCATTAAGGGCTATCTTAGAGGGTGCATACTACTCACAAAAAACAGATAAAAACATTGAAGAAAGGAAATCAAAATAAGAATGTGTTTTCCTTGCTTTAACCTAACACAGGCTATCTACTAAAACTCTAGAGCTAATATCTTTTTAATGGTGCTCCCCTACTGTTATGGACTGAAATGTTTTCACCCAAAATTCATATGTTAAAACTCTAACCCCCAATGTAACTGTATTTGGACATAGGACCTTTAAAGGGGTAAAGTTAAATGGAATAATAAGAGTGGGGGCCCTAATTCAATATGACTAATGTCCTTGAACGAAGAGGGAGAGACACTAGCATTGTGCATATGCAGAGAAAAGGCGATGTCTACATGGCTAAGAGAAGGCAGCTGTCTGCATGTCAAGTAGAGAGGTCTCAGGAGAAATCAAACTGTTGCTGCCTTGATCTTAGACGTCCAGCATCTAAAACTGTGAGAAAATAAATTTGTGTTGTTTAAGCCTCCCAGACTGTGGTATTTTGTTATGGTAGCCCTAGCAGACTAATACAAGTTTGTGAAGAACGCAAGGGTATCCTCTCTCACGATTCCTCTTCAAAATTATACGGGAAGTCCTGGCCAGTGCAATAGGCAGGAAAAAGTTTGGAAATATATAAAACCTTCTTTATTTGTAGATGACATGATTTTTATGTAGAAAATCCCAAAGAATATACCGAAATTCCTATATTTCATAAGTGAGTTTAGAAATGTTGTGGCATAAAATATGTATTTATAAATGTCAATTACAATATATCAGCAATGAGCTAATCTTGAAATTTGATACCGGTATTTGAAATTTTAAAAATTACAATAGCCCCAATAGAAAACAAAATATCTGATATAAATCAAAGTGTTGGCAGTAGCCATTTGCTAAAAAACTACAAAACTCTGATGAAAAGAATTGACAATGAGCTAAATAAATTAAGAGATAAACTACATTCCTGGATTGGAAGACTCAATATTGTTATGATGCTAATTACCTCCAATCTGATCTAAAGAGTCAATGTAATTCGAAATCCCAGTAAACTTTTTGTAGATATTAACAAGGTGAATTCAAAATTAATTCAGAAGAAAAAGGGTTTACAAACAATTCTGAAAAAAAAAAAACAGTTGGAAGGCTCATAGAACAAGATTTTAATATTTACTACAAATCTATAATAATAAAGATAGTGTAAAGTAATGAAAATATATATACATTGATTAATGAAACAAAATAGAGACCCCCCAGATAACCCACATAGAGTCACCTGATTCATCACAAAACTGCAAAGGCAATTCAATGAAGAAACTTTAGTCTCTTCAACTAAGAGATGGTGGAACAATTGGATATCAAATGCAAAAAGTTTAATTTAGACCTTTATCTCACAACTTAGACAAAAAATAATTCATAATGGATCATAGACATTAATGTAGAATGTAAAACTATAATATCTAGAGAAAACATAGGAGAAAATCTGCGTGACCTTGGGTTTTGCAATGAGTTTCTAGATCGTTGTGTTGCTGATTGACATCTGAGTGCCAGTGCACAATTAAGCCTCGTCCAAATCACCAGAAAAACATCTCAGCTAAGTCCAAGCCAAATTGATGAGCCACAGAATCATGAACTAAATAAGTGGCTGTTGTTTTAAGACATTAAATTTGGGGCAAAAGTTTGGGGTGAAATAACTGTTATGCATGAAAAGCTAGCTTAACACAAAATAATAAATGTGATAAAGAATTTAAGTTAGGTCCATAATTAGACACTGGTGTCAATAGGCAAATATTTGAAGATTAAGCTCTATGCTTAGAAAAGAGATATAAAAATATTATTTCTAAACTTTTTATTGCTAATTCATGTCAGTAATTTGTAATAAATAGCATTTTTAGGTTAATTTAAGACAAATTCATTTCTATTTGCTAATATACACATCAAAATATTTTCACTGACCTATTAAATTTTGTATATGATTTATGTACTAAATCTATCTGGTTATTAATGATTCCAGCAAATCACAAAAATACTTTGGTAAATAAATATTGCAACTATTAATGATTTAATCTTATTTCTCATTCCATGTAGACAAATTAATCCCAATACACACATTTTAAGTGATTATGCCTGAAAAGTTAGATAAACCTATCCATGGAGACTTGGAACACAATTTTGGATATAAATTTAACATTGAAATTGTGTTTGATTATACCAAGAAGAATTATATTTAATCATAAAATATTTCAGCATGATAATCTACAATAAGGTAAATGCCAAAGAATGAGCTACATTAAAATTCTGGAAAATAAAAATTAAAAGTGTTAATAGTGTTTTTTAAAGCTCACTAAAACAATTTAATCTTTTTATATATTTTACTTGTGTTATTTGATTGATACAACACTTAAAAATAGAAAATGACATATTTTCCCAAATAGTACTCACTGACAACAGAGCTCAAATTTAAAAATGCTTTATAAAATTTGTATAAAGATATATGTAAATCTTTCTGTTTATTCTTTATGAAGGCTCAAATTAAATCTTAAATTTCTGATTATACCAGTATATTTTGATTTGGAATTTGTCCTTGGTTTTTCTTCTTTCTTTTCTCTCTTCATTTTTTATTCTGCACTTTCTTACTACCTATCTTTTCCTTCTTTCCTCTCTCTTTCCTTCTCTCTCGCCCTTTCCCTCTCCATCTCCCACCTCTCCCTCTCTCTCAATGTAAGCTAATAGTTACCAGATAATACTTCTACTTTATCCCCAGAGATGGGACATTGCATTATTTCTTTGAATTACTACTATTTTATACCCTCAGTACTAAATCAATAAAATCATCAGTAATTATCCTTTTTTCCAATCAACAATTGAGTCCAAAGGAATCTTATAGGTTGAATTTATAAATAAGACACTTCCATTGTTTGGGGTAACCCAGGTCCGTTAGGGTTACAAACATGTCTTAAGTTCTTCAAGCTTCATCTATATTCTAGGATCTTTGGTACAGGGTTACAGAGTATGAAAGGGGAATTTATTCCTGTAGTAAAGAATTACAGGGTTAAAAACAAGAAGGAATAGAAGGAGATGAGGCAGGAACTTACTCCGAGGAACTTCCATGTTCATTGCTGCTTTGTTCATGATAGCCAAGACATGGAAACAATCTAAATGCACACTGACAGATGAATATTTAAGGAATATATAAGGAAAATATGCACACACAAAATGGACTATTTTTCAGCCTAAATAAGAAGGAAATTCTGCCATTTGCAACAACATGGATGGACCTGGAGGGTATTATGCTAAGTGAAACAAGCCAGATGCGAAATGACAAATACTGTATGATCTCACTTGTATGTAGAACCTAAAATAGTAAAACTCATAGAAGCATAGTATAGAAGAATGGTTGCCAGGGGCTGGGGAGAGGGTGAATCGGGGAGGTGATGGTCAAATAGTACAAAGTTATAGTTATACAAGATAAATAAGTCTGGAGATTTACTATATAGTATAGTGCCTATAGCTAGCAATACTTGTTGCATACTTAAAATTTGCTAAGACAGTATATATTTTATTAAGTGTTTTAGCCACTAATAATAATAATAGTAGTAGTAGTAGTAGTAAAGGGCAGAAGGAAATTTGGGAGATAAGAGATATGTCTGTGACCTTGATGATGGTGATGGTTTCATAGATGTATACTTATCCTCAAATTCACTGAATTGCACATATTAAACATGTACAGCTTTTTACATGTCAATCCTACTACAATAAAGTAGTTTAAAAAATTAAATGATTGTGATTGCTTTCAAATTATCCACCTATTAATGAATCTCACCATGGTCAGATCATCAAGCACTCACACGTATACACTCAAATGGTTTTATGCCAGCTAGAAAATCATTTATGGATTATATGCATCTATCTCAGTTTAAAATGTTGAGAGACCTTGCCAGTATTCAGAAGAATGGTGAAGAGGATCAAAGAGAATACACATATGGATACATTTTTTGTACAAGCATAATAAATAAAAAATAAACCTTAAAAATTAGAATATTGGAAAATTTAGTGTAATAAAAATCAGTGACATAAACACACAGAGGAAGTTATAGGACACATATTTCTTGCAGAAATTAGAACATGTTAGAAAGAATCTGCTTTGAAAATTAAATGCATTCTGAAAAATTAAAAAATGGTGAACCATAAGAAAAATAAACTCATGAAAATAATAAAATTTCCATGTTAGAAAAAGTATATAACAGAGAGATATAGTTAACAAATGAGAAATATACTTTATAAATGCAAGGAAAAGAAAAACGATAAAGATGGTAGGAGACGATGACAGGTATGAATAATTCACAGCAGATATAAATCTAAGAATAACCAAAACCCCAGAAGTAAAAAATTACAAACAAAGCAGTGAAAACATTGGTAACATAAAACTCAGATTCTTGACCTAAACAGAAAACATATTTAGAGGATTCATATTCTTGGGTTGGAGAGGGAATCAAAGACATATATTGGAGTTTTAAAAAATTCAAGAGTAAAGGAAATATCTAAAAACTTCAGCAAATGTGGACTGAAATGTTATTGGTGGAATCTGCAAAAAAGATCACATGCCATTTATTATACTCTCTTACAAATTTTGCAAACTACACATTCCACTTTTAAAAATGAGACATTTTCCATTTCCCCTATTATTAGATAGCTATAGCCAAAAAATAATCCCAGTGATAACTAGAAAAGCAAATTAAACATGAACAACAGCAAACAAAAATCTTGTTTTAAGATATATGAGATCTGCTGAGGCAGCCAGGACTTGAAGGACCAGATGTGAAGAGGATGCTTCATTTATGCTAGTCAAGCTCAATTTCTTAACACCTGCTTTTTATTACATCAGTATTTGCCAATGCTGGCTTGGGGCAAAAGTCTAAGAAGCTTGGCATAGTAGAGTTAATAGAAGAAGTGAAAGCAGTGCTTTGGATAATCTCATGGATGTGGTGCCACAAAACTTGCATAATAGGATTATAAAAGCAATCAGGATATTAGAAACCAAAATTCCAGAGAGAAACGAGCTACACAAATGTGAGCTCCACAGTTGGCTCTGATTTTCCAATTATGAGTTGTAACTTATTGAAGACTTTTTGGCATCCTGATAGCACTGAGACAATGTAAAAGCATAAGCTATAAACATTACACTAAGGATTCAATTTGATATGAGTGCTACATTTACAGACTAGGGTAAAACTGAAGTTGACTGAGATGTACTTAGTCTACAAATATGCCTTGATTAGGTACAGATCCTGATTAATTTGAAACCTTCTATGTCCATGATGATTACCAGAAGATGAAGTAAATCCTTTACTAGGGAGTAACATCATCCACAGTTTCCTCATTTTTTTCATACAAAATGTCTAGCATTCACTAAAAACTAACTAGCAAGTTTTTTGTTTAATGGCAGTTGAGTAACTTATTTAAAATTCATAGAAGTTAAAGGGGCCAAAATGTAGTAGAAGCAGTTTTTACTGCAGGACCTAAACTATGAAAATTCCAAGAATTTCTATAAAGCTCAATAAGTAAGACACTATAATATTGCTGTAAGAGAAGACTATAGACCAAAGGAATGATATGTTAAATTCAATGCAGACCTAAACATTTAAGGTCACTTGATTTGACAAAATGACTTTACAGGTTAGTGAGTAAAGGAAGACATTTTTAATAAATAGTGCTGGATAGATAACCATAGTTATCCAATTAGTCCTCAAATATAAAAGGAAACATAGACTGAAAACATAAATAGATACTACTCAGATCTACCAAAATGGTTTAATTCAAAGAGACACTTAAATAAAAAAAAAAAAAACCCAATGAGACACAATACTTAGTATTGGTAAAGGCATAAAACAACTGGAAACCTGATACATGGCTGAGTAGTTGGGACAACTACTTTGGAAAAGTACTTGACAATATCTTAAAAAACTGAACATAGACGTACCTTATGATTCATCTACATATTTATCCAAAACAAATGTGCACATGTTTACTAAAAAGACATGCACAAGCATGTTTATAGCAACATAATTCATAAGGGGAAAATATAAAATCAATATTTATTAATTGCATCTTGGAATCAAATCACAAATTAAAACTACAAACAATAGCTAGATGAATCTTAAAAAAAAAAAAGTAATGGTGAAAGAAGCCAGGCACCAGGTACAGAAATGAACATGGAGTATGATTCCATTTAAATAAAGTTCAACAGTAGAAAAATTTAAGTTTAGAAGTGAGAATATTGGTTATTCTCAGATGTGATAATGATCAGAATGGGGCTCAAGGGGGGATTTGATGTTGGTAATGCTGTACGTCTTGATTAAGATGTGGTGTTAGAGGCGAGTTCACTTTGGAAAAGTATCATGGAGTTGTACGTTTAAGATTTGTTCAAAATACTTTCTAAATTGAAAAAATCTACCAAAATTATTTATTTTCTTCTAGTGATAGCTAAAAGGGTTCCTTTTAGGTTTTTTGGTTTTTTTTTCTTTTTATAGTCTTTGGAAGTTTTCAAAAGTTTAAGAGAATGAATTACTATTAATCTGAAACTAAAATTCTGTACTAAAAAAAATAAAGATATTATACCATTAGAAACAAAAATTGGTGGAGGAGGGAAAGAAGAATGGCATAGATATTGTAAAGTAAAGGGACATTCACTTCTATGATCTCATCTTGATAAGTGGATATTCCCACATGTGAAATAAGGCTGGATATATACCAAAATAATATTAGATGAATATTACATATTCAGTTGCTTTAAAAATTATTTCTCCTTGCTCTTGGGCTTAAGCAAAGTGCAGCTTAGTATGTTTTATAATATTGTCATCAGCAAAATACCTATGTTTTTTAAATTAAGGTATGACATAATTGGTGAGTTGAATCCAGACACAAATAAAAAATATCAGAAAATGTCATGTAAATGTTCTATGGTTCCAAGTTATTTTGTTGTTGTTGAATAGAAATAAGAAATTTAAATGCAGTATGAATAAGATGGGTTTGGGGAATAAATGTGACTAGTTATTTGAATGTATAAAAGCTACAAAACATTTTCCTCAAGCCAAAAATTAAAAACACATACATTGTGACATTAACTTATTTTCTAACTCTAGTAGATTTTCAGGGTAGGAAAATGTAGAACAACACTGGAAGATAAAAACAGGCATAAACCTGTTATTTAGCCTAAGCCTGTACTTTAGATAAAATACTTTTAGGCCAGTAAAAGACATTAATTCACTTGTTATTCGTTTAAATATGCTCTTACAGTCTTTTGTAAACATTGAGTTTATATGTAAAAAATTAAGGTAATGTTCCATGCCAATTGCAGCACATAAATTGTGTTCCACAATTCTGTCTGTCCTTTCTCTAGATGCTGATGTCCTCCATCTGCCCTTTGGCTGTTACTTTGTGGAACATTTATTTTTGTTTCCATAAACCCTTTAAATAAAAAGCCACTTAATCCAGTCATCTGAAGCATAACATACGCTTTTTCAGGGTTATCAAAATATCTTACTCTTCTTTTAAAGGATCTTAACTATGCAATTCCAGTTTGGGGCTTTCTTCCAAACAAGACTGAAATAGAATTGCAGTTGCACAATAAACAAGGGTTGCTAATTGCCAATTTTGTAGAATTTCTTACAAAAAAGGAATATCACTTCAAAATGTGTTTTGATGGAAGTTTTTCCTCCCTATTCATCTTGTTTTTGATAACTCAGGACTATTTATTTGCACTTGTGCATTTGAATTTTGCCTGTGTTTTGAAAGACAAGTTTCTTTTGTTTAATAATTTTGTCTTCACTAAATGCATTTTCTGCTTTTCTATTCTAGAGTTAGAGCTGTAGTAATTTTCAAACTTTGTAATTTATCTTTACAACATTATGCTTACGTGTTCATCTTCAAGCAGAAACTAAGATTCTTAAAAATCATGATTAAAGCAAATGACTTTAACAATGTAATCAATAGAGTTTATACTTACAGTCATTTATCAGTGTGTTGATGTTACCCTCTGTTTTATTTACATTCACTCCTCTGGACTCCTGTGTTCTTAATTTTGAGACAAAAGGTCATCTTTAAGAATGCCTAATTGCTAATGATTAAAATAAATCTTCCATTAGGAGAATATGAACAGCTTCCAACTTATTTTATCTGATTCTCCTATTATGAACTATGACTTCTATATAATAGCTTATTTTCCCCTGTGATTCACAAGAAAAGTTTGGAAAAATAACAACCTACATGAAATTAATTATATATTAAAAACACAGGAAGGAATGATTATTAATGAAATCATTTAAACCTGACTCTGTTATCTACTTCAACTGATTTTTTAAGAACATTATGAAATAATTTAATACTGTATATGTGGTAGCTGCTTAATATAAAATCTCCCAAACAAATTTCTCTCACTAGCTTTCCCAGGATACAGAATTCTTTATAGGTTGCTGAACTAACAAGCTGTCAACTTCTGAGTCAACTGAGAAAGTTTTTATATATTGTTCTTTACCTCGAACCAATCCCTTTCATGTTTCTCTCATTCATGTTTTGGATCTAAGTTTATAAACCACATTTAATACTCCTTGATTCCTTAACTAGTTAAAATTCCCTTGTTATATGTTTCCATAACTCCCCTGTGTAGTAAGTAGAACATACCATACTTGCAGTAATATCTTAATTTTAGGATCATCCCAATGGACTTCAATCTTTTTAGGTGGAATATTTATCTACATTTCCAGGAGCTAGAAATTTTGTTGTTACATCTATCTATCTATCTATCTATCTATCTATCTATCTATCTATCTATCTATCTATCATCATTATTATAGATTATAGACAAATATAGATATAGATAAGTTTAGTAATGAAAGACTGGTATTTTATGTGAGCTATTGAGTGGTGGAGGGATTCTGGACAGCAGAACAAGTGGGAGAATTTTCATAACCAGGAGTTTGTAACTCACATCAGATTATAAATATTTTAAAGAACTAACTTTAAGAGGAGATAACAAAATTTTGAGACAACCCAGTCCAAAAGTGTCTTGAGACATATTTGGATAAATCATGTTTTGAATTAAGAGATGGATCCCATATGCAAGCCAGAAAAAGGACCACTGCTAGCAATATGGAAGCCAAAGTCAGCTTGATCAGCTCTAGGAAGTCATCAGTGGAGCTAGTTTTGTGAAAGTTGCATGACCAGTACCTATTTCCATTCCAAGCCAGAGAGGCAAGCCCAGAGACTGGCTTCCAATTTCGGTAAAAAAAGCATGTTGGAGGTTGGATTTGTATGTGCCGATACCTCCTGCTGCCTGTAAGCAAAGTGTATGGCATAGCTCCTGATTGTGCAAAACCTAGCCAATACTTTCATTCCACATGCTAATACAAAACCATGAAGTGAAGCAATGATGTACAGGTTGATATAAATATAAATAACTGTTATAAGATATAAAGTGTTAGACTGTTTAACAGAAGAGTGAGAAATTGTTTGAAAGCTAAAATAGGAGGAAAGGAGAGCACACTTTAACATAGGCCATAACACAGGTGAAGTGTGAGAAAATCTAAACAGCTCCCAATTGAGAATCCTGCCATGGAGGCCATGTCGTCAGGGAACTATTAGGGGCCGTAGTAAGGAGACTGTTCAGAGAACAGATAAGGATATATGGAGGGACATTGCTCATGACAGCTTGTCAAAGACAGTACACAACAGAAGTTCTTAGAGAATGGGAAAAGGTAGAGAATTAGGATAGAGTATTAAGTGTGCAGAATAGAATCTAAGTGATGATAGACAACCTGGGGTCTAGGACTTCTAGTGCTGTTGCAGTGAGTAGAATGCTTAGGTCCTTTAGAGAAGTGGATTCGAAAGTATAGAAATGACTCCTGGGTTATATAATAACTTTTCAAGGGAAACATGGGTGTGGCAGTTTTAGTAACTTCAAGTATGTATTCTTCTCTTAAGATCAATCTGCATGAGATTGCTCTTTTGAGAAGATGCAGATTTCCCATTCCCACTTTTCCTTTCAAAACTGTCATATTCCTGCAGTGTCCTGGAATTCAAACAAAACAAACAAAACCCTCCAAAACACCCTCTAGGATAACTAGCAAAAAGACACTGAAATTGATAGTGGTGCTATAATGTTAAATAGATCTAAAGCCTCATAGCAATTCCACTTTTAAGCCAGATTTGTTTTCTAGGTACTTAAAGAGGGAATCAAAGCAATTACCAGCTAATAGATCATTATAAATGTTTTATATTAAGGATGTGGTTTAATTGTCCTTAATACAATTTTTCTGCTAATAAGAAAATAAAAACAGTTGTAGATAAAAGAACACTATGATTTTTTGCTTAAAACTCACAAGTAATTCAAATATCTGAATGATATTCCCCATGTACTTATTTATATGAAGAAAATTATTAAGATTTTAGACCTATAGAAACAGAAAACAAAATGGTGACAGAATTGTTGGTAAATACTGTCTTATAGCAACACATGAAATTTATTCAAGTAAATGTACATTAATTATGAAAAGTACAATCAATCTTAGATCATTAAGAGATTAATTTTAAAAGCCCTTTAATGTTCAATGGCTATTTATCCAATTTTTAAGTATTTTTATATTGTTTTAATCAATCATGTAAAGACATACCTCTGAGACATTGTAGGTTTTGTTCCAGACCACTGCAATAAAGCAAATATTGCACTAAAGAAAGTCATACAAATTTTTTGATTTCCCAGTGCATATAAAAGTAATGTTTACACTACTGCAGTCTACTAAGTGTGCAATAGTATTATGTCTAAACAATGTACATACCTTAATTAAGAAATACTTTATTGCTAAAAAATGCTAACAATCATCTGAGCCTTCAATGAGTCATAGGAGTAACATCAGAGATTACTGATCACAGGTCACCATAACAAATATAATAAAAATGGCACCAATAGACTTGTTTGATGCAGGGTTGGCACGAACCTTCAATTTGTAAAAAATTTAGTATCTGCAAAATGCACTAAAGCGAAGAGCAATAAAATAAGGTATGCGTGTAATCATAAAGATCAAGCAACCCAGAAGACATTTTTTAGTAGTTAGATTCCTACAGGAAGAACAACAACAGAAAATTACTTACATTCAGAGAAGTATAATTTAAATAATTTTAAGAAATTTCATATATCAATGAGGTATATCATTTTATGAGAAAATAGAAATAGACTTTGGGGAAACAGAAAACCATTGAAAGATTCTCACTATTAAAAATATTTGTTCAAAAAATTTGTTCACACAATTAATTTAACTTTCCTAGAAGCATTTTAGGTATACAGAAAAGTAGAGGGAATAATATAATGAACCTACAGCACCCATAATGCATCCTCAACAATTATTGATATTCTGTGACTCCACTTCCTCTCTCTGTTCACAGTATTTTAAAGAAAAATTACAAGCATCATATTCTTTTGCAGACAGTTACTTGCACATGTATTCCTAACATACTTTTTAAAAATATAAACACAATTATCAACAAAATAGAAAATAATACCTTAATGTTATCAAATACCCATTTGATTTTCAACTTTACAAAATAATTGGAATTGCTTTTTAAAAAATTGAGTTCTTTGAATCAAGATCCAAATAAATTCCAGAAAACCCATACCTTATATTTGGTTGATATAGATCAAGTTTCATCTGACATAGCCAACCATTCATTTCTTTTTCTTTTTTGGTAAAATTCCTCACATTCTGCCTGTTGTTGAATGCATCCTGGTTTGTTTCTTAAAATCATATGTTTACCTGTATGACTGACCAGTTTATTTGAATACCCCAAAGTATCTCAAAATTAGTATGGCTAATGAAGAACAAATGATATACTGTGACCCCAATTCTGTTTCTACCATTTATATTTCTATCTTTCTTAATGGTGCAGTCCCCTCCTTTGCTCAAGAAAAAAACTTTAGAATTATCATGAGTTCTCATAAAGGTCCTCTGAGGACTCTGCATCCTCTGAGACCATCCCCAGCAGAGAATTTGTATTGTGAAACAATCCATGAACCATTTGATTAAAATGGGAGATAATACATTTTGAAGAATGCATAAACTTTTCCAAATAATATTTTTCTGATGTCATATAAATTTTTTCCCACATCACCAAGAACTGGTATGTTGTTCAGTATCTTACTCTCCATCTTTGATTCTTCATCACTCTACAGAATTTAATGTCTCTATGTATTAGTTTTGAACCATTAATTTTATTCTGTTCCCTGACTTTCTCAAATTCTAACTCCTTCATGGAAGTTCAAATATTTATAGCTGTCGTCTTAGCATAAATGTTATTAAAACACTAACCGGCTTGCTGATGAAAATCTTTAATTCAAATAGTGTAATCAGTAACAACTACCTAACTTTGTGTGCATTTTTTTTAACTTCGTTATTGGAGTATAATTGCTTTACAATGGTGTGTTAGTTTCTGCTTTATAACAAAGTGAATCAGCTATACATACACATATATCCCCATACTTCCTACTTCTTGCCTCTCCCTCCCACCCTCCCTATCTCATCCCTCTGGGTGGTCACAAAGCACCGAGCTGATCTCCCTGTACTACGCAGCTGCTTGCCACTAGCTATCTATTTTACATTTGGTGGTATATATAAGTCCATGCCACTCTCTCACTTCGTCCCAGCTTACCCTTCCCCCTCCCCATGTCCTCAAGTCCATTCCTACATCTGCGTCTTTATTCCTATCCTGCCCCTAGGTTCTTCTAACCAATTTTTTTTTTTTTAGATTCCATATATATGTGTTAGCATACAGTATTTGTTTCTCTCTTTCTGACTTACTTCACTCTGTATGACAGACTCTAGGTCCATCCACCTCACTACAAATAACTCAATTTCATTTCTTTTTATGGCTGAGTAATATTCCATTGTATATATGTGCCACATCTTCTTTATCTATTCATCTGTCAATGGACGCTTAGGTTGCTTCCATGTCCTGGCTATTGTAAATAGAGCTGCAAAGAACATTGTGGTACATGACACTTTTTGAATTATGGTTTTCTCAGGGTATATGCCCAGTAGTGGCATTGCTGGGTCATATGGTAGTTCTATTTTTAGTTTCTAAGGAACCTCCATACTGTTCTCCATAGTGGCTGTATTGAGTTACATTCCCACCAACAGTGCAGGAGGGTTCCCTTTTCTCCACATGCTCTCCAGCCTTTATTGTTTGTAGATGTTTTTGATGATGGCCATTCTGACTGGCGTGAGGTGATACCTCATTGCAGTTTTGCTTGGCATTTCTCTAATGATACGTGATGTTGAGCATCCTATAATGTGTTTGTTGGCAATCTGTATATCTTCTTTGGAGAAATGTCTATTTAGGTCTTCTGCCCATTTTTGGAATGGTTTTTTTTTTTTTTTTTTGATATTGAGCTGAATGAGCTGCTTGTAAACTTTAGAGATTAATCCTTTGTCAATTGCTTCATTTGCAAATATTTTCTCCCATTCTGAGGGTTATCTTTTCATCTTGTTTATGGTTTTCTTTGCTGTGCAAAAGCTTTTAAGTTTCATTAGGTCCCATTTGTTTATTTTTGTTTTTACTTCCATTTCTCTAGGAGGTGGGTCAAAAAAGGACCTTGCTGTGATTTATGTCACAGAGTGTTCTGCCTATGTTTTCCTGTAAGAGTTTGATAGTGTCTGGCCTTACATTTAAGTCTTTAATCCATTTGGAGTTTATTTTTGTGTATGGTGTTAGGGAGCATTCTAATTTCATTCTTTTACATGTAGCTGTCCAGTATTCCCAGCTCCACTTATTGAAGAGGCTGTCTTTCCTCATTGTATATTCTTGACTCCTTTATCAAAAAAAGGTGACCATATGTGTGTGGGTTTATCTCTGGGCTTTCTATCCTGTTCCATTGATCTGTATTTTTGTTTTTGTGCCAGTACCATACTCTCTTGATTACTGTAGCTTTGTAGGATAGTCTGAAGACCAGGAGCCTGATTCCTCCTGCTCTGTTTCTCTTTCTCAAGATTCCTTTGGCTATTCGGGGTCTTCTGTGTTTCCATAGAAATTGTGGAATTTTTTGTTCTAATTCTGTGAAAAATGCCATTGGTACTTTGATAAGGATTGCATTGAATCTGCAGATTGCTTTGGGTACTATAGTCATTTTCAAAATGTTGATTCTTCCAATCCAAGAACATGGTGTATCTCTCCATCTGTTGGTATCATCTTTAATTTCTTTCATCAGTGTCTTATAGTTTTCTGCATACAGGTCTTTTTCTCCCTAGGTAGGTTTATTCCTAGGTATTTTATTATTTTTTGTTGCAATGGTAAATGGGAGTGTTTCCTTAATTTCTCTTTCAGATATTTCATCGTTAGTGTAAAGGAATGCAAGAGATTTCTGTGCATTAATTTTGTATCCTGCAACTTTACCAAATTCATTGATTAGCTTTAGTAGTTTTCTGGTGGCATCCTTAGGATTCTCTATGTATAGTATCATGTCATCTGCAAACAGTGACAGTTTTACTTCTTCTTTTCCAATTTGTATTCCTTTTATTTCTTTTTCTTCTCTGATTGCCCTGGCTAGGACTTCCAAAACTATGTTGAATAATACTGGTGAGAGTGAACATCCTTGTCTTGCTCTTGATCTTAGAGGAAATGCTTTCACTTTTTCACCATTGAGAATGATGTTTGCTGTGGGTTTGTCATACATGGCCTTTATTATGTTGAGGTAGGTTCCCTCTATGCCCACTTTCTGGAGAGTTTTTATCATAAATGTGTGTTGAATGTCGTCAAAAGCTTTCTCTGCATCTATTGAGATGATCATATGTTTTTATTCTTCAATTTGTTAATATGGTGTACCACATTGAGTGATTTGCGTATATTGAAGAATCCTTGCATCCCTGGGATAAATCCCACTTGATCATGGTCTATGATTCTTTTAATGCGCTGTTGGATTCTGTTTCCTAGTATTTTGTTGAGGATTTTAGCATCTATATTCATCAGTGATATTGGTCTCTAATTTTCTTTTTTTTGTAGTATCTTTGTCTCGTTTTGGTATCAGGGTGATGGTGGCCTCATAGAATGAGTTTGGGAGTGTTCCTTCCTCTGAAATTTTTTGGAAGAGTTTGAGAAGGATGGGTGTTAGCTCTTCCCTAATGTTTGATAGAATTCACCTGTGAAGCCACCTGATCCTGGACTTTTGTTTGTTGGAAGATTTTTAATCACAGTTTCAATTTCATTACTTGTGATTGGTCTGTTCATATTTTCTATTTCTTCCTGGTTCAGCCTTAGAAGGTTATACCTTTCTAAGAATTTGTCCATTTCTTCCAGGTTGTCCATTTTATTGGCATAGAGTTGCTTGTAGTAGTCTCTTAGGATGTTTTGTATTTCTGTGGTGTCTGTTGTAACTTCTCCTTTTTCATTTCTGATTTTATTGATTTGAGTCCTCTCCCTCTTTTTCTTGATGGGTCTGGCTAATGGTTTATCAATTTTGTTTATCTTCTCAAAGAACCAGCTTTTAGTTTTATTGATCTTTGCTATTGTTTTCTTTGTTTCTATTTCATTTATTTATGCTCTGATCTTTATGATTTCTTTCCTTCTGCTAACTTTGGGTTTTGTTTGTTCTTCTTTCTCTAGTTCCTTTAGGTGTAAGGTTAGATTGTTTATTTGAGATTTTTCTTGTTTCTTGAGGTAGGCTTGTATAGCTATAAACTTCCCTATTAGAACTGCTTTTGCTGCATCCCATAGGTTTTGGATCGTCGTGTTTTCATTGTCATTTGTCTCTAGGTATTTTTTGATTTCCTCTTTGATTTCTTCAGTGATCTCTTGGTTATTTAGTAACATAGTGTTTAGCCTCCATGTGTTTGTGTTTTTTATGTTTTTTACCCTGTAATTCATTTCTAATCTCATAGCGTTGTGGTCAGAAAAGATGCTTGATATGATTTCAGTTTTCTTAAATTTACTGAGGCTTGATTTGTGACCCAAGGTGTGATCTATCCTGGAGAATGTTCCATGAGCACTTGAGAAGAAAGTGTATTCTGTTGTTTTTGGATGGAATGTCCTATAAATATCAATTAAATCCATCTTGTTTAATATATCATTTAAGGTTTGTGTTTCCTTATTCATTTTCATTTTGCATGATCTGTCCATTGGTGAAAGTGGGGTGTTAAAGTCCCCTGCTATGATTGTGTTATTGTCAATTTTCTCTTTTTCGGCTGTTAGCATTTGCCTTATGTATTGAGGTGCTCCTATGTTGGGTGCATAAATATTTACAATTTTTATATCTTCTTCTTGGATTGACCCCTTGATCATTATGTAGTATTCTTCTTTGTCATCTGTAATAGTCTTTATTTTAAAGTCTATTTTGTCTGATATGAGAATTGCTACTCTATCTTTCTTTTGATTTCCATTTGGATGGAGTATCTTTTTCCATCCCTTCACTTTCAGTCTGTATGTGTCCCTAGGTCTGAGTGGGTCTCTTGGAGACAACATATACATGGGTCTTTTTTTGTATCCATTCAGCCAGTCTATGTCTTTTGGTTGGAGCATTTAATCCATTTATATTTAAGGTAATTATCTATATGTATGTTACTATTACCATTTTCTTAATTGTTTTGGGTTTGTTTTTGTAGGTCTTTTCCTTCTCTTGTGTTTCCTCCCTAGACAGGTTGCTTTAGCATTTGTTGTAAACCTGGTTTGGTTGTGCTGAATTCTCTTAGCTTTTGCTTGTCTGTAAAGGTTTTAATTTCCCCGTCAAATCTGAATGAGATGCTTGCTGGATAGAGTAATCTTGGTTGTAGGTTTTTCCCTTCCATCACTTTAAATATGTCCTGCCACTCTCTTCTGGCTTGCAGAGTTTCTGCTGAAAGATCAGCTGTTAACCTTATGGGGATTCCCTTGTATGTTATTTGTTGTTTTTCCCTTGCTGCTTTTAATATTTTTTCTCTGTATTTAATTTTTGATAGTTTGATTACTATGTGTCTCAGTGTGTTTCTCCTTGGATTTATCCTGTATGGGACTCTCTGCACTTCCTGGACTTGATTTCCTTTCCCATATTAGGGAAGTTTTCATCTATAATCTCTTCAAATATTTTCTCAGTCCCTTTCTTTTTCTCTTCTGCTTCTGGGACCCCTATAATTCGAATGTTTGTGCATTTAATGTTGTCCCAGAGTTCTCTGAGACTCTCCTCAATTCTTTTCATTCTTTTTTCTTTATTCTGCTCTGCAGTAGTTATTTCCACTATTTTATCTTCCAGCTCACTTATCCATTCTTCTGCCTCAGTTATTCTGCCATTGATCCTTTCTAAAGAATTTTTAATTTCATTTATTGTGTTGTTCATCATTGTTTGTTTGCTCTTTAGTTCTTCTAGATCCTTGTTAAACGTTTCTTGTATTTTCTCCATTCTATTTCCAAGATTTTGGATCATCTTTACTATCATTACTCTGAATTATTTTTCAGGTAGACTGCCTATTACCTCTTCATTTGTTTGGTCTGGTGAGTTTTTACCTCACTCTTTCATCTGCTGTGTATTTCTCTGTCTTCTCATTTTGCTTAACTTACTGTGTTTGCGGTCTCCTTTTCGCAGGCTGCAGGTTCGTAGTTCCCGTTGTTTTTGGTGTCTGCCCCCAGTGGCTAAGGTTGGTTCAGTGGGTTGTGTAGGCTTCCTGGTGGAACAGACTTGTGCCTGTGTTCTGGTTGATGAGGCTGGATCTTTTCCTTCTGGTGGGCAGGACTGCATCCAGTGGTACATTCTGGGATGTCTGTGACCTTATTATGATTTTATGCAGCTTCTCTGCTAATGGTGGTGTTGTGTTCCTGTCTTGCTAGTTGTTTGGCATAGGGTGTCCAGCACTGTAGCTTGACGGTCATTGAGTGGAGCTGGGTCTTAGCATTGAGATGGAGATATCTGGGAATGCTTTCGCTTTTTGATATTATGTGGAGCCGGGAGGTCTCTCATGGACCAATGTCCTGAACTCGGCTCTCCTACTTCAGAGGCGCAGGCCTGACACCTGGCTGGAACACCAAGATCCTGTCAGCCACATGGCTCAGATGAAAAGGGAGTAAAAAAAGAAAGGAAAAAATAAAATAAAATAAAGTTATTAAAATAAAAAATAATTATTAAAAATAAAAAACTTAAAAGGTAATAAAAAACAAAAAAACAAAAAAAAAAAGAAAGAAATAAGAGAGCAACCAAACCAAAAAACAAGTTCACCAATGATAACAAGCACTAAAAACTATATTAAAAAAAGAAAATAAAATGGACAGACAGGACCCTAGGACAAATGGTAAAAGCAAAGCTATACAGAAAATATCACACAAAGAAGCATGCACATACACACTCACAAAAAAACAAAAGGATAAAAAAAAAATCTATATATAAAAAAAAACAAAGGAAGAGAGCAACCAAATCAATAAACAAATCTACCAATGATAATAAACTCTAAATACTAAACTAAGATAAACATAAAACCAGAAACCAGTCAATTGCATACAGTAAACCCCAAGTCTACAGTTGCTCCCAAAGTCCACCGCCTCAGTTTTGGGATGATTCGTTGTCTCTTCAGGTGTTCCACAGATGCAGCGTACATCAAGTTGATTGTGGAGGTTTAATCTGCTGCTCCTGAGGCTGCTGGGAGAGATTTCCCTTTCTCTTCTTTGTTCACACAGCTCCTGGGGTTCAGCTTTGGATTGGCCCCCCCTCTGCCTGTAGGTCGCCTGAGTGCGTCTGTTCCCGCCCAGACAGGATGGGGTTAAAGGAGCAGCTGATTAGGGGGCTTTGTCTCACTCAGGCCGGGCAGAGGGAGGGGTAGGGAATCCCGGGTGAGCCTGCGGCGGTAGAGGCCCACATGATGTTGCAACAGCCTGAGGCGCGCCCTGAGTTCTCCCCAGGGAAGTTGTCCCTTGATCACAGGACCCTGGCAGTGGCGGGCTGCACAGGCTCCTAGGAGGGGAGGTGTGGATAATGACCTGTGCTTGCACACAGGCTTCTTGGTGGCTGCAGCAGCAGCCTTAGCATCTCATGCCTGTCTCTGGTGTGCACACTGATAGCTGCAGCTTGTGCCCATCTCTGGAGCTCGTTTAGGTGGCGCTCTGAATCCCCTCTGCTCGCGCACCCCAAAACAATGCTCTCTTGCCTTTTAGGCAGGTCCAGACTTTTCCCCGGACTCCCTCCCAGCTAGCTGTGCCACAGTAGCGCTCTTCAGGCTGTGCTCAAGCAGCCAAGCCCAGTCCTCTCCCTGGGATCTGAACTCCAAAGCCCGAGCTTCAGCTCCCAGCCCCAACCCGTCCCGGTGGGTGAGCAGACAAGCCTCTCTGGCTGGTGAGTGCTGGTCGGCACTGATCCTCTGTGCGGGAATCTCTCCGCTTTCCCTCTGCACCCTTGTTGCTGTGCTCTCCTTCATGGCTCCAGAGCTTCCCCCCTGCCCACCTGCCATCTCTACCAATTTAGGGGCTTCGTAGTGTGTGGAAACTTTTCCTCCTTCACAGCTCCCTCCCAGAGGTTCAGGTCCCATCCCTATTCTTTTGTCTCTTTTTTTTCTTTTTTCTTTTGCCCTACCCAGGTACGTGGGGAGTTTCTTGCCTTTTGGGAAGTCTGAGGTCTTCTGCCAGCGTTCAGTAGGTGTTCTGTAGGAGTTGTTCCACATGTAGATGTATTTCTGATGTATTTGTGGGAAGGAAGGTGATCTCCACATCTTACTCCTCTGCCATCTTGAAGGTCTCTTAGATTGTTAGGGAAACTTGGACTGAAACC
Source organism: Balaenoptera borealis (assembly GCF_965194805.1). Taxonomy (NCBI): domain Eukaryota; kingdom Metazoa; phylum Chordata; class Mammalia; order Artiodactyla; family Balaenopteridae; genus Balaenoptera; species Balaenoptera borealis. The sequence goes on along the minus strand of NC_138867.1, from coordinate 24,207,321 downwards.
GCTTGCTCCGGCCAGGCACAATAATATCTGCTTGCATGAGTTGTTTCTCAACAGGAGGTTCCGGTAAGGAACACGGTCTGTGTGTGCATTTTTAATAATCCTAGATTTCTAACACACATGCTCCTGCTGCATTTGTTATTTGGACTTATTAAAATATTATCTCATATATACTTTTGTTCTCCCTAAAACCTTTGACTGTCTTTGACCTCATTTCCTAATTTTTTTTCTATTCGTATCTTTACTGTATGTTTTATTACACAGAATATATGCTAAGGTTTTCCTAATAAATACATGAAAAAATAACCATGGTGGCTTAAGCAAGATAGAAGTTTATTGATTTAACACAGGGTTGTCAAACTATAGTCAAAGGGCCAATTTCATCTGGATACCTGTTTTGCACACTGCAGTCCAGGAAGGAGAAAATGTCAGATAATAAATAATAACAAAAAATAGTGAAGTCCATCATAGTTTGGCTCTTTTATATCTATCTTTATTAGCTCCTGTGAATAACTTTTATTATAAAGTTTCCATAATATTGCTAAATTATATATTTATATGTATGTGTGTGTATTTTGATATGATATCTTTCATTTATTTAAGAATTTAAAGCTAGGACTGTCTTTTTTCCACACATTGTCAATTTCTAACTCAGTTTTCTTATATATAGTAGACACTAAATAGATATTTGTTAGATGTATCAAGGAATGAATAAATTGGTGAATAGATGAATGAATTGAGTAATTGCTTTCTGGCATTTTCTAAGCATAATATTAGTTTCACGTGGTGGTTTTATTTTGTATTTATTGCAATAAATAAATATTTATTTATTTACTTATTTGTTATTAAATTATAGAGAAATTCTATATTATTTCACAGACACTAAAATACTACGATAAATATTGTATATTTTCATGAATGAATATGCTCTATTTACTTAAGTCGCTGGTAATCAATATTTTACATACTTCTAATTTTCAAAGGTGGGACAGGGGCAGGCAAAATGTTTGACGTGGTCAAAATGTACAAACTTCCAGTTATAAAAGAAATAAGTCCTGGAGAAGTGATGTATACAACATGGTGACTGTAGAGTTAACAATACTGCATTGTATATTTGAAAGTTGCTGAGAGAGTAGGTCTTAAAATGTTCTCATCACAGTAAAAAAAAGAAATTGTAACTCTGTGTGGGGATGAATGTTAACTAGACCTATTCTGGTGATTATCTTGTAATATATACATATTTTGCATCATAATATTGTATACCTGAAACTAATATAATATTATATGTCAAGTATATCTCACTTAAAAAAATACTTTAAAGGCTATTTGTTCATATTCCCTATATTTTAAATTATTTTCATGTATATATTTTTTATTTGTAAAAGGGTATTTTCTGGTCAAAAATTATATAATATATATTAAAATATACAGAATATTGATATATGTATATATTTAATACTCATGATAAAATTTTCTATGTTGATTTTTAATGGGTTATGAAATGTTATTATTCTACTTATAAAAAATTCACCTAGCACAGCAACTTCAATAACATCAACTGTTAGAAAGGGTGGAATTTTTTAGGTACCCATGATAGAAACACTGCAAATCAGAAAGACTTCAGAACTGTGCTGTTTGTTTGAAAAAGTAATCACTAGCCACAAGTCCCTTTTTTTAAGTTTAAATTTAAGTTAATTGATACTAGATAAATTAAAAGTTCAGTTTCCTAAGTCATACTAACTACATTTCATGTGCTCAATAGCCTTATGTAGCTAAGTGACAACCATATTGGAAAGGACAGATATAAAATATTTCTATCATCACCAAAAGTTTTATAGGAAAGCACTGTCTAGAGTCCAAGGTACTTCACAAGAAACAATTGTTGGAGAATGTGGGAAAGTGTCTGTATACATGGTGATTCTTTTTTTTTTTTTTAGGTAGGAGGTCACACAAACTACAGTAAGTCCCCTACGTAAGAAGGAGTTCCTTTCTGAGAATGCATTCGTAAGTCCAATTTGTTCGCAAGTCCAACAAAGTTAGCCTAGGTACCCAACTAACACTATCTGCTATATAGTACTGTACTGTAATAGGTTTATAAAATTTTTCACACAAATAATACATAAAAAACAAATAAAAAATAAAGAAAACATTTTAAATCTTACAGTACAGTACCTTGAAAAGTACAGTTGTACAGTACAACAGCTGGCATACAGGGGCTGGCATTGAGTGAACAGGCAAGAAGAGTTACTGACTGGAGGAGGGCGAGGAGGTGGGAGATGGTAGAGCTGAAGGATCATCAGCAATAGGAGACGGAGGGCAAGCTGCAGTTTCACTCACGCCTGACGTTGATGCAGAGGTTCCGGTTCCTTGCTGGATTCAATTCTATGTACCCTCTTAAAAAAACGATCCAGTGATGTCTGGGTAGTAGCTCTGTTTTTCTTGTCATAGATGACACGGTAACACTGGATTGCATTCTGAACGGCTACTGCAACCTTCGCGTACCATCCTATGTTTGAGTCCTGTGCCTCAAGAACTAACAGTGCCTCCTCAAATAAAGAAAATCCCCCTGCCATTTCCTGTGTCGTAAATCTCTTCAGTTCTTCAGTTACTTCTTCTTCCTCTTGTCTCTTTTCATCCTTTCTCTGGGCCTCCAATTCCATCTTTTTGCCTTGCTCCACTCTCCCAATTATTTTCACTTTTGTTTCCATCGTTATCGCTTGGCACTTCTTAGCAGTACCAGCTATATCACTGCTGCTCTTACGCTTGTTTCCAGACATCCTGGGCTTGAAATAAAGATACTGTACTACTGTACTCTATACAGTACTTTATAGTAAAGTACACAAAAGCACAACCACTTGTAGAGGATGCACGCATGTGACAATGTACGCCAGACACTTGAACTAACTTATGTAATTAGATGTGCAAATGCACGTTCACATCTTTGAAAGTTGGCAACTTGAAATTTTGTATGTAGGGGATTTACCGTATTAGGAGAAGGTTGAATCTTGACCACTGCCAATATTTGTATGGCAGGCAAGATAAGAACAGGTATTTCTGTAGGGAGGGGGCACTTCCTTTTTTAATGGTACATGGAAATTATTTGAATTTCTAATTTCAGGGTTGATGAATTATTTCTTATTGAAACATAGCCACTCACATGTATTTAAATACTGCTTTTTCTGTTCTATAAACAGCATAGTTGAGTAATTGTGACATAAAGCTTAAGTCCTCTCTCTCTCAAAACATTTGAGAGTCAGGATAAAGAGAAAAGGAGAATGATGAGAAAAAGAAGGAGGAAGAATAGCTGGAGTCAGGTAAGCCGTAGGACCCAATAGATTTTCATATTTCATCTATAATCTTACATGTACATTATTTCCAGAAATAGGAGTTATTCACATTGCATTTTCATAATAATATCCAAAATACTGATGAATATTCTTATAAATACGTTTCTTTTACAAAGTGAGAAATGGGAGCATTTTGAAAAAAATAAACAACATATTTTTTTAAATCCAATCAGTAAAATGGTTTATTCACCTATATAAAAAATTACATTGGATAGATTGCCAAATATTAATAATGCAGAAAAGGGTGAAGGGGATCTACTCTATGGTAGTGGATGGTAAATAGACTTTTGTTGATGATCACTTTGTAGTGTAAACAGATGTTGAATTAAAATGTTGTACACCTGAAACTTACATAATGTCATATGTCAATTTTACCTCAATTAACAAAAAAGAAAGCAGAGAATTACATATAATTGTTTATATATATAATATATATATACATGACATTTTAAAAACAGGGCTGTCCTCAGTGAAAATTTAACCTTTCAATACTTTTGAGGGATCTACAACTACCAAAAGCTCTATTATTTTTACTTTGGTTTTAAGTAGTGTCTGTGTTTTATAAATAAAAGAAGTAAAAATCTTATTAATTGTTCTTACCTCAGATGGAAATGCCAAGGTTTTTCATTCAGGGTCTACATTTTAATTGGGAAATTTGAGGAGAACTTAATAAATCATCTCCATACAATGGTGTGGGCTGGGATAGGGAACCTACAAAAGAAAGCACAGCACTGTTGGGCTACTCACAACAGGACAGTTCTACTAACCCCAGAACTGAAGGAGCCAGAGTGACAGAAAGGAGGCATATATAATATCCCAGAAACCTTCAGAGAGTAGCTAATACAGGGCTTTGACAGCCCATAGTCTGGCACCTCACTTTAATATTTTAGTGTCTAGTGTGAGATGAAGATCAAAGTTCTTAAACTTTCTTGTCATTCAGCAGGAATTTTAAAATTAAACATAGACATACATAAATGCAGCATTCATACACGTATGCCCAATTAAACACAAAAAGCATATACACAATCCTCTTAAAGAATAGCAATGCTTCTCAGAGAAAGCAAAGCCTCTGTTCATATGACGGAAGGGCTACTTTGATTTAAATATAAAATAATATACTCAAGTTGTCATGAATATAACAGAGAAGCCCTTTATGTTATTTTTTATAAAAAGTGTTGGTCAAATTTTGTTCACCCCTGCCTTCTGAATGTCTTTCCTCTGATATAATTCAGTATGGCTTCTCTAGTATATATAAAAACAACCATTACAGAAACACAGACCTTTTGAACTCCATGTACTAGGTAATAAAGTCCTGAACTAAAATTTGTGTCCAAAGTCAAGGTGGCATTGAAATGCACATGGGAGAGAAGGACACATGTTCCCCTTAGAAAATGTTTCCTCTTCTTACAAAAGCATGTTCACATCTAAAACATGGGTGGGTTAATTTCAGAACAGTTTTATTTCTAGCCCCTGAGCACCTATCCTGGGCCCCATCTGGAAATACCCCACAAGTTAAAATATCTAGGATCTAGTTTTGAAGCAGGCAATATCTCCATGTTTAGCAGACTTAGCAACCTGTCCTGGATTTATGACAGACTTCATAAATACACACGCATACACATTTACACACACACAAACACAAACACACACATACATTCTTAGAAGGATGGTATGGTATTTCCCCACATAATGATAATTCATTTTCTACAAGTGTAGTTTCAGATTCCCCTATCTTGTTTTTAGTTGCAGGGCATCTGTGTGTTAATATACATATAAGGAACAACCTACCACTTTGAATACCTACCACTTTGAATAAGACAATTCAAAAGTTGTCTTATTTTCATTTTTAATAATTTAATATTTACATATATGCTAAAATAACTTTTTCTTTCATATTTAAAACTGTCCATATACCTGAATCTTGCTCTCATTATCTCTCTCCTTTTTCTGCTGTGTTGCTGGTTAATTAAGAGAATGCTTTATTTGCTGGTTATATTTGAAAACAATGGGTACATCAACAGGTTCCCAGGGCAACTCTTCTGGATAAATCAGAAGAGATCAGAAGTTTGACATCTCCTTCAGGTTTAAGCAATTCCATCTTCCTCCTTTAATTCACTGCCCACTTCTCTACATCTTCTACTAACTAGTTTAGAGAGATAGCTTTTTTGCTTTGTTTGGGTTATTGCTTTTTAGGAAGACCTTTAGTTATTTAATTAGAGAGGACAGAAATGCAGGTTTTCCAGCTACATCTCCTATGGTCAGTAAATTTGTTCAATAACTTACTTTAGTTTGTTCTATTACAATCTCTGTATAGACAGAGTCCACGAGATACTACACAACTAATTATGAGCTAATGTATTCTATTGAGGAATTTACCAGAAGTTTTCAAATTACGTGATTATAGCCAATTTACTCTTCATAGTCCCTGCCTATCAGTGGCTCTTTGGTTATCACCCCAGGTCTTTAACATACGTCAGATGAAATTATCAGCCAAGATTCTTCTCCCATTTGAGACTTAGCCAGAGTTTAAAGAATAAGTTGTAGCGGTGGCTTGGTTTTCATAACTAATAGATTTTTAAAAATAAGAGCAGAAATCAAATGTTGACATGCAGAATGGTCGTCATGGTCTCTCTTTTCTATAATTAAATGAAAGATTCTTTAAATTCTATAGTGCTTTACAATTTTCAAAAGTTTCACACAAATGATTTTATGGTGTCTCTTTTTATAGACATCTGGATGAAGTAGTTGATAAAATCCCTCCTGTTCTGTCTCATGCATTCTTCCATGTGTTTCACCTTGATTTAGAGGACAGGCCATATGGAGGTAAATACACAGTTCATATTAATAGCTGAAACTAACTTGTCATTACTTTCTACATCTAAAACCATTAAGGATAATATCAAGATCATAGATTACTATAGATACACAAAATAGTTAAGGCATCCTGTATCAATTAAGTACCAGAGGAAAAAAAAATTAGACAACTTATCTCCCAAACTAAATGGCATTCAACAATAACATCTCAGGCTCATGAGTCTATAGATCTACTCTAGATTAGCTAATCTAAACAAAGCCTAACTTGGGGACTCTGCTTCTATCCAGGGACCCAGTTTGACTCTTCACTGCAGGCTAGTATCAGTGTATTACAACTGTGTTTGTTCTGGGACTCAGGCTCAAGGAGCAACAGCTACCCAGGAAAACCTTTTCTCTGTGATGGCAGAAGCACAAATGGGCCATGGAAGCACAGTAGAAACCTCTGTATATATCACATCAGATAATATCTCATTTGTCACAGTGAGTCGTATTACTGACTCACTGTCAGCCATAGGCAAGCTGAGAGGATAAACAATCAGCCCATCTTGTACCCAAAGCCCAACTAAACTGTAGTTAAATGTTTCCTTAAAGAGATAGGAGGTGGGAGTGAAGATGATGAGTAATCTAACCTAAGAATTTTTTCTAAATTTTATGTGTTGCATTAAAGTACATATTGGTTGAGGACACAGTAAATGAAATCTTATTCTTTTGAAATATATATATATTTACCTATATATACACATTTAGAGAGTATTGCTGATGCCTACATTATAACAATCACACATGGAAAACTAAAATGATTCTTTTAAAAGAAAGACCATGAACTTTGTAATTTTCTATATTGAGTCTACTCTTCCTGTTTTTAATTATTCTCCTCAAGAAATTTAGGCATTTTATTAATCACCATGGGGAGAGACTCAAATATAAAAACATGAAGTTGAGTGTTTAATAAATTTGAATGTAATTGTTATTTGAAAATTAATTAGCAGTAAATTTTGGAATACATTTTATACATGAGCATTTTAAAAAATATTTTATAATAATAATATTATTTATTATTATTATTATTTACACCACCACCCACACCCCCTGCCACATTCGCCCCTTGGTGTCCATACGTTTGTTCTCTACATCTGTGTCTCAATTTCTGCACTGCAAACCAGTTCATCTGTACCATTTTTCTAGGTTCTACATATATGCATTAATATACAATACTTGTTTTTCTCTTTCTGACTTACTTCACTCTGTATGACAGTCTCTAGATCCATCCACGTCTCTACAAATGACCCAATTTTGTTCCTTTTTATGGCTGAGTAATATTCCATTGTATATATGTGCCACATCTTCTTTATCCATTCATCCGATGATGGACACTTAGGTTGCGTCCATGTCCTGGCTATTGTAAATAGAGCTGCAATGAACATTTTGGTACATGGCTCTTTTTGAATTATGGTTTTCTCAGGGTATATGCCCAGTAGTGGGATTGCTGGGTCATATGGCAATTCTCTTTTTAGTTTTTTAAGGAACCTCCATACTGTTCTCCATAGTGGCTGTATCAATTTACATTCCCACCAACAGTGCAAGAGGGTTCCCTTTTCTCCACACCCTCTCCAGCATTTGTTTTTTGTAGATTTTCAGATGATGCCCATTCTAACTGGTGTGAGGTGATACCTCACTGTAGTTTTAATTTGCATTTCTCTAATAATTAGTGATGTTGAGCAGCTTTTCATGTGCTTCTTGGCCATCTGCATGTCTCCTTTGGAGAAATATCTGTTTAGGTCTTCTGCCCATTTTTGGATTGGGTTGTTTGTTTTTTTAATATTGAGCTGCATGAGATGTTTATATATTTAGGAGATTAATCCTTTGTCCGTTGATTCATTTTCAAATATTTTCTCCCATTCTGAGGGTTGTCTTTTTGTCTTGTTTATGGTTTCCTTTGCTGTGCAAAAGCTTTGAAGTTTCATTAGGTCCCATTTGTTTATTTTTGTTTTTATCTCCATTAGTCTAGGAGGTGGATCAAAAAAGATCTTGCTGTGATTTATGTCAAAGAGTGTTCTTCCTATGTTTTCCTCTAAGAGTTTTATAGCGTCCGGTCTTACAGTTAGGTCTCTAATCCATTTTGAGTTTAATTTTGTGTAAGGTGCTGGGGAGTGTTCTAATTTCGTTCTTTTACATGTAGCTGTCCAGTTTTCCCAGCACCACTTATTGAAGAGACTGTCTTTTCTCCATTGTATATCCTTGCCTCCTTTGTCATAGATTAATTGACCATAGGTGCATGGGTTTATCTCTGGGCTTTCTATCTTGTTCCATTGATCTATGTTTCTGTTTTTGTGCCAGCACCATATTGTCTTGATTGCTGTCGCTTTGTAGTATAGTCTGAAGTCAGGGAGTCTGATTCCTCCAGCTCCATTTTTTTCCCTCAAGACTGCTTTGGCTATTCGGGGTCTTTTGTGTCTCCATACCAATTTTAAGATTTTTTGTTCTAGTTCCGTAAGAAATGCCATTGGTAATTTGATAGGGATTGCATTGAATCTGTAGATTGCTTTGGGTAGTATAGTCATTTTCACAATATTCATTCTTCCAATCCAAGAACATGGTGTATCTCTCCATCTGTTGATAAGATCTTTAATTTCTTTCATCAGTATCTTATAGTTTTCTGCACACAGGTCTTTTGTCTCCCTTGGTAGGTTTCTTCCTAGGTATTTTATTCTTTTTCTTGCAATGGTTAATGGGAGTGTTTCCTTAATTTCTCTTTCAGATTTTTCATCATTAGTGTATAGGAATGCAAGAGATTTCTGTGCATTAATTTTGTATCCTGCAACTTTACCGAATTCATTGATTAGCTTTAGTAGTTTTCTGGTGGCATTTTTAGGATTCTCTATGTATAGTATCATGTCATCTGCAAACAGTGACAGTTTTACTTCTTCTTTTCCAGTTTGTATTCCTTTTATTTCTTTTTCTTCTCTGATTGCCCTGGCTAGGACTTCCAAAACTATGTTGAATAATAGTGGTGAGAGTGGACATCCTTGTCTTCTTCCTGATCTTAGAGGAAATGCTTTCAGTTTTTCACCACTGAGAATGATGTTTGCTGTGGGTTTGTCATATATGGCCTTTACTATGTTGAGGTAGGTTCCCTCTATGCCCTCTTTCTGCAGAGTTTTTATCATAAATGGGTGTTGAATTTTGTCAAAAGCTTTTTCTGCATCTATTGAGATGATCATATTGTTTTAATTCTTCAGTTTGTTAATATGGTGTATCACATTGATTGATTTGCATATACTGAAGAATCCTTGCATCCTTGGGATAAATTCCACTTGATCATGGTGTATGATCCTTTTACTGTGTTGTTGGATTCTGTTTGCTAGTATTTCGTTGAGCATTTTTGCATCTATATTCATTAGTGATATTGGTCTGTAATTTTCTTTTTTTGTAGTACCTTTGTCTGGTTTTGGTATCAGGGTGATGGTGGCCTCATAGAATGAGTTTGGGAGTGTTCCTTCCTCTGCAATTTTTTGGAAGAGTTTGAGAAGGATGGGTGTTAGCTCTTCTCTAAATGTTTGATAGAATTCACCTGTGAAGCCATCTGGTCCTAGACTTTTGTTTGTTGGAAGATTTTTAATCACAGTTTCAATTTCATTACTTGTGATTGGTTTGTTCATATTTTGTGTTTCTTCCTGGTTCAGTCTTGGAAGGTTATACCTTTCTAAGAATTTGTCCGTTTCTTCCAGGTTATCCCTTTTATTGGCATAGAGTTGCTTGTAGTAGTCTCTTAGGATGCTTTGTATTTCTGTGGTGTCTTTTGTAACTTCTCCTTTTTCATTTCTGATTTTATTGATTTGAGTCCTCTCCCTCTTTTTCTTGATGAGTCTGGCTGATGGTTTATCAATATTGTTTATCTTCTCAAGGAAGCAGCTTTTAGTTTTATTGATCTTTGCTATTGTTTTCTTTGTTTCTATTTCATTTATTTCTGCTCTGATCTTTATGATTTCTTTCCTTCTGCTAACTTTGGGTTTTGTTTGTTCTTCTTTCTCTAGTTCCTTTAGGTGTAAGGTTAGATTGTTTATTTGAGATTTTTCTTGTTTCTTGAGGTAGGCTTGTATAGCTATAAACTTCCCTATTAGAACTGCTTTTGCTGCATCCCATAGGTTTTGGATCGTCATGTTTTCATTGTCATTTGTCTCTAGGTATTTTTTGATTTCCTCTTTGATTTCTTCAGTGATCTCTTGGTTATTTAGTAACATAGTGTTTAGCCTCCATGTGTTTGTGTTTTTTACGTTTTTTACCCTGTAATTCATTTCTAATCTCATAGCGTTGTGGTCAGAAATGATGCTTGATATGATTTCAATTTTCTTAAATTTACTGAGGTTTGATTTGTGACCCAAGATGTGATCTATCCTGGAGACTGTTCTGTGCGCACTTGAGAAGAAAGTGTAATCTGCTGTTTTTGGATGGAATGTCCTATAAATATCAGTTAGATCTATCTGGTCTATTGTGTCAGTTAAAGCTTGTGTTTCCTTATTAATTTTCTGTTTGGATGATCTGTCCATGGGTGTAAGTGAGGTGTTAAAGGCCCCCACTCTTATTGTGTTACTGTCGATTTCCTCTTATAGCTGTTAGCAGTTGCCTTATGTATTGAGGGGCTCCTATGTTGGGTGCATATATATTTATAATTGTTATATTTTCTTCTTGGATTGATCCCTTGATCATTATGTAGTGTCCTTCCCTGTCTCTTGTAACATTCTTTATTTTAAAGTCTATTTTATCTGATATGAGTATTGCGACTTCAGCTTTGTTTTGATTTCCATTTGCATGGAATATCTTTTTCCATCCCGTCACTTTCAGTCTGTATGTGTCCCTAGGTCTGAAGTGGGTCTCTTGTAGACAACATATATATGGGTCTTGTTTTCGTATCCATTCAGCAAGCCTGTGTCTTTTGGTTGGAGCATTTAATCCATTCATGTTGAAGGTAATTATTGATATGCATGTTCCTATGACAATTTTCTTAATTGTTTTTGTAGGTCCTTTTCTTCTCTTGTGTTTCCCACTTAGAGAAGTTCCTTTAGCATTTGTTGTAGAGCTGGTTTGGTGGTGCTGAATCCTCTTAGCTTTTGCTTGTCTGTAAAGCTTTTGATTTCTCCATCGAATCTGAATGAGATCCTTACCCAGTAGAGTAATCTTGGTTGTAGGTTCTTCCCTTTCATCACTTTAAGTATATCATGTCACTCCCTTCTGGCTTGCAGAGTTTCTGCTGAATAATCAGCTGTTAACCTTATGGGGATTCCCTTGTATGTTATTTGTCATTTTTCCCTTGCTGCTTTCAATAATTTTTCTTTGTCTTTAATTTTTGCCAATTTGATTACTATGTGTCTCAGCGTGTTTCTCCTTGGGTTTATCCTGTATGGGACTCTCTGCACTTCCTGGACTTGTGTGGCTATTTCCTTTCCCATGTTAGGGAAGTTTTCGACTATAATCTCTTCAAATATTTGCTTGGGTCCTTTCTCTCTTTTCCTTCTGGGACCCCTATAATGCAAATGTTGTTGCATTTAATGTTGTCCCAGAAGTCTCTTAGGCTGTCTTTATTTCTTTTCATTCTTTTTTCTTTATTCTGTTCTGTAGCAGTGAATTCCACCATTTTGTCTTCCCAGTCACTTATCCGTTCTTCTGCCTCAGTTATTCTGCTATTGATTCCTTCTACTGTATTTTTCATTTCAGTTATTGTATTGTTCATCTCTGTTTGTTTGTTCTTAAATTTTCTAAGTCTTTGTTAAACATTTCTTGCATCTTCTCGATCTTTTCCTCTATTCTTTTTCCGAGGTCCTGGATCATCTTCACTACCATTATTCTGAATTCTTTTTCTGGAAGGTTTCCTGTCTCCACTTCATTTAGTTGTTTTTCTGGGTTTTTATCTTGTTCCTTTATCTGGTACATAGCCTTCTGCCTTTTCCTCTTGTCTATCTTTCTGTGAATGTGGTTTTTGTTCCACAGGCTGCAGGATTGTAGTTCTTCTTGCTTCTGCTGTCTGCCCTCTGCAATATTTTATAATTATTTTCATGTTATATTCTGGCTTGATGTACTTTAGTATTCTTACTGATTTTCTTAGATCTTTGCTGTATTCTACTGCTAGTGTTGGAGGGTCTCCTGTAGAGGTGGGGTGTGGCTGTGGCTCACCTTGAGGACAAGGACACTGGCAGCAGAAGTTCTGGGAAGTACTCTTTGGCGTGAGGCCTCCCAGAGTCTGCCATTAGCCCCACCAAAGAGCCTGTAGGCTCCAGTGCTGGGTTGCCTCAGGCAAAATAACCTGAGCATTATTTTTTAAATGTCAAAATTTTACTAAGTGAGCCAGTCATTAAAATAATGAACCAAAAACTTACATTAATATAATTGTTTATTTTAATCAAGTAGTCAAAATAAATCAATTTTCAAAAGTATTAAATTGTATCTACTTTTGTTTAGTTTGTTATTTAGTAATAAACACTGACTTATGTTCATATGTGATTACAAGAAATAGTTATCATTTAAAGTAGCTTAGCTGGCATAGTTAGTTTAAAAAAATACAAATTCTTAATTACATCTAAGGACTAAACTGAAGGTATTTTAAAGAAAAAAATTTAAAAGAAAGCCATCCGTCATCTAGCACAATGATAGTGAATTTGGTAGTACTAGATACACAGAATATCATTTATGTTGTAACACGTTTTAAGTTTAACTGGAAAAAAGGCTAAGACTTTCATGTTGCTAATAGCAAATCATGTCATTTAAAAATGTAATGTCCTTATCTCAAATCCTCCAGTCACTTCAATTAAAAAAATGCAATCTGTTAATAATCCAGATATTTCATTTTAATTACACCAAGCATCTGGATATTTTGGAACATCTGTTTAGCTCTGTTTTACAACATCCAATTTTAACTTTTGAATTTAACCATAGTATTTGTCTATTAAGAAATATGCAGTGTACATACACATACCCATGGGCTTATATCTTCATGTAATAATTATCTCCAAAATCCTAATCCACAAATAAATTAACAAGTGATTAACAGGCCTTTTAAAACCACATTTAATGACAGTTTTATTATCAGCCTAATAAAATATGCATACATATATGTTTATATCTATGCATTGTGTACACATAGGTATATGATTTATATAATCATATATATAAGGAAAATTAGCTTCTTAAAGGTCACTAAAGAATGGTTTCCTGTAGTTAGCAAAAATGAAGTTTATGTCATAATGTTAGAAAGAAAATCAATTTTCCTTTAAATGCCATCCTTATGTTTCCAAGATACCTGAAACTTGTTATTGAAGTCTAAACTCTAAAAATTTAGAAACCTGACACAAAATCTCTACTCTTTTCTAGCAAATACTTAGAAATACATGTCCCTAGTTGATGGATGTCCCTTTAACTAGTATAAACAAATCTGAATGTAAGATGTTAACCCACCAAATGTTAGTGATCATGAATGTGCTCTTCCTTTTTAAAAGTTTTAGAATAAAGCTGTAATAATTATAAAATGATGAAATTTATTTCCTTATATAACTTCAATTTTCCCTAAATAAACTCAAATATTATGATAGTATTTTATGTATTTCATAACCTGTTTTGATAACAGTGCCATTATTTCAATAAAGTATAGAGTTACCAAGGATTACATAGAAATGTACAGCATCCACTTTGGAAATAGCACAAAACAGTGCAGTGTTTTTACAAATACTCGAATTTTTACATGTGTAATTATGTTATAATTGCATGATATTGTATAATATATGTATATATCAATTAATTATAATTATTTAAATGTATCATTTCCTATCTGGAAACAAATCCCAAGTAGTGTTTTGAAATTCACTGTTAAAATTATTAACTGAAGAAAGGCATAACTCAATTTTCTGTAAGTGGGTAATTTATAACCTCATTCATAATAGTGTGCTTTTACTTTTGTATATGCTGTGAGAAAGTGGTTCAGTTTCTTTTGCATGTAGTTGTCCAGTTTTCCCAACACCACTTATTGAAGAGACTATCCTTTCTCCATTGTATGTTCTTTGCTCCTCTGTCGTAAATTAATTGTCCATAAATTAATTTGTCCATTTCCAAATTAATTGTCCATGTATTGGTTTATTTCTGGGCTTTCAGTTCTGTTCCACTGATCTATGTGTCTTCTCCTGACAGTACCATGTTGTTTTGATTGCTATAGTTTTGTAATATAATTTGAAATAAGGGAATGTAATACCTTCAGCTTTGTCTCCACCCCCTGCCCCCCCAAGTATTGCCTTGGTTATACAGGGTCTTTTGTGGTTCCACATAATTTTTAGGATTTTTTGTTCTATTTCTGTGAAAAATGTCACTGGGATTTAATAGTGATTGTATTGAATCTGTAGATTGCTTTAGGTAATATGGATATTTTAACAATGTTAACTCTTCCAACCCATGAGCACAGAATATCTTTCCATTTCTTTGTGTCTTCTTCAATTTTTTAAACAATGTCTTACAGTTTTCAGTGTACAGATCTTTCATCTTCTTGATTAAATTTATTCCTAAGTAATTTATTATTTTCATTGGGATTTTAAATGGGATTGTTTTGTCTTCTTAAAATTTTTTTTGGAGTATAGCTGATTTAAAATGTGTTAGTTTCTGATGTACAGCAAAGTGAATCAGTTATACATTCTGCTAGCTCATTGTTAGTGTACTGAAATGCAACACATTTTTGCATGTTAATATTTATTTAACAACTTGGGGGTAAGGGCTGTGCTGACCTCCCACACAGTTAAAAATCTGCATATATAGATGTTTACAGTGACTTCTCCATATCTGCAGTTCTGAATCTGCAGATTCAACAAACTGCAGATCATGTAGTACAGTAATACAAATTCATTGAAAAAAATTGGTGTATAAGTGGACCTGTGCCATTCAAACCCATGTTGTTCAGGAGTTAACTTGAACTATTTTATGGCTTTGGATGCTATTGTAAATGGGGATGTTTTCTCTATTTCTTTTTCAGATAGTTCAAGTTCATTGTTAGTGTCTAGAAATGCAACTGACTTACAGTAATTTTTTTTTAATCCAGAAACTGAATTCATTTATTACTTCTAACAGTTTTTGGTGAAACTTTTAGGATTTTCTATATACAAGACATCATCAAAGACATTATTACTTTTTTCTTTGACATGTGGATGACTTTTATGTCTTTCTTACCTAATTGCTCTGGTTATGATTGTCAGTACTATGTTGAATAGGAGTATCTTGTTCTTGATTTTAGAAGGATATTTTTCAGCCTTTCACCATTAAGTATGATGTTAGCTGTGGTTTTCTGACATATGGTCTTTATTACATTGAGGTATTTTTCTTTTATATCCAATTTGTTGAGAGTTTTCTCATGAAAGGTTGGTGAATTTTGTGAAATGTTTTTTATGCATCTATTGAGATGATTACATGATTTATCTCTTTAGTTCCATTGATGCAGTGTATCACATTTATTGATTTGCACATGTTGAACTATCCTTGATTCCCAGAGATGTCCCATTTGATCATGGTGTATGATTCCTTTAATGTACTGTTTAATTTGGTTTGCTAGTATTTTGTTCAGAATTTTTTTATAGGCATACATATTGTGGTTTTGGTTCCAGACCACTGCAATAAAGTGAATATTGCAATAAGGAAAGTCACAAGAATTCTTTTGGTCTCCCAGTGCATATAAAAGTTATGTTTATACTGAACCGTAGTCTATTAAGTATGCAATAGTATTAAATCTAAAAATGTACGTGCCTTAATTTAAAAAACCACTTTATTGCTAAAAAATGCTAACCATCATCTAAGCCTTCAGTGAATCCTAATCTTTTTGCTGATGGAAGATTTTGCCTCAATGTTGATGGCTGCTGATTAATCAGGGTGTTGGTTGCTGACAGTTGGAATGGCTATGCAATTTTTAAAAATAACACAAGAGTGAAGTTTGCCACATCAGTTGACTCTTCCTTTCACTAATGATTTCTGTAGAGAATGCAATACTTTGATAGCATATTACCCCCAGTACAACAATCCTCTCAAAACCTGTTACTGCTTTATCAACTAAGTTTATGTAATATTCTAAACCTTTTGTTTTCATTTCACTAATCTTCACAGCATCTTTACCAAGAGTAGATTCTATCTCAAGAAACCACTTTCTTTGCTCATTCATAAGAAGCAATTCCTCATCCATTAAAGTTGTATCATGAGATTTCAGCAATTCAGTCACATCTTCAAGTTTCACTTCTATTTCTAGTTCTCTTACTATTTCTACCACGCCTGTAGTGTTACTTCCTCCAGTACACTCTTGAAACTTTCAAAGTATTCCATGAGGGTTGGAATCACCTTCTTCCAAACTCCTGTTAATGCTGATATTTTGACATCTTCCTATGAATCACAAATGTTCTTAATGGCATCTAGGATGGTGAATCTTTTCCAGAAAGTTTTAAATTTACTTTGCCCAGGTCTATCAATCAAAGGAATCACTATCTATGTCAGCTAGATCTTATGAAGTGTATTTCTTCAAGAATAAGATATGAAAGTCAAAATTACTTGATCCATGGTCTGCAGAATAGATGTTGTGTTAGCAGGTATAAAAACAATATTAATCTCATTGTACATCCATCAGAGCTCTTTGGTGACCAGGTACATTGCCAATGAACAGTACTATTCTGAAAGGAATCATTTTTTTCTGAGCAGTAGGTCTCAACAGTGGGCTTAAAATATTCAGTGAACCATGTTACGAACAGAAATGCTATCATCCAGGCTTTGTTGTTCCATTAATATAACACAGGCAGAGGAGATTTAGTGTAATTCTTAAGTGCCCTTGGATTTTCAGAATGGTAAATGAGTATGCGCTTCAACTTAAAGTCTATTTTGTCTAATATAAGTATAGCTACCTGTGCTTTATTTTGGTTTCTGTTTGCATAGAATATCTTTTACCATCCCTTCACTTTTAGCCTATATGATCCTTGAAGCTGAAATAAGCCTCTTAAAGGCAGCATATAGTTGGGTCTTTTTTGTTGTTATTCATTCAGCCACTCTATGCCTTTTGATTGGAGAATCAATGTTTACATGAACATTATTTTATTTTGTTTCTATATGAAATATGTACCATCTATTACCCATTAGAAACTCAGTTGCAAATAAAGTTACATTTATGAAATATATCTGGAAATAAAGGATTTTGCAAAAATAAACACATGGTATATAAGATAGGTGTTAAAATATGCAATAACTAAGTCCCATTACTTTTTTCATCAAACACCAGTCTAAGAGTAAACAAGACCTTTTTATTTTTATTGCATTTCTAATACCAAGAATATTAACTATCTACTTTCCAGGCATTACCCTTCATTAACAAAGAGAATTGGAAAAGAGGAGGATTTAGGCAAACATCTATAGAAGTAATAGTAAGATTTAACTACTGGAAGTCTGATATAAAGGAAATAAAGATAATAAAAATCAGAAACGTATAAATTCAAAACCACAGAATTCTGTTTTAACGTCAGGGAACATAGCCTAAACAATATATTATTTTCAAAGGACATTTCTCAATCTCAGTACAATAATAATATGTATAACAATGACTGCAAGATATCAAAAGCATAAGTTAAATCATGTGTCACTTAATTGGCTTAAAAAATCAGGAACATGGATAATATATTAAAAAACTCTCTTCAAGTACACCATTAATCTTTTTATTATAAAATGACTTCATGGAAGACCTAAAGTATATATAATTAAGAGTGTAATCTATCAAGTTTCCTTTCAATAACTCATAGTTGTCAATATTATTTGCAGTTCTAGAAATCTCAGCCAATCTTTTTGCATATTTCTAACATTTCTTATTTATTGATAAACATTAAAGGTAACATTAAACACGGATATCTGTGCAGACTGGTTAAGTCCTAGTGACTAATGTACTCAAGAAATTTGCATCCAAATTAGACTGACAAAATAACACTTACTAGCTTTTAATCTTAAGAAAAGAAATCATGAGCAAGTCTGCTACAAAGTATACATTTTGCTTCAGTAGGTTAGAAAAATGATTGAGACTCTATTTTTGACAAGCACAAAAAGGAGAGACATATTTCTGAATCCTGACTAAATAGTCTTATTGCAATATGTCCCATTGCACCACACTGAATTCCAAAAGACATTTAAAAATATTCTATGAATTATACATATTGCTGTCCTTTGAACAAGTTCTAATTTTCAGAAAGTTAATGTTATAATTAAGTATAAAATTAAATATTATACATTTATAAAATGTTTATAGATTTTATAAATGTTCATTCATGTTTATAAAATAAACATGCATCAAAGATTTTATTTAATTCAGTATAGAGGGCAAAATAAGTTATTATGACAAACTTAAGAAGTTCTGAGGGCTTCCCTGGTGGCACAGTGGTTGAGAATCTGCCTGCTAATGCATGGGACACGGGTTCGAGCCCTGGTCTGGGAAGATCCCACATGCCATGGAGCAAATAGGCCCGTGAGCCACAACTGCTGAGCCTGCGCGTCTGGAGCCTGTGCTCCGCAACAAGAGAGGCCATGATAGTGAGAGGCCCGCGCACCACGATGAAGAGTGGCCCCCGCTTGCCGCAACTAGAGGAAGCCCTCGCACAGAGACGAAGACCCAACACAGCCAAAAAAAAAAAAAAATAATAATAATAATAATTTAAAAGGTGCTAATAATTTTTTTAAAAAGTGGAAAGTATCAAGAGAAAGAGGATAACCCATAAAAATGTATAGTTTATTCTGATAATAAAATACAGTGTCATATTTAGAAAAAAAAAAGTTCTGAGAATATGCATAAATATATTCTCAAAAAACAAATGAATGTATAAACATACAGAGAGAGATCTTTAACCAAAAATATTAAGATTGTTGGGTTAGATACAAAAATGAATATGTCTTACCGTTTTACAGGAGAAAAAACCTTTAGGGTTATCTATCACACTGGACAGAAATTATCCACATTGCTACCAGACAGAAATATACAAGTTAACCTCTGCCCCTACAGATTGTAAAACAGGCTAGGAAGTACAACATCAAGCCAAGCACTGCACTGGAAGAGCACCTAGGTGTTTCTTTTGTCCAAGTTTCAGATAATAGTTATGACATCTTTCAAATTATTATGGATAATTGAAAGGGAATATATATTAAAATATTTTTATTTTGTTTTATAACAATCTATTGATTATATTCATGTCTTTTTACATTAGCTTGCTAATATATAATTTAAAATAAAATGATACCCAGGAGAGGAGCTTCAAGATGGCGGAAGAGTAAGACGTGGAGATCACCTTCCTCCCCACAAATACATCAGAAATACATCTACATGTGGAACAACTCCTACAGAACACCTACTGAACGCTGGCAGAAGACCTCAGACCTCCCAAAAGGCAAGAAACTCCCCATGTACCTGGGTAGGGCAAAAGAAAAAAGAAAAAAACAGAGACAAAAGAATAGGGACGGGATCTGCACCAGTGGGAGGGAGCTGTGAAGGAGGAAAGGTTTCCACACACTAGGAAGCCCCTTTGCAGGCGGATGTCTGCTCACCCGCTGGACGGGTGGGGGCTGGGAGATGAGGCTCAGGCTTTGGAGGTCAGAACCCAGGGAGAGGACTGGGGTTGGCGGCGTGAACACAGCCTGAAGGGGCTAGTGCGTCACGGCTAGCCAGAAGGGAGTCCGGAAAAAGGTCTGGAACTGCCGAAGAGGTGAGAGACTTGTTCTTGCCTCTTTGCTTCCTGGTGTGCGAGGAGAGGGGATTAAGACTGCTGCTTAAAAGAGCGCCATGGATGGGCGTGAGCCACGGCTACCAGCGCGGACCCCAGAGATGGGCATGAGACGCTAAGGCTGCTGCTACAGCCACCAAGAAGCCTGTGTGCAAGCACAGGTCACTATCCACACCTCCCCTCCTGGGAGCCTGTGCAGCCCACCACTGCCAGGGTCCCATGATCCAGGGACAACTTCCCCAGGAGAACACACAGTGTGCCTCAGGCTGGTGCTACTTCACACCGCAGGCTTTCCCCGCACTCCGTACTCCTCCCTCCCCACAGCCTGAGTGAGCCAGAGCCTCTGAATCAGCTGCTCCTTCAACCCTATCCTGTCTGAGTGAAGAACAGATGCCCTCAGGTGACCTACAGGCAGAGGCAGGGCCAAATCCAAAGCTGAATCCCAGGAGCTGTGTGAACAAAGAAGAGAAAGGGAAATCTCTCCCAGCAGCCTCAGAAGCAGCGGATTATATCTCCACAGTCAACTTGATGTACCCTGCATCTGTGGAATACCTGAATAGACAACGAATTATCCCAAATTAAGGAGGTGGACTTTGGGAGCAATGATATATATATATATATTTTCCCTTTTTCTCTTTCTCTGAGTGTGTATGCGTATGCTCCTGTGTGTGATTTTGTCTGTATAGCTTTGCTTTTACCATTTGTCCTAGGGTTCTGTCTGTCCGTTTTTCTTTTTTTCTCTGTTTGTTTGTTTAGTATAGTTTTCAGCACTTGTTATCATTGGTGGATTTGTTTTTTGGTCTGGCTGTTCTCTTCTTTCTTTATTTCTTTTCTTTTAATTACTTTGAAAAATTCTTTTAATAATGATTTTTTTATCTTAATAACTTTTTTATTTTATTTTATTTCATTTCATTTTATCTTTTTCTTTCTTTTTTTCTCCCTTTTATTCTGAGCCGTGTGGATGACAGGCTCTTGGTGCTCCAGTCAGGGCTGTGCCTCTGAGGTGGGCGAGCCAAGTTCAGCACATTGGTCCACGAGAGACCTCCAGGCTCCATGTAACATCAAATGGTGAAAATCTCCCAGAGATCTCTATCTCAACGCCAAGACCCAGCTCCACTCAACGACCAACAAGCTACAGCGCTGGACACCCTATGCCAAACAACTAGCAAGACAGGAACACAACCCCACCCATTAGGAGAGAGGCAGCCTAAAATCATAATAAGGTCACAGACACCCCAGAACACACCACCAGAACACACCATGGACCTGCCCACCAGAAAGACAAGATCCAGCATCATCCACCAGAACACAGGCACTAGTCCCCTCCACCAGAAGCCAACACAACCCACTGAACCAACAACCCACTGAACCACACAACCCACTGAACCAACCTTAGCCACTGAGGGCAGACACCAAAAACAATGGGAACTATGAACCTGCAGCCTGTGAAAAGGAGACCCCAAACACAGTAAGTTAAACAAAATGAGAAGACACAGAAACACACAGCAGATGAAGGAGCAAGGTAAAAACCCACCAGACCTAACAAATGAAGAGGAAATAGGCAGTCTACCTGAAAAAGAATTCAGGACAATGACAGTAAAGATGATCTAAAATCTTTGAAATAGAATGGAGAAAATACAAGAAATGTTTAACAAGGACCTAGAAGAACTAAAGAGCAAACAATCATGAACAACATAATAAATGAAATTAAAAATTCTCTAGAAGGGATCAATAGCAGAATAACTGAGGCAGAAGAACGGATAAGTGACCTGGAAGACAAAATGGTGGAACTCACTGCTGCAGAACAGAATAAAGAAAAAAGAATGAAAAGAAATGAAGACACCCTAAGAGACCTCTGGGACAACATTAAACACAACAACATTTGTATTATAGAGGTCACAGAAGGAGAAGAGAAAAAAGACCCGAGAAAATATTTGAAGAGATTATAGTCAAAAACTTCCCTAACATGGGAAAGGAAATAGCCACACAAGTCCAGGAAGTGCAGAGAGTCCCATACAGGATAAACCCAAGGAGAAACACGCTGAGACACATAGTAATCAAATTGGCAAAAATTAAAGACAAAGAAAAATTATTGAAAGCAGCAAGGGAAAAATGACAAATAACATACAAGGAAATCCCCATAAGGTTAACAGCTGATTATTCAGCAGAAACTCTGCAAGCCAGAAGGGAGTGGCATGATATACTTAAAGTGATGAAAGGGAAGAACCTACAACCAAGATTACTCTACTGGGTAAGGATCTCATTCAGATTCGATGGAGAAATCAAAAGCTTTACAGACAAGCAAAAGCTAAGAGGATTCAGCACCACCAAACCAGCTCTACAACAAATGCTAAAGGAACTTCTCTAAGTGGGAAACACAAGAGAAGAAAAGGACCTACAAAAACAATTAAGAAAATTGTCATAGGAACATGCATATCAATAATTACCTTCAACATGAATGGATTAAATGCTCCAACCAAAAGACACAGGCTTGCTGAATGGATACGAAAACAAGACCCATATATATGTTGTCTACAAGAGACCCACTTCAGACCTAGGGACACATACAGACTGAAAGTGACGGGATGGAAAAAGATATTCCATGCAAATGGAAATCAAAACAAAGCTGAAGTCGCAATACTCATATCAGATAAAATAGACTTTAAAATAAAGAATGTTACAAGAGACAGGGAAGGACACTACATAATGATCAAGGGATCAATCCAAGAAGAAAATATAACAATTATAAATATATATGTACCCAACATAGGAGCCCCTCAATACATAAGGCAACTGCTAACAGCTATAAGAGGAAATCGACAGTAACACAATAAGAGTGGGGGCCTTTAACACCTCACTTACACCCATGGACAGATCATCCAAACAGAAAATTAATAAGGAAACACAAGCTTTAACTGACACAATAGACCAGATAGATCTAACTGATATTTATAGGACATTCCATCCAAAAACAGCAGATTACACTTTCTTCTCAAGTGCGCACAGAACAGTCTCCAGGATAGATCACATCTTGGGTCACAAATCAAACCTCAGTAAATTTAAGAAAATTGAAATCATATCAAGCATCATTTCTGACCACAACGCTATGAGATTAGAAATGAATTACAGGGTAAAAAACGTAAAAAACACAAACACATGGAGGCTAAACACTATGTTACTAAATAACCAAGAGATCACTGAAGAAATCAAAGAGGAAATCAAAAAATACCTAGAGACAAAAGACAATGAAAACATGACGATCCAAAACCTATGGGATGCAGCAAAAGCAGTTCTAATAGGGAAGTTTATAGCTATACAAGCCTACCTCAAGAAACAAGAAAAATCTCAAATAAACAATCTAACCTTACACCTAAAGGAACTAGAGAAAGAAGAACAAACAAAACCCAAAGTTAGCAGAAGGAAAGAAATCATAAAGATCAGAGCAGAAATAAATGAAATAGAAACAAAGAAAACAATAGCAAAGATCAATAAAACTAAAAGCTGCTTCCTTGAGAAGATAAACAATATTGATAAACCATCAGCCAGACTCATCAAGAAAAAGAGGGAGAGGACTCAAATCAATAAAATCAGAAATGAAAAAGGAGAAGTTACAAAAGACACCACAGAAATACAAAGCATCCTAAGAGACTACTACAAGCAACTCTATGCCAATAAAAGGGATAACCTGGAAGAAACGGACAAATTCTTAGAAAGGTATAACCTTCCAAGACTGAACCAGGAAGAAACACAAAATATGAACAAACCAATCACAAGTAATGAAATTGAAATTGTGATTAAAAATCTTCCAACAAACAAAAAGCCCAGGACCAGATGGCTTCACAGGTGAATTCTATCAAACATTTAGAGAAGAGCTAACACCTATCCTTCTCAAACTTTTCCAAAACATAGCAGAGGGAGGAACACTCCCAAAGCCATTCTACAAGGCCACCATCACCCTGATACCAAAACCAGACAAAGATGTCACAAAAAAATAAAACTACAGACCAATATCACTGATGAACATAGATGCAAAAATCCTCAACATAATACTAGCAAACAGAATCCAACAGCACATTAAAAGGATCATACACCATGATCAAGTGGGGTTTATCCCAGGAATGCAAGGATTCTTCAATATATGCAAATCAATCAATGTGATACACCATATTAACAAAGTGAAGGAGAGAAACCATATGATCATCTCTATAGATGCAGAGAAAGCTTTTGACAAAATTCAACACCATTTATCATAAAAACCCTCCAGAAAGTAGGCATAGAGGGAACTTACCTCAACATAGTAAAGGCCATATATGACAAACCCACAGTCAACATTGTCCTCAATGGTGAAAAACTGAAACCATTTCCAGTAAGATCAGGAACAAGACAAGGTTGCCCACTCTGACCACCATTATTTAACATAGTTTTGGAAGTTTTAGCCACAGCAATCAGAGAAGAAAAAGAAATAAACGGCATCCAAATTGGAAAAGAAGAAGATCTGAAAGTGAAATTAAGAAAACAGTCCCATTTACCATTGCAACAAAAATAATCAAATACCTAGGAATAAACCTACCTAAGGAGACAAAACACCTGTATGCAGAAAATTATAAGACACTGATGAAAGAAATTAAAGATGATACAAACAGATGGAGAGATATACCATGTTCTTGGATTGGAAGAATCAACATTGTGAAAATGACTATACTACCCAAAGCAATCTACAGATTCAATGCAATCCCTATCAAATTACTGTGGTGGCCCCCAAGCTGTAAGCTTATTCAGCTTTCTGCTTTCCGGAGAACTGCTTGTCTCTTTCTTGGTATGCACTCCTGACGATGCAGTATTGAGCGTAAAAAAGGAAAATGGCTTGCGGCCAGTTTCGTTCCAGGTGCCTGCTCTGGATCTAAGAGCCCCTGGTTGTTCCCCAGAAGAAGGACGTGCTGCTCTGAGGGGGAAGTCTGTATCTCCAAAGAATGGCCCATAACGCATGCTGATGCATAGGTAGTGGCGCATAGATAGTGGCGACAGAATTATGTGGAAATACAAGGTTTACTGATTTATTGTCTGATATTCGTTCCGTACTAAACCTATATATACATTCATGCTCTTTGAATAAACTTGCCTTGCAACCATCAGTTGTCTTGGCCCTTCTGATCCCATACTGGTGCTTTTCAGTTCCTTACCCCTCACCGCCAGGAACTTCTAGCTTTCTGCAGCCGGTCAGCGGCAAATTACCACTGGCATTTTTCACAGAACTAGATCAAAAATTTCACAATTTGTATGGAAACACAAAAGACCCCGAATAGCCAAAGCAATCTTGAGAAAGAAAAACAGAGCTGGAGAAATCAGGCTCCCTGACTTCAGACTATACTACAAAGCTACAGTAATCAATACAGTATGGTACTGGCACAAAAACAGAAATATAGATCAATGGAACAGGAAAGACAGCCCAGAAATAAACCCACACACATATGGTCACCTTATCTTTGATAAAGGAGGTAAGAATATACAATGGAGAAAAGACAACCTCTTCAATAAGTGGTGCTGGGAAAACTGGACAGCTACATGTAAAAGAATGAAATTAGAACACTCCCTAACACCATACACAAAAATAAACTCAAAATGGATTAAAGACCTAAATGTAAGGCCAGACACTATAAAACTCTTAGAGGAAAACATAGGCAGAACACTCTATGACATAAATCACAGCAAGATCCTTTTTGACCCACCTCCTAGAGAAATGGAAATAAAAACAAAAATAAACAAATGGGACCTAATGAAACTTCAAAGCTTTTGCACAGCAAAGAAACCATAAACAAGACGAAAAGACAACCCTCAGAATGGGAGAAAATATTTGCAAATGAAGCAACTGAGAAAGGATTAATCTCCAAAATTTACAAGCAGCCCATGCAGCTCAATATCAAAACAAAAAACCCAATCCAAAAATGGGCAGAATCCCTAAATAGACATTTCTCCAAAGAAGATATACAGATTGCCAACAAACACATGAAAGAATGCTCAATATCATTAATCATTAGAGAAATGCAAATCAAAACTAAAATGCGATATCATCTCACACAGGTCAGAAAGGCCATCCTCAAAAAATCTACAAACAATAAATGCTGGAGAGGGTGTGGAGAAAAGGGAACCCTCATACACTGTTGGTGGGAATGTAAATTGATACAGCCACTATGGAGAACAGTATGGAGGTCACTTAAGAAACTAAAAATAGAACTACCATACGACCAAGCAATCCCACTACTGGGCATATACCCTGAGAAAACCATAATTCAAAAAGAGTCATTTACGGGCTTCCCTGGTGGCGCAGTGGTTGAGAATCCACCTGCCAATGCAGGGGACACGGGTTCGAGCCCTGGTCTGGGAAGATCCCACATGCCGTGGAGCAGCTAGGCCCGTGAGCCACAACTACTGAGCCTGCGCATCTGGAGCCTGCGCTCCACAGCAAGAGAGGCCGCGATAGTGAGAGGCCCGCGCACCGTGATGAAGAGTGGCCCCCGCTTGCCGCAACTGGAGAGAGCCCTAGCACAGAAACGAAGACCCAACATAGCAATCAATCAATCAATCAATCAATCAATCAATCAATAAATCTTAAAAAAAAAAAAAAAAGAGTCATTTACCACAATGTTCATTGCAGCTCTATTTACAATAGCCAGGACATGGAAGCAACCTAAGTGTCCATTGACAGATGAATGGATAAAGAAGATGTGGCACATATATACAATGGAATCTTCCTCAGCCATAAAAAGAAACGAAATTGAATTATTTATAGTGAGGTGGATGGACCTAAAGTCTGTCATACAGAGTGAAGTAAGTCAGAAAGAGAAAAACAAATACCGTATGCTAACACACATATATGGAATCTAAAAAAAGAAGAAAAAAATGGTCATGAAGAACCTAGGGGCAAGATGGGAATAAAGACGCAGACCTACTAGAGAATGGACTTGAGGACACGGGGATGGGACAAAGTGAGAGAGTGATAGTGTATATATGGACATATATACACTACCAAATGTAAAATAGATAGCTAGTGGGAAGCAGCCACATAGCACAGGGAGATCAGCTCAGTGCTTTGTGACCAGCTAGAAGGGTGGGATAGGGAGGGTGGGAGGGAGGGAGATGCAAGAGGGAAGAGATATGGGGATATATGTATATTTATAACTGATTCACTTTGTTATAAAGCAGAAACTAACACACCATTGTAAAACAATTATACTCCAATAAAAACTTAAATAAAAAAATGATACCCAAGGTATGACATGAAAGAGTAAGTCCAACATTATTATTTTGCAGTGCGTATATAAGTTAATTTACACAAGATTTGTTAAAACATATGTAATAATTATTTTTCTGAATGAGATATTGTACATAATTTTTGTCTGCATTTCAGACATTGTTCTAGTAGCTTGAGATATACTAGGAATTCTTCAAATAGATAAGTGACAATAAATTTAATAAATACCTAAATAATATATTATGTGAGATAATTGGTACTTAGAGAATGGAAAAAAATTGGAATGGTTAGAGAGCTAAGATGTAAGGCATGAATTGCATTTCTAAATATGTTTGTCAGACTAGGCCTAACGAAGGAGGGGACATTTGAACAGTCAGATATAGGTAAGCACCATGTAGACACTGGGAATGAGAGAAAAGGCAGAGAGAACAACCTAGTGCATAAATCCTAAGGCAAAAGTGCCACAGAACTGTTGTGCAGGCCAAATTACCAACAGAAGCTACATATTATAGGTCAAGGAAGAAGTAATATTAAAAACAGAATGTTTGATATTTAGCTGAAAAGTATGATTTTATCTGATAATATTTCTGATAGTGAATTATCAAATATTTCCTATTACTTACTATATTGTTTATTGTAAACAGGAGAAAAAAATATCCTGCAACCAGATATGATTCTCAAAAGACATCATTAAAAAATAATGCTTATTATAAGGTTGACCCAATTTAAATGTGCCTAACAGTGGTAAAAAAAAAACAAACCCAAAGCTGGAATATCATACTTCCTGATTTCAAAACTTACTATAAAACTGCAGTAATCAAAACAGTACTGGTATTGGATAATGACAGACATATAGACCCGTAGAATACAATAGCAAGTTCAGAAATAAATCTTTGTATATATGTTCAAATGATTTTGGATAAGGGTAAAGAGACTATTAAATGAGAGCAAGACAATCTTTTCAACAAATGTTGCTAGGAAAACTGCATATCCACATGCAAAAGAGTGAAGTTGGACTGTTACCTATATCATACAAAAAATAGCTAAAAAATGGATTCCTGACCTAAGTGTAATACCTAAACCTATAAAAATTTTAGGAAAAAATATACAGCAAAACCTTCATTACATTGGATTTGGCAACAATTTCTTGGATATGATACCAAATGTACAGGCAGCAATAAATAAAAATAGACAGATTGGACTTCATGAAAATGTTAAAAATTTGTGCATTAAAAGGCACTATCAAGAGAGTAAAAAGGCAACCAACAAAATGGGAGAAAATATTGGCAAATTATATGTCTGAAACAGATTTAATAGGTGGAATATATAGAGAATTCCCAAAATTCATGAATGACAACAACAATAAGCAACCTGATTCAAAAATGGGCAAAGGGATTGAATAGACATTTCTCCAAAGAAGGTATACAAATGGCCAATAAACACATGAATAGATGCTCAAATCACTCATCACTAAGGAAATGCAAATCAAGCTACTATGAGATACCACCTCATATTCAACTACTATCAAAAAAGACTACTATCAAAAAACAGAAAATAAAAAAATAATAACAGAAAATGGGAAGGCCCTGGGGAAAATAGGATCCATTTTGTGCACTGTTGGTGGGAATGTAAAAAAGGTAAGCTGCTGTGGAAAACAGTATAGTAGTTCCTGAAAAACTTAAAAATAGAATGACCAAGTGATCCAGCAATTCTATTTCTGAGTATATTTACTCAGAAAATAACTGAAACTATGATCTGGAAAATATATTTTTGCACCCCTGTTCATAGCAGCATTATTCACAATGACTAAAGTATGGAAGCAATGCAATTGTGAATCAACAGATGCAGGGGTAAGCAAAATGTGGTAAATACATGCAATGGAATATCACTTATCCTTAAAAGGAAGACAATTTGGACATGTACTATCAATACAACATGGATGAAACTTGAGGACATTATACTAAGTGAAATAAGTGAGTCACACAAAGACATATACTGTATGATTACACTTATGTGAGGGCCTTAGAGTAGTCGAAATTATAGAGACAAACAGAATGTTGGTTGCCAAGGGCAGGGGCAAGAGGGAATAGTAAATTTTATGTTATGTGTATTTTACCACAAGAACTGAAAAAAAATATGACACGTATACATAATTCTAGATTAAAATGAAAATGTTTACCATCTCTTCCCTATCTTCACTGCATTCTGGGTCTCTGGTGTCTATATACATATACAGTGTATATGTTCAATAACTACTGTTGAAATAATAAAGTTTGGATTAATTTCTAGTTGTTTAATAGAGATAACTAGGCATATTTTGTGCATTTTCTCTTCAAACACATCTGATTAATGCTCATCAAAGTAATACTACCGGTAGTAAATTTTTGAAAATAAACTCACCTATTCCATAGAAAGATGAAATTATTTAAAGTCAAACAGCCTGTCTTGTTTACTAGTCTTTTGTATCTGTATCCTTTTAAAAATGTACAAATACATTTTGCAAAATAAAATGTGCATACTATTTTTCAAAAAGGAGAGTAGACTTTTCTTTCCAAAACAAAAAAACAGGTAAGGGTCACTGATAGACATAAAATAATGAAGAGTAATAAGTCAAAATTATTTTAAATTAAATTGAAGGTCACTTTAAAGGCAACATTAATTCAACAGATACTTACTGATGTTTAAAAAGTATCACGTTATATACAAGTCCTGAATCTCTTTAGATAATAAGAAGTAAATTTTTCTTAAGGAATATAATAGACATAATTAATTCAATAATTGTATGTAGAAATATGTGCAGAATACAGTGTGGCATATAGTAAGGGTGGAGCCATCTTATGTGGATGTTAGAAACTGCTTTTTAACAAACATTTGTCCTTAGTTATTTTGAGTACTAAATATTCATATATCTACTCAAATACATAAATTACTTTCATTTTCACATATAGTATAATTGCATTGCTTTCTGGATGCACTGGTTCAGGCTGAAACAGAAATATTTCTAGTAACAATGCATAATGGCAACTTTAATTTTGCAGCTTTAAGGTGAACCAATCAACAAATGCAAGAAAACATCCATCACAGTTCAGCAATACATTGAGTCCTATAACGAGAGGACTTTAAAAGAACAAAGAGGGATGACTTAAAAAGGGTAACAAAAATAGTTTTGATAAAACACATCTTTATTCAGAGATAAACATAAAACAAGATCAACAAAATCTGATAAACAAAATTGTAGAAAAAGGATTCATCACAGGGATGCAGACATTTGGAAATGAATTATGATAAGAAGCAATATATTTTAAAGTAATCATTGTGCATCATCCACAGTGGTTAAAATCACAGACTCTACTCAGATGGCCTAGGTTGAATCAGCTCTACAATTTCAGAGTATTATGACCTTAGATAATTTACTTAATCTCCTGACACCATCTATGAAATAAACATGTACATCGTATGGTTGTGCAGATTAAATGAGCCCTTGTTCAGCCTAGTGTCTAGATGGCAAATGGTAATTTCCAAATAAACATTAGCCGTTATTTTTAGTACTATCAACAGATCGTAAGATGTATCTATCAAACAGGAGCTAAAAATCAGAGACAAATGGCTAAGCTATTTTTTAAAAAAAGATCAAGCGAAAACGAAGATGAGTGAGATCAAACAAACAAAAAACAAGATTTAAGATAAACTGTAAATGCAAAAGCTGGATTTAAGTAGCTCTTAGCATACTAAAGAGTAGAACTGAAACTAGGGAAATTTGCATTTGTAATGTTTTCCCAAGGTAGAAAAAAAGGAGGGGGATAAAAATGAGAATTGTAAGCTTTATGGCTAATAATAGAGAAGGGAAAATTAGTGTGCCTAATATGACCAGATCATAGCTCACGGTGTTTATCTCGGTGATTCCAGTATATTTTTCTCCCCATCAGCTCCTTGACAAGGGCAATTTTTCCCTTTACAAATGAACGCCCAAGCAGTAAATTGTTCAGGAATCTGCAGGCTCAGGTTCTAGTCTCCACAGCAGGCTTTGCTATACCAGGGCTGGAAAGTAACCAGAGATAGCAAAAACTGAAATAAAGAAGCCCTAGAGAGCCAGGGGGGCAAGAGAGGGCATCTTGACTGGGGGAGAGAAAGATGCACTGCCCATGGTTCATTGCGACTCAAGGAGTGAAGTGAATGTGACTCAGACGAACAATAGGTTTCCCCAATTTTCTGTCTTCCATTAATGTGTGACTCTTTATTTACAATTTTTTCCCCTCTACTCATTTGAAAGATGCATGCATAGGAGAGTTCCTGAAGCTCTCTGTATCTCAGTTGCCTTCACTAGGAAAATAAGTTGGGAGTTATTTTGCCTACCTGAAAGGTTGTTATAAAATTTAAATTAGTTTAATGCATATAAAGTATACTTGGAAAATAGTAAAAAATATCAGTCATTATTATCTTTTCTCATTTCATATTTGGATTTGTTTTTAAATGTATTATAATTTATGTTTTAACTAGCAAATGGAAAAAATAGTCTTACATATAATATAAATGATGTATTTATATAATAAAAAATCTTTAGATATATATCCAACAGACTAAAAAGATTGGCTTTTAATTTCCAGTCCTTTGACCTATTATCTTGACAAAATGCAGCATATCACTTAGTTGGAATGATGATTTTCTAAGTGACACTTATTTTCCTAAAGGAAATTATCTCTATATATCTATACCTATATCTACATCAATCTCTGTAAATTTACATATCTGAATATAGATAGAAGATAATCTATATCTATATTTATCTTTAGATTGATCTATATATAGACTGATATAGAGATAGACATAGATAGATATAGAGATATATACTAAGTATAATAGGCTTTGATGGTGTGAGATGTATGGACCCATGTTTTTCCAGTGTATGATTTTATGAAGGTTTATCTGAATAGTAAGTAATATTGGTACATAGCTTATCCTGACCAGATGGGTATGGATGTAATAGTAATAACTATTACATTTTTTTCAGTTTCCAAGTTTACCTTGGTAGTAATTTTTATACTTAGAAAACTAAACTCTTCTAATGGGTTACTGCGGTTTTCTTTAATATTACAAGAGAAATGTGTTAAATAGTACCCTAGAGGCCTAGTGATTAACTCTCATCTATCTTCAGAAAAGTCAGGTCATTTAGAATTCTACCTCCCTCAATTCTCTTACTCTACTCAAACCCATACATGCTGAATAGTGATAATTCATGTTCATAATAATAACCCGGAGGAACTGTAAGACTCCAGTGTACTTTCTGACTCTTTGAAGGAATAATAATATGTTTAGCACTGAACTAATTTTATTAGGCTCTAAGACTTTTTAAATAGCTAATCCCATATTCTCTAGAAAATATAATAATTAACCAAGATTTCTTATACCTCCAATAGCATTCTAGGTAATTAAATTTACTGTATGGAGAATTAATTTGAACTCTGTGGATAGTAGATCCCAATGTTGTTTTATTTTAAAAATGCCCTGGGTAGGTTTACTTAACTTTGCTATGTTGAATTTTTTTTCATTTTTATAGCTGTAATATTAATATGCAAGTTGCTGAGTTAAGGTCCCTGGCATGAAACAGGAATGAATAAATGAGTGCAGTTGTTGTAGCTGTGGT
Source organism: Balaenoptera borealis (assembly GCF_965194805.1). Lineage (NCBI taxonomy): Eukaryota > Metazoa > Chordata > Mammalia > Artiodactyla > Balaenopteridae > Balaenoptera > Balaenoptera borealis. Next base: position 24,174,528 of record NC_138867.1, on the reverse strand, counting down.
TATACCTGCCATTCTACTATATCAGTTCATTCCATAACCTTCACTGACAGAGATGATGAAAGCAGTGCGGTCTAGTGGAACAAACATCAGACTGTTTTACAGCTGGTCTATATTCAAAGTTTGGATCTCACATTTATTAGTTGAGTTCCTGAACCTCAGTTTTTTCATAGCTAAAATAGGATTATAAAAGCTGTGCCCTATAAATATATTCATATGTGGTAGGAGTTGGTAATTTATAACAGCTTATGTAGTTATTGTTATAGGTAAAATCCCTTGATGTAAATCAGGCTTAAGTAATTGACCAATTTTTTGAATGTATGTATAATAAGCATACAACTATAAAGTTTAAGATCCAAAAAGTATGCTAATACTAATAGCCTTAAGAGTTCACTCAGAAGTTTATGGAACTAAAACGATGTAGTATGCATGTAAAGAAAGAAAGGTTCTCTACTTCTTTTGTACAGACAATTCCATATCTATAATGAGAATCAGAAAGCATTAATTTTATTTTGAGGGGAAAAAAAACAAGGTTTTATCTGTTGAAATACCATTTCTGCTCATTATATTTTAAACAATGTAATCACTTTGTGAAAAGTTGCTTATGTGCTCAAAAATTAATATACTTACAGTTTTGATGAAGATAGTCATAAACTAGTCTGCAATTACAACAATTGTTTGATTTTAAGAAAACAAAATGATTTCATTTTGTGATGAGTGTCAAGGAAGCACAGTATGATAACCTGTTTAGTTGAATATACAATAAGCAAAATATTTTTGTTTTGAATATTGTTGACTTGTGGAAAAAAATAAATTTTCTGAACGCAGATGTTCCCACAATTATACGATTCTCAGTGCAGGGTCGTGAATCAAAGCATATGTTAAAAATAGTCAAGTTATTTTCATCTACAGATATACCTATTTAGTTTTTAAAAGGACTATAAATATATACAGAATACTTACGGCTTTTTAAATTATTTTATTACAATTTAGTTAAAATAGAGGAAAAATTCAATAATAGATGTTTGTCTTCTGATAATAGATAAAAATGCCACCAAAATTCATGCATCATCATTCTATCTATTTACTGGCAAAATAGCTGTGTCCTTTAGCTACACTCTGGGGTCAACAGATGATGTGTCTCATGGTTCTATGCACAATGATTTATGCATCACATAACAAATGAGCCAAAGTCCAAATTTCTGTATGAGGAAATAATATAGAAAGAGATTTGGTCTCTAAACTCAAAATAAATCTTTCAGTATAAATTACACAGTTGTCATATGATGGAAGAACATTAAATGGATTTGAGATCGCAACAAATCTAGAAATCAAAAACAGTATAGCCACAGGACAATCAAATATTTTTCTTTCAATGATGCCCAATACTGCAAAATCAATCAGGTAACTAAGTGTTATTTTTAGTAGTGTATACTTAAATACATGGGCTCAGTATTTCCTGATAAAGCAAAAAATCCGTTACATTAAGCCACAGCATACTATGTTTAGGACGAACATTACCATTATAATATGTGGTAGGTTGATGAAGGGGAAAAAAATCATGCTAGTCTCCAAAGTTACGCTATTGAAATAAAGATTGCAATGCAAAGGAATCAAGACCAACACATAGTTAATACATATTATATAATAAAAAAAAAATGGAACGGAATTAGGTAAATGTAGGTAAGTGTGTCATAAAGAATCTAAGCCTTTCATTCATTTTACTTCCTTATTGAATTTCTCTGTTTCTCTGTCTACATTCTCTTTTCTGAGAAGAGGCGCATCAGAGGGAAATGGAACAGAAATCTGAGGATTTACCCCAGCTAAACATCTGCATATCTTGGGCAGAGTGTTTTGTTTGTTTGTTGTTTGTGTTTGTTTTGCTTTGTTTTTTTTAATAATGGATAGCCTCATCACCAGATGGCTCTAAAGCACTGGTTCCCCCAAAATGACTATTTAGAAAAACCTAGGAAATATTTTAAAATATATACGGGAAAGAATATATTACTAAATATTAATATACAATTTATATTGATTATAAACTTAATACAAATATTAATATACTGAATGTTAATAAACTGAGAAAACAACTTTGGAGAAATTGCAGTTTCAATCCATATTTCATTAAGGCAGCTTCTCCAAGGAAACAGAACTCAGTAATAAAATAAATTTAGAACAGCAGACTATAGAATTTGTGATATCAATGTCAGAAAAGCTCCAAGAAAGACTTTGCAATCAGGTTAATGATTTATAAATTAAAGTGGAAGAATGGAAACCAAGGACTGCAAGAAAATTAACTTAGTGTGGATAGTTTCTATTATGAACAGTATAAGCTCTGTGGGGCCTTTAGGAGGTGATCAGGTCATGAGGGAAGATCTCTCATGAATGGGATTAGTGCCTTTATAAGAGAGACCCCACAAAAATCCTTCACTCCTACACGTGAGGTAAGCAGGTACCCTCTATTAACCAGGAAATAAGCCTTCATCAGACACGTTGATCTTGGACTTTCCAGCCTCAGAGGGTGAGAAATAAATTTGTTGTTTATAAGTCATCCAGTCTACGGTATTGCGTTATAGCAGCCCAAATATACTAATACCATCTCTATATTTGATTTCAATTACCCCACGTGGATTTCTAGCCACTGACAAAAATTGGTTGGAATCATGGCAGAGTAGAAAGTACTAAGACTTTGCTTTTTAAAATTTTAATCACATACATTTATTTCTAATCTAGTCTCTTCCACAGTACATATTTATGTTATCCTGTGGTCTAAAGTCTGGTAATAAAACATGGTTCTAGACTGCAATGTATATAAATGTTGTTCCTTGCTACTGGGTTTGTAGCTGATGTGAAATAGCCTCATCAATCCTGTTGAGCATTTGCAACTTTGTAGAATTTGGTCAACAAGAACACAGCCTTAGTGGAAGTATAAATTCATTTTGCTAAGTCTGAAGATGCAACACTACTAACTTTGAATGTCTTCACAAGATATATCTGCTGAAGAAGAAAAAACCTCCGCTCAGGCAGCTTTTAAGAATGCTATGGATGATGCTGAATGAGACCAGAAAAAAAAATGGAGGAGGTAGATGCCTACACCATATAATATACTAATAAAAGTGACTTCCATCGCTAGTGTTCATTTTGTGTCAAGATTTCTTCTTTAATTCTAGGGTGTCAATATAAAGCAATAGATCCTTGGCCTCTTTATTTTTAATAAATGCATGAAGTAATGATCTTGAAAAACAAATGGCATGCAAGACCTTCATCACTGAAGAGAACTAGCTTCTCAATCAAATCATCACCTTCCTTAATAACATCTGTTTTGTCTTCAGGGGAGGAATTGTGCCTGCTTTACTGTCTTTACTCACCAAACTTCATCACACGCACTCAGAAGTATACATGGTAGAAGATAAAAAGGTATTATTAGATGATAATAAGAAAATAAAGATAAAAATATACTATGTAACTTGCCAAAATTACCCTGATTTTGCCTATAGTGAAGATTAAACCAAAATCTTTTAGCTCTATCTTTCTCTGTAAATAGAATATTTATGCTACACACAAGCTGTAAGTATTTAAGTTCTATTTATCATGACAATCTTTTGCAAATTTCAGTGAATCTTAATATTTCTTTACATAGTATGCTGATTGGATTGCAGTTTTTGCTGACTTCTGTTGCTCTACATTATCAAGAATAATTAGCTAATGCTGTGTGTACACCCTAAATACTATTTAACTATATTAGTAAACATGTATTGCCATTGTTTGATAAAACCAAGAGGTAACTAAACATATGCATTTATTTGTTGTTAAAACTGGAGAAAAATATAGATTTTTAAAACTGAATACATAGCAAGAAAAGACACTAAATTTAATTACACAAATTCTAATGGGTTGTATTACATTCAAAGAGTGTGTGGAATATTAAAAAAAAATAACATAGCAAACTCTTTAACCTCAAATAATTCAGTTTGTTCAATGAGAAATCTCATTGGAGTATTATGTATTGGTTATCTCGGGATTACAAAACAAACACATCTGTGCATTGACGGAGTTCAGGTGCTCTTTTTTGCTTCTGCTCATTTTGGCAGGGCTTGCTGATTGGTCTATGGGATTCTGGGCTCACTTGTGTGTCTGCTGGTTGACTGGGGCTGTACTCTAATGAAGCTTCATTAGATCAACACTGCTGTCTGTGTTCCTCATTACACTGCTGAAAACAGTGGGCTAGCCCAGGCATATCTTTCTAATGGTGATGACAGAAGATCAAGAGACAAGCAGGAATATGTAAGTACTTGTCAAACATCTTCTTGTGATGTGCCTGCTGACAACACAGTGATCAAACGAGTCAAATGGAATCAAACTGAGAGAGTGTTGTGTTCCAGTTACCACTGCTGTATAAAAAACCAGCCCCAATAATAATGGCTTAACACAACAAACATTGTATTATACGTAAGGGATTCTGAATGTCTAAATTATAGGTTAGATTGGCTGGGTGATTCTCTTACTTGACATGGCATTGACTGTGGTCACTGAGTAGTTCTCAGCTAGTGGATAGGCTGGGCCAGAGGGTCCAAGCTGACTGCATTAACCTGTCTGGGATTTGGGCTGAAATGCCTGAAATTTTGTTCTCAGTTAGCACTATTAACCAGTATGGGTAGATATGACTACTCATGCATAATGGTCCCAGAATAGTTAGATTTCTACATGGTGATTTCTTCCCCCAGAAAAAGCATCCAAAGTGAGCCAGGTATATGCTGCATTAACTTTTCCGATTGAGCCCTGGAAGTCGTGCAGTGGCTATTCCACTACATTCTATTGATTACAAGCAAGACATAAAGCTAGATTTAATTCACTGGGAGCAGAATTAGACTTTATCTTTTGATGGGAAGTGGCAAATCACATTGTACCAGGATATGGAAGATGGAAGATATTGTGGATGGACATCTTTGAAAAGTAAAATTTTCCACATACAGTAAAGGTATATGGTAAAGATCATGGATATAGGGAGAGATAAAGAACTAGAACTATTAAGATAATTCACCAGAGAAATTTATACTGATATTTATCAAAATTTTAATATTTTGTGATTAGGTTATAAATAATATTAATATAATTTACTTACTCTAATAAATATTCATTTTCTATGTTTCTATATGTTGTTTTTGTTGTATTTCATGTCACAAGATAACACAATATTAAATAACCTATAAAATATTCATAAATATATAAAAATGAGATAACAATTACAGCTTTTAAGCTCAATAATATTATTGTTATACAAAGAACATTTAAAATCATCTTATGTAGTTTCAGTGAGGACATTTATATGTGTATATATAATATATATAATATGTACATATATATGTTAAATCTCAAAATTTGCTTTATAACTTTAGCTATAGGGCTATTCTTTGCAGCATTTTTAGAATAATGAAATCCAGAAGGACCACAAATGTTCAAAAGTAGAAATATAATAAAAAGTTTAGAGCTTTTTGAAATGATAAAACACTATAAAAACATTAAAAGAAATATAAGCATATTTACTTATGAATATAGAAAGACGTTAATAATATATTAAGTTAAATAATGAGTTTTAAGTAAATATGTGCAAATGTTATCAAGACTATGAGCTGTTAAACAACATCCACCACGTCCCACTTTGTGCACTTAACTAAACTATACATCTCTGGAATCTGCAGTTAATAAGACCATGTCACTAATTTTTATCTGATGAAATAGTGCAGTGAGATGTGCTTTGACTGGTGCATAAAAATCTTACATACACACAGACATACTTCCCCATGGTCTTCTCTCCCTCCAGGTAACTGGAGGGGCAATAACTTGAGTGACTTTAAAATCAACATCGACAGTTACAGAAAGATAGAGAAGATGAAAAGGCAGAGGGCTATGTACCAGATGAAGGAACAAGAAAAAACCCCAGAAAAACAACTAAATGAAGTGGAGATAGGCAACCTTCCAGAAAAAGAATTCAGAATAATGATAGTGAAGATGATCCAGGACCTCGGAATAAGAATGGAGGCAAAGATTGAGAAGATGCAAGAAATGATTAACAAAGACCTAGAAGAATTAAAGAACAAACAAACAGAGATGACCAATACAATAACTGAAATGAAAACTACACTAGAAGGAATCAATAGCAGAATAACTGAGGCAGAAGAACGGATAAGTGACCTGGAAGACAGAATGGTGGAATTCACTGCTGCGGAACAGACTAAAGAAAAAAGAATGAAAAGAAATGAAGACAGCCTAAGAGACCTCTGGAACAACATTAAACGCAACAACATTCGCATTATAGGGGTCCCAGAAGGAGAAGAGAGAGAGAAAGGACCAGAGAAAATATTTGAAGAGATTATAGTCGAAAACTTCCCTAACATGGGAAAGGAAATAGCCACCCAAGTCCAGGAAGCGCAGAGAGTCCCATACAGAATAAATCCAAGGAGAAACACGCCGAGACACATAGTAATCAAAGTGGCAAAAATTAAAGACAAAGAAAAATTATTGAAAGCAGCAAGGGAAAAATGACAAATAACATACAAGGGAACTCCCATAAGGTTAACAGCTGATTTCTCAGCAGAAACTCTGCAAGCCAGAAGGGAGTGGCATGATATACTTAAAGTGATGAAAGGGAAGAACCTACAACCAAGATTACTCTACCCGGCAAGGATCTCATTTAGATTTGATGGAGAAATCAAAAGCTTTACAGACAAGCAAAAGCTAAGAGAATTCAGCACCACCAAACCAGCTTTACAACAAATGCTAAAGGAACTTCTCTAAGTGGGAAACACAAGAGAAGAAAAGGACCTACAAAAACAAACCCAAAACAATTAAGAAAATGGTCATAGGAACATACATATCGATAATTACCTTAAACGTGAATGGATTAAATGCCCCAACCAAAAGACATAGACTGGCTGAATGGATACAAAAACAAGACCCATATATATGCTGTCTACAAGAGACCCACTTTAGACCTAGGGACACATACAGACTGAAAGTGAGGGGATGGAAAAAGAAATTCCATGCAAATGGAAATCAAAAGAAAGCTGGAGTAGCTATACTCATATCAGATAAAATAGACTTTAAAATAAAGAATGTTACAAGAGACAAGGAAGGACACTACATAATGATCCAGGGATCAATCCAAGAAGAAGATATAACAATTATAAATATATATGCACCCAACATAGGAGCACCTCAATACATAAGGCAACTGCTAACAGCTATAAAAGAGGAAATCGACAGTAACACAATAATAGTGGGGGACTTTAACACCCCACTTACACCAATGGACAGATCATCCAAAATGAAAATAAATAAGGAAACAGAAGCTTTAAATGACACAATAGACCAGATAGATTTAATTGATATATATAGGACATTCCATCCAAAAACAGCAGATTACACGTTCTTCTCAAGTGCGCACGGAACATTCTCCAGGATAGATCACATCTTGGGTCACAAATCAAGCCTCAGTAAATTTAAGAAAATTGAAATCATATCAAGCATCTTTTCTGACCACAATGCTATGAGATTAGAAATGAATTACAGGGAAAAAAACGTAAAAAGGACAAACACATGGAGGCTAAACAATACGTGACTAAATAACCAAGAGCTCACTGAAGAAATCAAAGAGGAAATCAAAAAATACCTAGAGACAAATGACAATGAAAACACGACGACCCAAAACCTATGGGATGCAGCAAAAGCGGTTCTAAGAGGGAAGTTTATAGCTATACAAGCCTACCTCAAGAAACAAGAAAAATCTCAAGTAAACAATCTAACCTTACACCTAAAGAAACTAGAGAAAGAAGAACAAACAAAACCCAAAGTTAGCAGAAGGAAAGAAATCATAAAGATCAGAGCAGAAATAAATGAAATAGAAACAAAGAAAACAATAGCAAAGATCAATAAAACTAAAAGTTGGTTCTTTGAGAAGATAAACAAAATTGATAAGCCATTAGCCAGACTCATCAAGAAAAAGAGGGAGAGGACTCAAATCAATAAAATCAGAAATGAAAAAGGAGAAGTTACAACAGACACCGCAGAAATACAAAGCATCCTAAGAGACTACTACAAGCAACTTTATGCCAATAAAATGGACAACCTGGAAGAAATGGACAAATTCTTAGAAAGGTATAACCTTCCAAGACTGAATCAGGAAGAAACAGAAAATATGAACAGACCAATCACAAGTAATGAAATTGAAACTGTGATTAAAAATCTTCCAACAAACAAAAGTCCAGGACCAGATGGCTTCACAGGTGAATTCTATCAAACATTTAGAGAAGAGCTAACACCCATCCTTCTCAAACTCTTCCAAAAAATTGCAGAGGAAGGAACACTCCCAAACACATTCTATGAGGCCACCATCACCCTGATACCAAAACCAGACAAAGACACTACAAAAAAAGAAAATTACAGACCAATATCACTGATGAATATAGATGCAAAAATCCTCAACAAAATACTAGCAAACAGAATCCAACAACACATTAAAAGGATCATACACCACGATCAAGTGGGATTTATCCCAGGGATGCAAGGATTCTTCAATATACGCAAATCAATCAATGTGATACACCATATTAACAAATTGAAGAATAAAAACCATATGATCATCTCAATAGATGCAGAAAAAGCTTTTGATAAAATTCAACACCCATTTCTGATAAAAACTCTCCAGAAAGTGGGCATAGAGGGAACCTACCTCAACATAATAAAGGCCATATATGACAAACCCACAGCAAACATCATTCTCAATGGTGAAAAACTGAAAGCATTTCCTCTAAGATCAGGAACGAGACAAGGATGTCCACTCTCACCACTATTATTCAACATAGTTCTGGAAGTCCTAGCCACGGCAATCAGAGAAGAAAAAGAAATAAAAGGAATACAAATTGGAAAAGAAGAAGTAAAACTGTCACTGTTTGCGGATGACATGATACTATACATAGAGAATCCTAAAACTGCCACCAGAATACTACTAGAGCTAATTAATGAATATGGTAAAGTTGCAGGATACAACATTAATGCACAGAAATCTCTTGCATTCCTATACACTAATGATGAAAAATCTGAAAGAGAAATTATGGAAACACTCCCATTTACCATTGCTACAAAAAGAATAAAATACCTAGGAATAAACCTACCTAGGGAGACAAAAGACCTGTATGCAGAAAACTATAAGACACTGATGAAAGAAATTAAAGATGATACCAACAGATGGAGAGATATACCATGTTCTTGGATTGGAAGAATCAACATTGTGAAAATGAGTATACTACCCAAAGCAATCTACAGATTCAATGCAATCCCTATCAAATTACCAATGGCATTTCTTATGGAACTAGAACAAAAAATCTTAAAATTGGTATGGAGACACAAAAGACCCCGAATAGCCAAAGCAGTCTTGAGGGAAAAAAATGGAGCTGGAGGAATCAGACTCACTGACTTCAGACTATACTACAAAGCGACAGCAATCAAGACAATATGGTGCTGGCACAAAAACAGAAACATAGATCAATGGAACAAGATAGAAAGCCCAGAGATAAACCCATGCACCTATGGTCAATTAATCTATGACAAAGGAGGCAAGGATATACAATGGAGAAAAGACAGTCTCTTCAATAAGTGGTGCTGGGAAAACTGGACAGCTACATGTAAAAGAATGAAATTAGAATACTCCCTAACACCATACACAAAAATAAACTCAAAATGGATTAGAGACCTAAATATAAGGATGGATACTATAAAACTCTTAGAGGAAAACATAGGAAGAACACTCTTTGACATAAATCACAGCAAGATCTTTTTTGATCCACCTCCTAGAGTAATGGAAATAAAAACAAAAATAAACAAGTGGGACCTAATGAAACTTCAAAGCTTTTGCACAGCAAAGGAAACCATAAAAAAGACGAAAAGACAACCCTCAGAATGGGAGAAAATATTTGCAAATGAATCAACGGACAAAGGATTAATCTCCAAAATATACAAACAGCTCATTCAGCTCAATATCAAAGAAACAAACAACCCAATCCAAAAATGGGCAGAAGACCTAAATAGACATTTCTTCAAAGAAGACATACAGACGGCCACGAAGCACATGAAAAGATGCTCAACATCACTAATTATTAGAGAAATGCAAATCAAAACTACAATGAGGTATCACCTCACTCCTGTTAGAATGGGCATCATCAGAAAATCTACAAACAACAAATGCTGTAAAGGGTGTGGAGAAAAGGGAACCCTCTTGCACTGTTGGTGGGAATGTAAATTGATAGAGCCACTATGGAGAACAGTATGGAGGTTCCTTAAAAAACTAAAAATAGAATTACCATATGAGCCAGCAATCCCACTACTGGGCATATACCCTGAGAAAACCATAATTCAAAAAGACACATGCACCCCAATGTTCATTGCAGCACTATTTACAATAGCCAGGACATGGAAGCAACCTAAGTGTCCATAGACAGATAAATGGATAAAGAAGCTGTGGTACATATATACAATGGAATATTACTCAGCCATAAGAAGGAACGAAATTGGGTCATTTGTAGAGACGTGGATGGGCCTAGAGACTGTTATACAGAGTTAAGTCAGAAAGAGAAAAACAAATATCGTATACTAATGCATGTATATGGAATCTAGAAAAATGGTACAGATGAGCCAGTTTGCAGGGCAGAAGTTGAGACACAGATGTAGAGAATGGACATATGGACACCAAGGGGGGAAAACTGCGGTGAGGTGGGGATGGTGGTGTGCTGAATTGGGCGATTGGGATTGACATGTATACACTGATGTGTATAAAACTGATGCCTAATAAGAACCTGCAGTATAAAAAAACAAACAAAACAACTAATACTAAACTTTCATTGGGTTATTTGTATGGAAATATGTTAATATAAATGTTTCAGACATTACATGAAATTTCTAAAAATCTTATATTTGTATTTGTATGGAAATATGTATGGAAATATGTTAATATAAATGTTTCAGACATTAAAAAAAAAAAAACAATGTTGTGTAAAAAAAAAAAAAAATCAACATCATCTGTTCTAAACAGTTACATGGGAAAGAAAGAAACTTCTTGTTCTTTAAACCACTACATCTTGTAGGTTCCTTTGTTCCTTCAGCTTATCCTGACTTCATTTATTCAGTAATGCTGTCTTGTAAAAATATATTACCATAGTGTAGTTATTAAAAGAAATGTATCTGGAGCCACATTGTATGAGTTCAAACCTTGCCTCTGACCCTTTCTAGATATGTAATCGTGGGCAAGTTATTCAGTCTCTCTCTGCCTCAGTTTCATCAATAATAAAATGTACATAAAAGAGTACTTATTATTAAGAAATATTTCAATAACTTAAAGATAAGGCAAAAAAGGTGGTTGAATGACCTTTCATTGTCACACTGGAACCTTGTCTATCTGGTGAGTCCAAGGATTACTTGATTTTCTAGGGATATGTTTCTGTGTGCTATTTAATCTCTGAAGGTACATGTTAGAATGGAGGTTTCTGTTAATCAGAGATTCAAGCTTTCTAGTTAAAACAAAAAAAACCCTATGTATTTAGGGTTATTATTGACTGAAGGATATTAAAGGTATGTATCTAAACTTGTGATTTTATTTCAACATTCTTTCTTTGATGTCTATAAATACTCAATTTTTCAAATTCTCTTTGAAAATTTTTTTACTATCTTGGTGGTTCCTAATTAGTGAGTTAAATTTTTTATTGATTTCATTCCTTGGAAAATATAGAATATGTGCATAGTAGACACATAATAAGAGTGTTTAAAGGGTGTATTATATAAATTTTAACCATAGTAAATAATACAGGAATGTCATTGGATATTCTGACTAAAGCATATTTAGTAGCTTGGAGGAATGAAACTAGTTAGGAGTTGGTTTCAAATAGAACAGGAGATTTAGAGAAGAAGTTAATGGGCACAATACAGTTGTTCTTTCTCTTTTCATATCTCCCCAGATTCTCACATAAAGTGAGACTGGACAATCAGAATAGCAAAGCCAAAAACCCATTGACAACATCTAGGTGAAAAAGTATCCTGACCAACTTCAAACATGAAGGAGTAGTAGTAAACCAGCGATAGCTACAAGACCAATATAATACGAGTACCTGTGTGGGAGGCATGGAAATCAAGGAACCACAGAGTTGTCAAATGCTACTGACAGGAAAAGATGGTGGGCCCACTGGAGGTGAGAAGATGAAATCATGAGGGATTTTACAAGCACTAAGATGAGTGTAAGGGAAGTATGGGGAAGTTGCAGAGGGATGAAGTAGTCAGGGGCCTATGAACCTGTAAAATTAGCAAAGTCTATTTAAACTGGACAAAGACCCCTGTACTGAGTAGAAACTGCTGAAAACAGAATCCAAATTATGCAAAAATGGAAAAATTGGAGAGAGAGAGATGTGCAGCTAAAAGTATGAGAGGAAGCAGAGGTGGCTGATCTAAGAAGACACCATGCCATATTGCATAAAAACTTCACAGGAATAACAGAAGAGGGAGCTCTGGGATCATGAAACTAGAAAATTTATTCTGATCTCCTTTCCTGTAGGAAAATCATGTGATGTAAAGTTGAGCAGCAGAAATTATTGTCAAATAAGTGAACAATTAGTACTGGAAAATTAAATTAAGAAGCCAAAGAAATACCTAACAATAACAAAGAATTAATAGAGAGACATTAAAAAACTTGAAGCTCTAACCAATATTTTATAACTGAAAAAGAAATTTAAAAAAAAGAAGGAATCTGTGAGAAAAGCAGTAATTAACGTGAGATGATAGAAGAATAGAAAGATTTATAGAGATGACAGAACTCTAAAAATAATTAAAATGAATTAATAAAATCCTTGACTAAAGTAAAAGAGACAAAAGAAATAATAACAAGAAAAATAGAAGATGAAAAGGAAAACTGTAAAAATAAATACTATAAAAAATTGATAGAACAAAATAAATATTAAAAGTTACAGTTTAATAAAACATTTCTGAAATTTAAAAAAAATAGTCTTATGAAGTACAAAGAGTGGTGCAGAACTCTTTCAGAATAGAGAAGGCCAGAGACATAGCAACTAAATTTGATGCACAATTCTGAATTGGATCCTGGAGCAAACAACCAACCTCCCTCAACCAAAAAAAAAAAAAAAGAGAGAAAGAAAAAAGAGGAGACAGAAGCAGAGACAGAGAGACACACAGAGAGGCTTGAGTCTGCAAATTAAAAGAACACATGATTACTCAATTAGGAAAATCAACAAGAATGCCCAATAACTAACACATATTTCAGACAAACTTTTCAGCAAAAATTATGGCACACTAGTAACTTCTTCCCCAAAGTTGGGAAGATTCTTTACTAACTATAAGGGTTTACAGAAATGAAAGGTAAAAATAATTGGTAGCTATTATTCCATAGATTTTGACAAAGAGCAAACCCACTTCTTTGAAAGACTAAGAATGTGATTATTATGCTCCCCTACTTCAACACAAGCTTCAAGATCTAAGATTTGTGCCCTCAAAAAACCAAACAAACCAAAACAAAAATTTTAGTCACTGTTCTTCATGTGGAGTCTTTCTTTTTTCCACAAATATATATCTTTCAATAACACATAAAGAATAAGTTGGACTTGGAGGCCCACGTTTTATGGTATTGGAATTGAGGTCATCAACAGTAAAGCTTTGATAATAAGGCATAATAAGGATTGTAGAATTTTGTGTACTGCTTTGGTTCATTGTCTTTAAAGGATATAGAAATTTAATCTAAAATGAAATTACAAAATTGAAAGTTGAGAATATATTGATATTAGGATTTTGGCTCATCAACTGATCTTTCTGCTACAAATCTGAGAAATGCTACTGAGTTTCTGTTTATTTTTTCTTTTGACTGGTAGTTGTTATTTTTTCCCTACTAATAGACTTATATGTATATATGTGTGTATATATATATATACACACATATAGAGACTATAACCCCTTTCATATTTGCTTTTACTTAAAAAAACTCATTGTATTGTAGTACAGTATAAAAATAAACATTGGTCCTATGATTATCTATATAAATAATTACTATTTTTGTAAATAATACATTCTATATGTGCTATAGCCTCTGGCACCTGTCAATTTTGCACAAGTTATAAAAAAAATAATGCCTGATACTTGACAGGTTCATTAACTATGTCAGAGGCATGTGAAGATAAGACTTTTCACAATATTGAAAAAAATATTAAATGAATGCCAGATTTTCAAACATCTGACATGTATCCATGAAGTTTCATAACACATGAGCCATGTTTGGCTGACAGCCTGCTCTTAAAAGAGTTGGTAAAGCAGCAGCAGTAATGAAAATTTAAGACAACTGCTGTGAGATACTGTATTTAGAGTGTGACCTTTCAGTTGTTAAGATGATCACCCTAGTTATGCACTAGCACAAGTGTGAGAGGCCAACATATTGTGAAGTAGATATCAAAAAGGGGCTCAGAACATAGATTTAGATGCCATATGATTCTAGACAGAAGCTCAAAAAGGGAATCAATCAAGGAATAGAGTAATGCTGACAAGATATCTAAGACACACTAGGAAATAGTAAACCACTTACAGTAACCTTACTGAGAGGCATTACACACACACACACACAAATACACAAAACTAGATATCTAGATTATGTACTAAAAATTAAAAACAAAATTAGAATTTGCAGTATTATTCGGTAGTGCAAATTTAATTGGAGAAACATATGAGTTATATTATATATTATATATATATTATATTATATATTATATATATTATATATTATATATTAATTATAAGTTATTGAAATATATATTAATATATATTAATATATATTAATATATATTATATAATATATTATATTACATATATTATATATATAATATATATATATAATATAATATATATAATATATTATATATATAATATATATTATATATATATTAATATAATATATATATATTAATTATAAGTTATTATTGAAAGATGCTATTTGTTAGGGTAACATAACATTTCTATATTGAATTTTAATATTCACCTTTATTGCAAGTCTCATGTTTCTTGTGTATAGGCATTTATAATATGTAACCATAGATGGAGAAATATGTTTCATTCAACAGTGTCAAAAATAGTCTGAGGTTTACTAGCCAGTACATTAGCAAAATAGTGAAGAAAAATCTGTCTCCACTGGCACCCTCCAGCCAGAGATGCTTACCTGGCTGTCAAATTGTTCTCTCTCTCTCTCTATATATATTATATATATATTTATAATATATATATTATATATATTATATATATAATATATAATATATATAATATATATAATATAATATAATATATATAATATATATAATAATATATATAATATATAATATATATAATATATATATAATATATATATATAATATATATATATATAATATAATATATTATATCAACACAACCAAAAGCATTAGACATTGTAAGGAAGAGAACTAAATCTTATACAAAATCTTTCTACTCTTAAAAGTATGTATTCAAATGTTAAACGTTCAATGTTCTCTAGTTTCCTCAAGTTTCATGAAATAGCTCCCTTACTTCCATTACTATGACATTTTTTGTGGACAATTTAGCTTTTCAGGTATTTAGGTTATTTAAATTATTTTTATGTCTTAGAAACTAACATTTTGGTAGGGCAATAAAAATTAAGCAAGGTACATTTGGTGTCTATTTTTAATGTGAGTCCTAAATTCAAATATCAATTATTCAATATATTCAAACCCATTTTTTGAAAATATAGGTTAGAGCATTTACCAACTTTTCAAGGTCTCTATATCAAACATGTTGCTAAATATATTATGATGTATCAATTGTTTTTATTTGTTTGCACGTTTCAATAATCAGATGATCATGCAAGAAGAGCACAGTTAGTTTTATACTGATAAATTGTGTGCAGGTATAGTTTGAGATGCTTTGACAAGTTTTCCTACCTGAATATTTATTTTGTAAAGTACACAGTATAGTATTTATTTGTAATTCAAGGAAAACTAATTTAATGACTTAGCGCAAACAAAAAGCATAATAATTATTGATCAAAAACTCACACACTGTGAAGCAATAAAAAGTAGAAGATATTTCTTGATAGAGAGAAATCATTTAATAATACTTAACCATGTCTCATAGGTGTTGATCTACAAAACCCTACAACACGAATTGTATTTTTGGTATGTTCAATTTTTCCTTACATACTTTGTAGTTAAGAAGAAAAGAGGGATTAAAGAGGTCATTTGGTTAAGGGGAATACTGAAGTTACCGTCACACATGATTACTGAAGAAAAAAATTCTTTTCAAGAGGATCAAATGGAAGAATAATTGACAAAATAGTAGGCTAGGGTTCCTAGAGATATTGATTGCCTTCTATCAAAGTGTTTTTGAAAAGAATATTTCTCATTAAAAATATTTTTAAAAAAGAAGATCATGTAAGAAATTTTATTCTGTGGTAAATGTCATCCAAAATAAATAACTATTTTTATTTTTCCAAAAAGTTACCTATATGTAACATTATTTATTAGGAAAATTTTGCAATTGTATTTTATGTCCCTAAATAACTAGGAATAAAAATACTACAAAAAATTCAAAAGATATGTTTGAGTAACTACCACAATTTATTCACATTGTACAAATACAAATAATAAAATTAAAAAAAAAAACTCCCTTAACTTCTCCCTAATCTACTTCTTCAACTCAAGAAACTCACTGTTATCAATGAGGTTGGTAACTTTCAATTCCCCTGTCTATAAAACTTTTAAAACCATAAATTCATAGATAAAGATAATGCAGTTTGCTTGCGTTCCTTGTCTCAATAAATATTATAATTTTCTCAATCAAATCCATCAGTATCTTGGTATTTTTCAAAAGGTAACAGATCTTGAAGTTATTTTATTAGTACATATGGATTCGCATTAATGCTTTTATCTCCTGAAAAAAGGCAGGCGTTTTCATAAGAAAATTATATGGCACAAATAAATCCAATTTATAACAAGATTGTTTTTAAAAAACAAGTAGCAGAACGCACTTAGGTATACCCAGAAATTACACCATTCCATTTTAATATGGAGAAAGGACAATTTTCTCTAGATACATATTTACTGTGGTGTGATTTGAAATAAATTATTAATATAGAGCTTTTCCACACAACACTACTGTGCTCAGTGATACTAAAATATATAATAAACACAATGTCAACAAATTATTTGCGAATCTTTGCTGTTATATATAATTAGTTGAATAGTGATGATTTAGAATACTGTAAAAAAATAAGTTTATATAGTTTTATTTTCGTTTACTTATTTCTAGCTTAGAAATTATCAGTGGTTTTGGTATAACAATCATTTGATAATCTCATGGATAGTATCTTCTATTATAAAGCCCCGAAACTGTACTTTGTATGAATTATATGACTTAGAAATAGAAATGAGATGATATTAACGTTATATTATTTTGTGTTTATGACAACATTTGTAATGTAATTTCTCAAATTTAAAAACTAATCAAGAAATACAGTATTAAAAACTAATGGACAGGGCTTCCCTGGTGGCGCAGTGGTTGAGAGTCCGCCTGCCAATGCAGGGGACACGGGTTCGAGCCCTGGTCTGGGAAGGTCCCACATGCCGCGAAGCAACTAAGCCCGTGAGCCACAACTACTGACCCTGCGCAGCTGGAGTCCGTGCTCCGCAACGGGAGAGGCCGCGACAGTGAGAGGCCCGCGCACCGCAATGAAGAGTGGTCCCTGCTCGCCGCAACTGGAGAAAGCCCTCGCACAGAAACGAAGACCCAACACAGCCAAAAATAAATATAAAATAAATAAATTAATTAAAAGAAACGTTTAAAAAAAATTAAAAACAAAAAACAACTAATGGACAAAATAATGGTATTTAAACTATATACACATGGGAGTGCCTAATTCTTAAATGTAATCATCTTTAATGTAATCATCACAGTATTTTGTGAACTACAGTATTTTTGAAGCATCAAATCACATACAAAAAGTGATTTCAGTATATTTTCTTATTATCTCAATTCGTTATTATAATAAATAAAATTAATGACCAATTAGTCCCATGTAAGCATATACTTAGTGGTGTGTTAGTATTATTATTAAAACACACATGCAGAGAAACGTAAGAAAATGTAGAAAATAAAGTTAAAATTTAAGATACAAAACCAAACAAAAATGATTGCCATATTTTATATCTGACATATTAATTTAGGAGAAAGTCTGGAAAAAATATTGAAAGTACTATTTTAGAGAAAAATAAAAGCAATATTTAAGGCAAAAATATGGTACAATGTTTGTATATTTTTCTTATCTACCTTTCATTAGTTCCTGTTGGACCATTAGTCTTGCGTAACCTTTTTCTTTCCTATAATCATGAAGCTATAGTAAGGATATCTCTCTTATTTATAGTCTGGAAATTACTTTGTAGGTATAAAATATGGTTTTTCAAACATATATATATATATGTTGAATAACTGCCTTTCTTTGAAAGGCTTTATGTGAAAAGAGTTTGAGTCTGATAAAAGTCAGTGTGGTGTAACAAAGAACAAGGATTGAGTTTGACAGGAAATGAAGGGAAAGGCACAGTTTGAGAGGCTGACCATAGAAAGTAGCAAACCAAATACAGCAAGTTAGATAGAAATCTAAAGTGTAATTCCAGAATCTATTCAGAACCAGGGACATGATTTGATACCATGGGGAAAAGCCTCAGTATATTCAGGTGAGAAGCACAGGAGGCAAACTAGCAACAGACATAGTATTGGGAAATGTAAATGTGTGTGAAAATCAGAAAGATAGTTCAATTCTCCTGGAACAAAACCTAATATTAAGCAGCAGTTTCAGTGATCAAAACTTGAGGCTAGAGTATCAGGAAGAACAATTGGCAAAATAATAAATATAATAATAATAATAATAATAACTGCAAGTAATCTAGTAGAACCTCTATTCTGTGACTGAACTAATGAAAGGGTTCAGGCCACAGATTCAGTTTACAATCATGGGGAATTATAGGGGAAACACAGAGTTCTAGCAGTTGTTTAGTATTAGGTTTGAAGAACCTAACATTAAAATTTATTAGAATGTTCAGCTAACTTTGTTAACTTCCATCCCGAGTCACATATTTCTCAGGAAGTGGAGAATAATTTATCATATGGATTATGGCTCATTTGGGAAGTTTTATAAATACTCAAATAACCTTCTTATCCCTAGAACACTCTATTTGTTCTAATTCATGTTCATTCTCTTCCATATTCTCCCAAACATAATGTAACACTCCCAACACCTCCATTAAAATGTAGTAAACTTCCTTCCACCATAATCTTCCCTTTGCAAGACCCCTGAAAAAAAAATGTCATTTGCATTAATTTCCAATCCTTCCTCTACACACTTCTAAATGAATCCTTTTTCTATTCTTTTACCAAGCTGCTGAGAAGTGATAGCCCATTTATGAAGACAATTGCCCTTGTAGATCCCTGTAAGGTATTGGGTATTGCCTGCTCTAAAGCCATTCTTTCTGGTCAGCTCTTTCTTTCTCTACAGCATTTCCTATAAATCCCTAAACTGTTTCCTTATGGTCATCACTAGTGTTAGTCAAATATTTCTGGTTCTACTCTGAACTAGGCACAGGATAGGACTGAGTCCAGGGAGATCGATATAACCATTCAGGTCAGTAAAGTGTGAATAGAAAGGCCATGTATATTTTCTGGGCCAGCATAGTTTGTTGGTGGCTTGAGATCCTCCAGGTCTCTCTCCCAGTGCACAGAAATGAAGATTCTAGATGATGGCAGTACTGTCAGTCTTGGTTTCTAAGTGTATACAATAAACAGACCTCCCACCCGGCCCACAAACAATGGAGGTATCGCATTAATGACAAATACAACTGTGCTGTTTATGGACAGTGAGATTTGTGCTTTGTTCCTCACTGAAGCATGAACTAGTCCAGTCTGTCTGATTTACCTCCTCTTCTCACATTTAGTTTAATCTGTTCTGAACTGATTTTTGTTCATCAACATTGTAAAAATAACAACAAAAATAAAACCCCCAAAACAGAAAACAAAGAAAACACCTCCCCTCATTTTTCAGCTTCTTTTAGCTTGACTTCTTAGTCTCTCCTCCTAGACAGCTTAATATTTGGCAAATAGTTCAAGAAGAAAATGATTACATAATTATATCATCCTTTCTGTGCTTTTATTTCCTTGCCGGGGCCTAAATTTCTCAAGATCAGGCTGTTTTGACAGCTCTTCAATGCCTTTTATAATTATAATATGTATATTTTTAATAAATATTACATATTTATTACATATACATATACATTTCATTTATTGTACTGAGAAATGGGGCACATTGTTCCGGTGTAAGATTCCATTATTGTTGAGAGTAGAAGATTTCTCCACAGTCTTCAATATATTAAAAATTATCTGATAGTTTATTTTTATCACACACTTGTATGCCACTTATTATGCATCACTTTCTAGTAAAAACATTCTTTTGAGAGTCTTGGAATCTGACCCAATTGGATTACATTTTCCATCTTGGGAGAAAACAGTAAGTAGGAGCAAATATGGAAAGAAGTAGGAGTTTTTAAACTCCCTTAAATGACCATACTTAGAGAGACAAGTAAAAGTTGAATGATTTATATTCTAAAAATGGATTCTAATCTGAAATGGCAGAGGATAACAATATATTATACTTGTTAAAACCATTTTAGTTTTTATAAATGGATTTTTTCATGCATGCTAGATAATATTTTATTCTGTACTAGTAAGCTAAATTCAATCAGTCACTGAAGTCACATACTGTCAGAAGAAGAAACTATTTACATTTAAAAGAGACAACATATCTGGAGAAAGAGAAACTGAAATCTATACACTATATTTGATCAATGTGGGGTATTGAAAAAAATTTCCTTTGACATTGATTTACTATAGTGGCCATAAAATAGAGTGGATGACATTCCCTGTCAGAACTGATTTGGACTTGGATTGAGAAACAGAATTCTAAGCCACAGAAGCAGAAAAATCTAGTTGGGCTTTAGACATATTATAGGTGCCCTTACCCTTATGACTTTTAAAGATTAAATCATATAAAAGGAATAGTTTAAAATTAACCTGACACATCATTCCCTGATGTAATTTGTTGGTGGAATATCATACTTGTATAACAAAAGTACACTCAATATCTCAAATTAATTTGTCCTCACAATCTAGTACTAGATATAGTAATGTCATGATAATGTATATTCTCCATGGAAATTCAAAATAAAAGTGAAATATATTATGTCTTTTTATCATATGCATTCCAAGATAGCATTGTGATATATTTTAGTATATGTACAATGCTTTAAATGGTTATGTAATTTTATGACAAGATTAAAAAATCTTTGAGAATAATTTTGCATTTGATTTTGAAAAACTATTGATAGAAAGACTTTGTTGAAAATACTGTTAATCAATTATGTCAATGCGGAATTGATTTATTCATATCATATTCTGATTATTTGAATGTATTTCACCTTCCATTCACATAAATATGAAAAAAAATCTTGGCATCCTTGTATTGTTTACCTTTTCCCACAGATCTGTTGAGACAGGTTTTAGTTCCTCTACTTATTTGTACTTGAAATATGAACCAAACTGTGGTCTAAATTAGTTTTTCTGATAATGAATTGTAAAGAATAAAGAAAATCTAATAGAAATATTTTTCATACTACAATCTACTGTATCAAAAGATTTTGGAATTAGAGTAACCTGCTATTTTTACTGTAGTTAGATATAGCCAGTCTATCAGAACCTTGTCAAAGGGAATTTGGTCCTGTTGGTCTAAATGATATATTTTAAATCACATTTCTACAGAAAAATTAAAAGCATAAATTCTAAGTTAAATATCTGATATAGTAAAAATTATATATATGTGACTTTCTCTTACAAAGGAACAATACCATTATCTTTTCTAAGATAAATAAAAACAATCCCAATATATAAACTAGTATGTAGTTTATAATCAAATGTCTCAAAACTAGTTCATAGTTATTCTTTTTTCAAACTGAGATTCAATCAAGGTTTCCTTCTTATATATTTTTGCTACACTTATTAATTCACTTTAAACATTGAGCAATACACCCAGTTGTGGTTTTTTTATTTCAAAACATTGATTTTTGTAAAGAGACCAAGCCAGTTTTCATGTAGAATTAATAATAGATTCTTGATTTGTTTAATTGTCTTCTCATAGTGTCATTTAACGTGTTCTTCTATTCCCTGCAAAATCTAAGTTAGGTCTAGGAACCTGGCTACATTCAGGATAAATTGCTGGCAAGAACTCTTCATAAGTAAGGATTTCTACTTCATGCCATGTTACATCAGAGGGCACTAAATGGCAGTTTGTCTTAACCTTAGAGATGATCTTTCATAACATTTAATGGTCTTTTTTTCCTTTATGTGTATTAGCAGCTATTACACTGTAAGTCATATCACTGTGGGCTCATTCTTTTATTATTTCAATGTGTTAATGTCATTTATATTAAGTATTCTCTCAATGCTCAAAATATCTCAAATGTGTACTTGTGGGAGCCTCTTTAAACCTGCTCCTTGTGCCTTTTTGATATTACTATATTATTTTATTCTTTTCTTTTCTTTTTTTTTTTGCTTTGTTTTTGTTTGTTTCCATTCTGGAAGGATGAGAGAGCTAGATTTGTCTTGTACTCTTTCTGCTTAGAGTTGGCATTGGTCATTTCTCCAGAGATATAGGATTCCTTATAATAGGTAATGGTAATTAAACACAGTGTTTATATGCAATGGTATTTAAAGACAATAGGATTGAAACAAAAAGGTCTCAGTGCTAGCTCTTTAATCATGACTGGAGTGTCACTGATTTTAGGTGTTTTCAGTGTACAAGGCTGGGAATATGAATTTATGCTAATATGCAATTCAAATTACAGGACTTTCTAATTAATTAATTTTAATTTATATTGGTCTATTCACTATAAGAACAATAATGTTGATTCCTATTTACTGTAATATATTACATATTGATATACATGCAATATATAATATAAATTATATATTGAAATACACATATTTGTATATTTTTATATATATTTTAGTTTCAAAATTGCAATGTGACTACTACTACTATAAACTGACAAGTATAAAAAATTTTTGTACTTAGAATATATTATATGAAGGATGTAGAGTTAAATTACATCCTTCATACAATATACTTAAAATAATATTACTTAAAATACTTAATAATAAATTACTTAAATAATATTTTTCTCTAAGTGATCATATTTTTTAGTTTGCTATATATTTCAGTTTACTTGGCTTCCTTTTATTTAATCATATTCAATTCAATCTAAATTTTTCCATTTTAATGAAATTTGATATTTGAACATGTGAAATATCTATGTTAAATTGTATAAAATGAAATAGAGAAGTTTTAGCATTTTCACTAAACCTTTACCCTGTATTTATTCAATCATGCTACAATTAATTAGGCATTGAATAATGTTATGAATAATTTTTTTAACATCTTTATTGGAGTATAATTGCTTTACAATGGTGTGTTAGTTTCTGCTTTATAACAAAGTGAATCAGTTATACATATACATATGTCCCCATATCTCTTCCCTCTTGCATCTCCCTCCCTCCCATCCTCCCTATCCCACCCCTCTAGGTGGTCACAAAGAACCGAGCTGATCTCCCTGTGCTACGCGGCTGCTTCCCACTAGCTATCTATTTTATGTTTGGTAGTGTATATATGTCCATGCCACTGGCTCACTTTGTCCCAGCTTACCCTTCCCCCTCCCCGTATCCTCAAGTCCATTCTCTAGCAGGTCTGCATCTTTATTCCCATCTTGCCCCTAGGTTCTCCTGACCATTTTTTTTTTTTTTTTTAGATTCCGTATATATGTGTTAGCATATGGTATTTGTTTTTCTCTTTCTGACTTACTTCACTCTGATGAATAATGCTTTAATAAATAACTTTGTACATATGTTTTTTCCTGCTTGTGGAGATACTTCTCTATAGACTGTTGGTTCAGAGGATAAATGCACATGTAATTTTTTCAGATGTTTCCAATTTTTCTTTCATAAGATTTATACTATTTTTCACTCTGACTGACAATTAATAAAAGTTCCTTTTCCTGGTCTTATCAACAAAGTGTGTTACAGTATTCAATTATTGCCAAACTAACAGGTCAGAAATGGCATCTTCAGTGTAGTTTAATCAATGTTCAAATTAGTCAAGTAGTGTATGATATTTCATATAGTAAGTTATAGCTTCAGAACTAAAAACTATATCCTTTCCTTTTTTTTTTAATTTTATGGTGCTTATCCTGATTAACTTTTAAAAATGAAATTTCTCTTATCCCAAGTAAAATAACCCTGATATGGAACACAACTACCAACTTACCGTTAGTAGTTAGAGACGTTTCATAAAAGTATTGAGCTGCTAATATTTTACAACTGGTTTCTTCTGTTAAATTACTGTAATAACTTGTACTCCCACAGTTACTAAATTGTGATTAAACAAGACATCAGTGGGAGTAGGCAGCCTTATAATTGAACCATATGTCCTCTACTCATGTTGGAGATTAAGATGGAGAAAACTTCCATTAATGGTTACTTGCTTGCTAAGAATGATTGCACTAAACACTCATACTATAGTCATATTATATTGAAATATAATTGTGATGTAGAATTAAATATAATTTAAAAATGGATCTCTTCTAACATAATCTTCAGAGGGTCAAGCATTTAGTAATGAAGCTGAGATTGGATCTCAGATTAGTTTTTATTTCCCATATTTTTTCTCAAAACAACAGATGTGGGCAAATAGGACACTGGTGAATTCAGAGTGACAGGATACTGATCTTTACTTTTAATTTTCCCATGATAAAAAGTAGGTAACCCAAATTAAAAAAAAAAAATTCATGTTAGCGCTTTTAGTACAATAAGGCTTAAGAAAACACCAAACCTTGACAGTAGTATAAAATTATATAATTAAATAATTCTGCATTACTATAAAACAAGGTTGAGCAGCACAGTGACTTTTTATTCCCAAGAGGCACTGGCAGCATGGATCTCCTGTCAGGCACTTGGGGGCAGTAATATTCATCTCATTCTGTGTTGTCCTGATTTCATTGTTTTCCTGCCTTTTTTGTAGGGTTTTTCTACATTGATAAACTTTATATTGTAATAAAGGATCTCTTTATGTCTTACCTTGTCATAGATGAACCTTACATACTCATTATGAAATGAAATAAGACAACCTATCCATTCAATAATTTTATGTATAGCACAAATACAGAAATTAGCTCTTTGTAGGTAATTTAGAAGGGAACAATAAAAATTTCATGAACAAAAAGGAATGTTATTAGTCACAAAATGTGAGATTGTGGGAACATATAATTTTAATTATATAACAAGGAATGTGGTACTAGCTAAAACAGGTATAATTGATAGAAATTCAGAAACCATGTCAATTTTAATTCTATTTGGTAAATAATGCTTAGCATATTTTCCCAATTTCAAATTATTTTAAGATTACTTTTAAAAGTAATACTGTATGAATCATTTTAAGGATGCAGTGTTTTATTTAATATTCACACTAATTATTCCTAAATAGAAGGCATAATTAATGAAAATTGTTTCATATAAATTTTGTCCAACATAACTCTTTTGTTTGATATTTAGAAATATTTATTTTGCTATTTTCATTTTGATTTTTTAAAAATTCTACTCATCACTTATTGATGAATAAAAATAAAATATTAACATATGATGGAAAAATTATGTTATAAACTTTTAACTAAATAAATCTATAATAGAATAAACCCCAATTGATGAAGACCAGTAATGTTTTATGGGTACCTAAAAGATATTTTGTCATTATATTTAGAATTATAATTTCTCTCATATATTGGCTTCTGGTCTACAAATTGAGAAGAAAATATATAATTTTTCTGTTATTTTTTAATGTTGTCAGTAGCAGGAATAATCTCAGCATGAAAATATGCATTATTACAATATTTTTTTTAAGTTTTAAACTGTTAAAGAAGTATAAATAAACCACTCTGTTAAAGTCCTCAGAGTTTCATCTTTGGCTAGTGTACTATATTTCTGACAATTCCAACTTCATGCTATTTTCAGGTGCTTTTTGGGTACAATTTGCTTGCTTACATTCTGTAGCTTTAAAGAACTAGACAGCTCTCATATAAGTACTGAGGAAATATATAAACTGCAGTGGTTTGAATTGCTGTGAATGGATTGCATACAAGTAGATCAAACAATGGTTTAATAGCGAGTATTATATTCAGATATCCAGAAGAACATATCTGTTCTACCTTTGTAGATGGGAAAAGGTCATGTTCTCAGGCCAAAGTCAAGTTGAGAAACATCTCAACAAAAATAAAGAGCAGTGATGGATTTAAACAAACAAACAAAAAAACTCTATTATTTGAGAGTCCCAAGCCCTACCTCTCTATAACCTGTGATGCCAATCACTATAAATGATAATTAGTCCCCTCGATCATCCTATATTTCCTGTTATCTAATTTTCCAAACACAATGAAAATTTCCACAAACCTTGCTTACAGAAGTGGAAGAAATTTTAACCCTTGCTTGATCATCAGCTTCTGCAGAAAATAAAATTTTTCTAAAACTAAAGCAAACAAAATGAAGGCATTGACTATGAATTCCTAATTACTTTCTAAATCAGAGCACTGGCCCCTGCAATCTCCTTTCTTGTTATCACTGCAGACTTCAGTGTTGCACCCACCCATGCACACACATGAAGGTGAAGAATAGGAATTAAATATTGTTGGATGCAATACGTTAGCCACTACATGCATATAGTTTTCCTGACTTAGATAATGTTCTTAACAGGGATAACATGATGACTTTTAGTTACACTTTTTGGTTGGCTTAAGTGAAAAATGTTTGGGATAGTTACCTTTATTTTCTTCAGAGTCATGGAGAAAAACTCAGACATGTAGCGACATTTTATCTCTTTGACTATGAACAACTGAATTTATCAATTCTCACAACAAAATTATTGTTGCATATTGACATTTTGAAGATGCAATCTTACATACATTTAAATTACTTTGCTATTATTTAATTTCAGAGCCCTTACCCTGCCAGTTTCAATGGGGAAAATTCTTTTCAGTGCATACATAGAATTTGGTGATTGACTTCTTGTAACATGGAAGAATGGAGTGATGAGGATGAGCAATACTCTTCCTAGAAACACATTCTGATTAAATTATGTCCAGAAAAATACCCAATCCTGAGAGAATTAAAGGAAAAAACACAGGCACCAAATATAAATTGAGAAAATTAAGAAGAGGTATTTGGGATTGATGTCATGACAGAAACAAAATTCAGTTATGGATATAAACACTAAAAGCTAAGCGCTAACATTATAATGCCTAGGTAGGTGCAGGAGGCCAATAATGTAGCTAAAAGTTCAAAGGAAATGGACAAATAAACAATACTAAGCAAAGGGGCAAAACTATCAATTGAACACAAGTATAATAAAGCAACAGAGAATTTTTTTTAAAAAACTTCATTAAGAAGATTCTTAATGAAGAATGACCATATATCTTGAGTCTGCAAACTTTAAAACTCTCTATGCCTTTAAATATGTATCTTTAAGAAAAATGTTCCAGCTTTTCCAGTGATTTTTAGCTTTTATGTGACTGTGGGAATAAGAACTAAATGAACGCTATTGTATCTCCCAACATATAGTCTTAAGAAATTTTCTTAGGTTCAGTCAATCTGGGTAAGTCTCATAAATGATTATCTAAATAGCCTGAATCATGATTTCCGAGGGTGCGTTCAACTTAAAGTTGGAGCTTTTACATATTGTTTGGATAAGCATTTAACAGGTACTCTATTCATGTAAAATTCATGGGTAATAGAATTGTACATGCAGTTTACACAATCGCCCTCTTATTTTACGTGATATTTTAAAGAGCACCACACCAAACACTGTTTTGAACTGACTCGGTAACATCATCTTTCTATTGTGGTTAAAGACACATTTTGACTTATTTTAAGGGTAGAGATTTAATCTAAGGTACAGCTGAGTACTCCACCACTTGTCTAAAATCACATGCTGTAGCTTCAAAAAATAATTCAGATATGACTTTTAATTGCTAACTAGGTTCATATCACTAATTAAAACTATTATCTGTAGAAATTATACACTTCAAAGTTATTAGCATTACTGCATCTTTAAATGCAGTTTTAACTCTAGTAATTAATGAGGATACAATCACTTTATATAATGTTAGTTTTATATATTAATATGATCATTTTTAAATGTAAGAGGAAGGCATATAGCTAAAACTAGCTATATATAAAGGATTAATGGCTACTCCTACTGGAAGATATAATGGTTGTATTATCATTAGAATGACTAATTTTATAAATTTATGATGGAGCCCTGTTTTTCCATTTCTTGGCCTTGCTAATTTTATTTTGTTGGTTTTACTCTATAGAAGTCTTATCCATTACTGCCAGCATTTCCAGACTTACATAATCACTTCTTAGTTTCAAATCTCAAATACGACTTTCTTCCTCTGATCTTTAGAGTGTAGAGCAATAGCTTTGGCCACTCTGGTTGTCTTGCTTGTATCCACATAGACCACACGTACAAAAGCTTAACTACAGTTTGAGTCTTGGTAGAAGGCCTTCTGATTTTCCCAGAACAGGAGAAGATGGAACATCTGTGAGGAGCTCCTCCAAGGCCACCTCTCACTTGCCACTGTACCTCATCCATGAGGCTGTCACGAGGCAGTTACTCATCACCTCTCAGGTTCTGATGAGCTATGTGGCTCTCTGTCCTGCACCCCACAGAATAAAGCTGCAGAATATAAAACCACTTAGCTGCAGTCTAGAATGTGCTCCTCAGCAACAGGGTATCCAAAATCTCATCGTGCAATCATTCAAAGCCTTTTGTTTGTGTGTCCTCCCTTTTTACATACGGGACAAGAATTGGGAGCTGGCACTTAGGTTTATTCTTGTTTTCATTGTCTATGTAAGCAGTAAACTGTCTAGTGTAAAAATGGCTGTCCTAACATTTTCTTTACCAGTCAAATCAGTTAGGCCTTGGCCTTCGCCTTGTCTTGTCTTGTCCTGTCTTGTGTGTGTCTGGCACCAAGGAGAAATGACCATGCAGGTTGTCATGGAAAGAGAGAAAAACCTTTTATAAAGTGGAGGGAGAATTTTAAAACTTTGGAAGTCAGAAATATTAAATTGAAATTAATGTATATTTCAACCAAAGACACCTTAATTTTTTAACTTTTTGAAAGATACCAGATAATTATTTTGTGTGTTAGTTTGCTATGGTTGATGTAACAAATGAGCACAAATTTATATCTTTAAACCACTACAAATTTATTGTCTTACAGTTCTATAGGATAGAATTCAGATAGGTGTCTCGCTGGGCTTGCTCTAGGGGAGAACTGATTTCCCTGACTTCTCCAGCTTCTAGAGGCTTCCCCCATGCAGTGCCTCATGGCTCTCATCTTCCATTTTCAAAGTCAATAGCGTGCATCTCTCTGACAATTCTTCTGTCACTACATTTCCCACTCACCACAGTTTAAAAAAGATCTCTGTCTTTAGGATCCCCGTGATTAGATTCAGCTCACTCAGATAAGAATAATCCAGGATAATGTTTCCATCTCAAGATTCTTAATGTAATAACATTTGTTAAGTCCCTTTTGGCATGTAAGATCATATATTCACAGGTTCTAGAGTTTAGGATGTGGACATCTTTAGGAGGGCATTATTCTGCCTACTACACTTTTCTATGCCATTGAGAAATTTCTGAGAGAAGTACTTGATTGCTTAAAAAACATATCTGTAGTTATACTTATAATTTGGAATGTTAGTGGGAGAAGATAAAATTAAAATTGAGTCCATGGTCCTAACAGACATAGGAGAAACACAGAGTGAGCATCAACAGTTGCTAGCAGGAACTATGGAAATCAAAATATCCTGGTCATTATGAAAGGCAGAAGAGCAGATGGACCATTCAGAACCCAGGGAGTGGTTCTGACATGCAGAGATCACACTGAAAATATACTGCTCCCAAGAATGAAATCCACAGGCAACTAAGTAAACTACAGATAACCAAGTAACTCGTAAAAGTAAGATTGCATAACTGAAAACATCTGGGTCACCACATGAAACACAATACTCTAAAAGCCATGGTCTTGTCCTGTTTCCAAACCTATGTAAAAAATCCAAGCACTTTGAAAAAAAAAGGTTCAGTGAGTCTCCTAAGGAATTTTGCTCTTGCATTATATTTATTGACAGAAAACATTGATCTGATCCTTTCCCAAAGGGAACTGTTACTCACTGTCTAACCAAGCAACTGACTCCAAATTAACCCCAATTCCAGCATGTGACATCAAGTCCACTAGGGTGAATGCAACATTCCCTGAGAGCAGTTGAACACCGTATTTTTTCACATTATGATATCCAAAGAAAATGAAAAGATTCGTATAACATTTAAGGATGAAAAAATAAAGGTTCGTTTAGCTATAGGTAACAAGCTGGGAGTTACCAACTTCCAAAGACCCTGCTACTCCATTGGCTAAGGGGATCAACATCAAGGACATGATTACCCAGTCACAGCAAACCAGGGTGTTATGGCACACTAGCTGGGAAAATCTCCTTCTGAAAATAGCTGGTATGGATATATGCAGCACCTGCAGAATACACATATTGGAAACCTTCAATCATGTTGCAACAAACCTTGTAGTAGAACTGTCTAAGCACCTGTCCTCACATATCATACCTGTAACACACATCCACATCTATTTCAATGCAGTGTCACCAGCAGAGTTGATATTCATTTCCAATAGGTTACACAGTGTTTTTGTTGTCTGTATCCATTCTGATTTGTCAGCATCAATTTGACAATTTAGTGCCCATGTTTAAGCTGGTATTGAATATTTTAAGTCTATTTTGGCCATAGTAAAGAATGTGGATAATGCGGGTGTTTTGATTCTTTACACATCCCTTTTAATTCTTTTTGGCTAAATTAATAAGTAAAATAAAAAATTTAAATAACAGGGCATGAGAATGACACTGCAAGTTCTAACCTAAACAGGTCATGTCCTCGTTGGAGATGCAGTTCTGAACACATTCTCTTTACTAGAGCACACTAATATAGCACTTGGAATAATGACAATTAATCTGGTAAATGTATGTTTCTCTATAGCATAGATCTGCAAACTAGAACTCTGGGGCAATCTCACCTGCTTTCTGTTTTTATAAATAAAGTTTTATTGGAATACAAAAACATTATTTACTTACATATTGTCTATGGCTGCTCTTACTTTGAAATGGTAGACTGGAGTATTTGCAACAGGCTTCATGGCTCACAAATCTTAAAATACTTACTACTCTGGTCCTTTACAGAAAGAGTGTATCAATGTCTGGTTTATATCAACAAGCAGAGAAGCATAAGAGAGGACTGCTTTCACCAGGCAAGAACTGAAGTGTCCTTTAAGTTTCCTTTTTCAGAGATACTTGTTTCTCTTCCCCAAGTAGTAAAAAGGCATTCTTATCATCTATGTCTCACACTGGTTTCTTCTACTGATGACATCATTCTGATAAAACTGGGAAGGAGGGAATAGCTGGCACTTTAGATGTTTTTGTAGTTAACTTATGTGACAGAGGGTACAAACTTAACATCAGGAATACAGAATTCTGCCATTTCAGTGAAGTATCTTAATGGCATCCACAAAAAGAGGAAGTTCTGCAGTTGGTCCAGGATACAAAACCCATATTGGGACTTCGCTGGTGGCGCAGTGGTTAAGAATCCGCCTGCCAATGCAGGGGACACGGGTTTGAGCCCTGGCCTGGGAAGATCCCACATGCTGCGGAGCAACTAAGCCCGTGCGCCACGACTACTGAGCCTGCGCTCTAGACCCCACGTGCCACAACTACTGAAGCCCGCGTGCCTAGAGCCCGTGCTCCACAACAAGGGAAGCTACCACAATGAGAAGCCCGCGCACAGCAACGAAGAATAGCCCCCACTCACTGCAACTAGAGAAAGGCCGCGTGCAGCAACAAAGACCCAACACAGCCAAAAATAAATAAATAAGATAAATTAAAAAAACAAAAAAAACCCCATATTAACCAGCAGGTTAGTGAACCTTATCTGGCAAACAGAGATACTATATAAAGTTTGCAACAATCTGTTATTTTGATTATTTTACTAGTCAGCCTAAAGGCAAACATTGGATTACTCTGGCTTGGAGATTACTAGGGTAGATGTTGTAGAATAATAAAGAGTAAACTGAGAATTACATGAAAGATGATACGGGAGGTTTAGAAAGAAATTAAAAATTTCCAATCTCAGGGAATTTTACACAAGCAATTTATTCTATAAAATAACACGCTAGGAAATTGTTAAAACCACATAATTAATACAGATATGCTTTGCTCTTAAAATCCCAATTCTTGTCCATTATTATGTTTAACTGTGTTTAATAAGGGGTACTACAGATAGCAACCCTACACCTAGGTATGTTAGATCTCCATCCACTGGAGTGAGTAGAAAAATTGTTAAATAGACCATAAATTGAAAGTCTCATATTTATGTTGACATTTCTTAGAAGTCAGAACATAAGAACAAATTGCGACCAGATGATAATCAATGACCATATACTCATGTTGCATTTTGCCCACCAATCTCAATATTTTGATGCAAGCTGAGGATCCCAGAATAAAATATATAAAGTTGGATAGTGGAAAGAAAGTATAAATACCTCAACTGACTGGGTTTAGCCTCATTTGGCTAAAATCCATTTCTAGCCATCAAATTTAGCTTAATGCTGAAATTAAATTTTGCTGTCTAAAAATATAGAACATAATACTTTTCTGTACAGTTGAGATTATGGTCCATAAAATACTCAGCCAGAATATATTCATTTGAAACTCTGAGTATGGATGAATATTAGGCCAGAGTCATTTTGAATGAAAAGAATGAAATGTGACTCTAGCTCTGTTACCAATAAAACACGTCCATTAGTTTTGGTTTATACTTCAATGACTATAACATGACCATTTGAATTGGAATATAAACAATTTATGTTGAAACATATGTTTGATTTGACAAATTTAATATTTATGGCTTTTACTATTGTCCATTGGCCATGAGTGTCTATGATGTGAAACATTTCAAGTGTATAAAATTAAACCAGCTGCCTGGCGAGGGAGAGTAAAGAAAGCATGGGCATTGGCTTTGCATCTTAATACCCATTTACTAAGGAAGTATACAATATTACATTATATCGTGTTCACTAAATTGGGGTTCTGTAATTCCTGAGAAACTCTAGGGTTTTGGTTTTAAACATCTCAACTATTAAATGTTTCCAATAAATTTGGATAGAAAGCAATCAGAGCCCCATTTATAAATTGCTAAAATTTAAGGTAGGTTTCTACTTAGACATCATAAGGTCTTCTTTTTCCTATCCTTGCATCAAGTGTGCCTAGATATGCTCAAACTCATAAAAAGACAGCCTGCTGTGCTATCCCAGAGAAGAGCTCTGTTATCTGTGTATACATTTACCGAGGTTCTTGTCTCAGTTTCCTGATGACTAAACTAGTTTCTATTTGAAAATTGAAAACTATTGTAGAAATTGTATTAGGAATAATCCTTGCCAGAGTTTCCCCTAGGATTTAGAGGGTCAAAATCTTTACTCTCAGCTTTGGATTTAGCTTTTGACTCTCTAAAAAATGGACTATCATAGAACTATAGTGCAGAGAACTGCCTAATGTGAGGGTTTACAACTTCCTAATACACTTGCTATAGTTATGCTACCCTCAGCCAAGTAGAAAATGGCATGATACTTCCATTTATAGAAAAAAAGGGCTCCAAAGAAGCTTTGGTTTGCACCGGAATTTAGATTGCTGGTTACTCCCTACAAGCTACATCACTGGTCAATTTTTTTCCCCAGCCCAAATTCCATTTTTTTTTTTCCTTTTTCTTTCCTATCAATCAGATTTCTCCCCTATACACCAGCTCCAACATTTATCTACTCATCTTCTTCTCAGATGTTGTTATCTCAGTAGCCTTGTCATGTCATCTTGTATAATACAAGATATGTTGCTTAGAAGTAACACTTTTTTAGCAAGGGCTTCATAATCTACTCACAACTGATATTCCAAACCTAAACTTTGACCTTGCTCCCTTAGACCTCTGCCGTTCCTTTTTCTGCCAATAAGACTCTTATAATTCAAATTATGCCCCTACTAGAATGTTGAGTTCATATGTTGATTTCAACACTGGGACAATTAGTAGTCAAGCCTTCTCAATAACCTTATCTTGTAATAATTACAAATCTCTGTTAAAGCCTTTATATTGTTCTGTGTTTATGTTACTTCTAAACACACAGGCACACACACATGTGCACACAAACACAATAAAAAAAAAGTGAGAACATTCAAGGGAAATTATAACCCCTAACCTGGTAGGTAGATCAAGTTTACTCAGTATTTTTTCTTAACTTGCAGAATTTATTTTTGACCACTTTACTCATACAATGCTTTTTCTTGGCTGTTTTTAAGAAATCACAGTTTAGTTTGTAAATCCACATTAATAATACTTTTCTGGAGGATACTCAATTCGGGCCACATAGAAGTGTGCTAGCAGATTCTTATTTAGATTTCTGTCAGTCAACCTCTTTTTATATGATAGTCTGAAGCAATTCAAGTTTAATTTAATGTATTAAATTAAAGCCTTTATTTCGACAGAATATTTTTCTTCTCTGGTTTGAATTCTTAATCTAGTTTCTTTCCCTGAGCTAAATACTCACAAACATTGCCAAGACCAATATCTGAGGGAGCCCTTCCAACATCATTTAAGGTTGTTCATCAAAGACAACTTGAATGGACCAATATGTAAGACAATTAATGGTTATTAAGGATAGATTATTTAAAATAGACATTAAGCTTAACAGATGAACTAAGTTTCAAAGAACAGATCTTTTCTATGCTAGTCTACTGGAAATCTCACCAGTTTATTTTACAAAGACAGCACAACCTAACAAGACCCAATATAGTGTATGCTTGTGTACATGCATGAACACACAGATTTCAGACCACTTATATATATATGTGACTACAGAAGCAAACATCTAAATACAATAGTGCATGATTCCAAAAATATTGAAAGAATAAGTGATAAGAATTATTTTAGAAATCCAAGGATTAGGAACGTCATTATGAAATGTATCAAATACTTCAGTTGTTGACTGAATGAAAATTGCACAATGTAATAGTTGTGAGTTTAAGTTTTATTCAGGGAACTTACTGGGAACTACAGCCCGAGGGACAGCCTCTCAATAGCTCTGAGGGAACTGCTCCAAAGAGCTAGGAGAGAAGCCAGTGTATATACGATTTTTGGCTAGGGAATACATGCAGTCAAGTATACATCTTGGTAAAAAATTACTGTTAGTCATAAAAAACAGATTATCTCCAGTTAATAATTTTAGTTCTTTTCTATGTATGAGAAGATGCACGAATCTGGGTTTATTAAAATTCTTCATGAGTTACATATATCTAACTGTATAAGGGGCCTGCTTGTCCAAAGCACAGAGCATCCTGTTATCATTTTAATTTCCTCTCAGAGTGCACTGTCCATCAGTGACTGCAGTGGCTTACGACTTAATCCTTATAGAACTGAATGGTGAGCAATGCTCTTTGTTCTTTGCTTACACAGTACATCAATTATTGAAGGAAAAAACCAAGAGATTATATAAACATACAACTGAAAACACCTGAAAAATTTATCAGTTAATCCTTATAAGAATTCTAAACAGAAGGAAACTACTTAAGTATGACTTTTAAATTCCTAACTTGAATACTGAACTGGAGAACAGGTGGGGGAAGTATGAAGAACATTTTTGGGAAAATTCATTAAAAAAATAGATTGCTCACCTCTGAGATGCATTGATTCCCTGTTTCAGTTGATTCTGACTAAATCATGTGAACTAAAGCTGTGAAATGCATCCAATAAAGGGAAAAGAAGCCTAGACAATCAGAAAAAAAAAAGAACTAATAAGCCATCTTTCTCTAAGGAAAATAAACACAGAAAATAAAACAAAAGTATGTTTCCTACTATTGGTAATAATAGGTAGAGTTTATTAAACACCCAGTGTATCAGACATACTTCTGGATACTTAGATCATTTCTTCAAATTTTACTAAGTGCTTATAATAGACATTATGTTAGGTGTTAAACATGAAACTAAACAAAATAGACATAATTTCCAACTTGACACTAATGAAACTATAATACAGCTAAACAATCTATTGCTACACACTCCAATATAAAATATTCAAGTTACTATATGAGCATGTGAATGGGGATTTAGTCCATGCATAAGGGATCAGATGAGGTTAGAAGGGTCAGTATCAGGCAGAGAGGGTACTACTGGACCAGGGTGTCAAAGATGGAGACAAGGAAAGAAGATTTCAGATGGAGGAAAACACATATAAGATGTGGGAAGTCTTCTGAAGGGTCTGGGATTTTATCCATCTGCATGCTAACAAGTTAGCCTACAGCGATATCATAAATGCTGAAAAAAAAGGGGAGGCACACAGTTCCTGGATCAGGAAAAAAGGACATTATTACAGAACAGCCAACAACATGAGCTCCTTGTTCATGTTCTTTCACCTTACCGCCTGAAGTCCATGGTGTGTGTGGCGGGGAGGTGCCTAGAATGGGCCCCAGGGGTGCTGCTCACACAGTGGGTTTGCATGAAGGCTGAGGAAGCTAAGCTTATGAAACTCTATTCTTGTAAGGGGGTACAAACCATCTGCCCAACCTTTGCCTCAAAGAGAGAGAGAGATTGTATTTATTATACTGAACAGCAAACAGAAGTGTCCTCTGTTCCAGAGGCAGACACTGCAGTGAACTGTGAGTGAACACTCCTAAGGCTGTTCACTATAAAATATTATGAAGTTAATCTTACACAAAAGGATAAAAAAAAAAAGTACCTCTGTTTGCAAGACAGGGGGAAACAGGGAGACCATTCTTTGGTATGATTTATATAATATCAGAAGTGTCTTTTCCCTGGAAGATTGAAATAATTCATCCATGAATATAACTAAATATATCCCTTTGGGCTAGAGCCTGGAGAATAGTACTCTGATGACTGTCCCCAACTCTTCCACTGCTAGGATCTGTTGAGGTTTTGGATCCCTCTTGAGATACATTTTTATAATTTACATTTTCCTAGGAAATCATCTCTTTGAATGAGATATTAAAACTCACTTGCATAATATTTTGTAAAGTGTTTTTATGGTACTTTTAATTTGCTCTTTCAGGGAGTATAATTCCCCTTTCATTTCTAATTTTTGGTGTTTGTACCTACTCTTTTTTTTTCCATTTGGTTTTGAATATTTTTATTTTTGTAAAAAGCTTTTGAAGTTTTAAAGCAGTTCTGATCTCCCTTATTTTTATTTTTCAAGTAATATTAACTGATTTTATTTTTATTATTTCATCATTTTACTCACTGTTTAAACTGTGTGATTTAGATGCTTAAATAATTTATTTAATCACCAGTGATCCTTTCTGTTTCTTATATCTCTAAATGTTCCCATTGTGGTGGTTTTGGTTTTTGTTTTTTCCTAATTGGGATTTGAGATTTCTCAGATATTTCCTATTTCAGATAAAACCTCCTCAATCACCATTAACCTCTCCTGTTGTCATTTTATTTCTTTTGTCTCTTTTACAAGCAACCTTCAAACAATTCAAGCAAGAGTGGTCTGTACTTAGTCTCTACTTCTCCCAACCTTTCAGTCTTTAAATATTTGCCTTTAAATCTGACTTCTGTCTATATTAGTCCTCACACTCAGTGGAAATTTGCCCTATCTATACTAACACTTCTTTTCCAGATCATTCTGTGTGGCCTCTGAATGTTGGATTTTATTAAGGCTCAACTCTGAAGTCTCTTCTCAACAAGTTACTATTTCTAGGCAAAGCCATTCACTTCTTGATGGCGCCAAGATTCTAATATCCAACCTAGACCTCTGAACTCTGAATACATATAATCAACAATTAATTTAACATTTCCACTTGATAACTCAATAAATCTCAGACTCAATTTATCAAAAATGATTTATTATTTCTATAAGTCTTCCAACTCCAAATTTCCTCCCTCTTCTGTGTTTTCTATCTCAAAATGGGTAACAACCAAACACCCATCTAGTTTCCATGTTACACACATAGGAGTTACTATTAATATTTTTGCTTACTTCAACTAGCATTACCCACCTGTCACTATATTCTGTATATTCTGTCAATTTTAGTTTCCTGATTCCATCAATTTTTGACAGTTTTCACCAAGATTTCTATATCCAAACCATAATCTTGAAACAGGAATAATGCAATTCCTTCCTTACCTTTCTATTTTCATTCAAATGTTGGTCTATCTTCCATTTCCCACATTTCAGCAGTGTGAGCTTTGTAAAATGTGCAGCTGATTATTGATGGGTACCTCATTAAGTATAAATATTTTGTGAAGGAAGGAATCATAAATGTTTTCACCCAGTTTTGGCTTTATTTGTTTCCTGGGACAGTACCTAATAAAGATACTGGGACCAGTATGTTTTTTACATATTTTCTTTATGTCAGTATTGTTCAATTCACTGGTTAAAAATGCAAATAAACCATGGCCCCAGTTTTCAAGGAAATCTCCATGTTTAGCAGCTCAGTAACACTGAATTTGTAGATATTGCTTGTTAGTAGAGAAAGACTGGGCAACCTCAAACATCCTTACTGAATGGTGTCATCTTCTGGTAACCTCCTCATTCAAAGGTCTAGTCAACTACTCTATGCAACTCTAAATAATTTCTGCTCATTTATGATTTAGAATGAGCCAAATGATCTTCTTAGTTGAGTCTTCTCCTGGAATTATTCTAAGGTGGGAACTTTATGAAGAACAATAAGCTGGGCAAAAGTTGTCTACTTCTTAATCTCTTCTACCCTGGCTTTCAGTGTGTCATAAAATTGTATCTCTTCCGCACTGACACTGCTGATATATCTTTTTTTTAAATGGGTCTCCCATGGCAGCCAAATATCTAAGACAGTTACTCTCAAACTTTAGTGGGTATTAGAATCATCTGGTGGGCTTACTTACTAACACATAGATTGCTGGTCTCTACCATAACATTTCTGCCTCAGTTGGTTGGGAGGAGGGAGTGATAATTTGAATTTCTAAAAGATCAGACATGATGTGAGAGAACCACACTTTGAAAACCACTGGTTTAAATCAGATGCACAAAACTTTAGACCTGCAGGAAGATACAGTTTCCCAACCTTCTATTTAGGCATGTAAAGCATGCTGATATTCACCAGTAATTCTTCAAGTTCATCATTGTTAGGACCCTCTTCTAGGATTCTCAATCTAAGTCCCCAATAATCTAATGGTATTAGAAATATATGGAGGGCATTCAATTTTCCAGAACTCCAGAGGAAATAATAAATCATCCCTTTAATTTTAAATTCTCTGAAATGCATTGAGACTCTGTCATTCAAATACTACCCCACTCATTTTTTCTAAAATATACATATTCATACACACACACAAACACACACACACAGAGTCATGAAATAAATGTAAAGCTGGTAATAAGGCAGGATAGAGAGATCAGTTTTGTGGTTTTTCTTGTTCCCAACCTAACAATTCAAAGTGGAATAATAAAATATAATCAACTAAAATTCATGCACAGATAAAGAAATATGGGATCATTTAACTGGATCAAATAAAAACAACAATGACTAGTAAGATATTATATTTAAACCACAGATAATAAACATTGAGGGATAAACTGTCCAAAATATGGACAAAGATTGTCAGGCTGATAAAAAATAAGCCTGTATACATGTAGTTTGAAATATTTCTTATATATGAGAATATGAAAAGGCTGAGATTAAAATGATGAGAAAAATTATCATGTAAACTCTAATAAAATTGAGTACAGTTATATCAGTAGAAATCCATAATCATAATAAAGTTTTAACACACCTCTTTTAGAAACTAGTGGAACAAGCAGATGGAAAGAATACTGATGATTTGGCTAACATACATAACATACTGAGATATTAAAGTCATCAACTGAACAATACCCATTCAGTTGGAACAATAATTAAATTGACCACAAGCAGGGCATAAAGCAAGTCTCAATAGTTTTCAAAGGGACACAGTCCTAGTAAATATGCTCTCTGACCACAAGAGGATTATATTTGAAATTAAGACAACAATATAGGCAGAAAATTCAAGTATATTCCAAAATTAAAACATCTCCTTTAAATAACACATGGTTCAAAGACAACAAATATTAGAAAACTGCGTTATGTTGAAAAAGCAAATATTTATCTGGAAAAAAAGAAAATAAGAAAGGGTTTTCTTCAAGTAATTAAAAAAATAACAAATCATTGATTAAACAGATTAAAATTTAAAGGAAAAAATTATAGGAGGCATTCAGGATTACTGTCATAAATTAAGAGAAAGAACAGGTCTATGGATCCTCAACATCAAAAATAAAATGATACTTCATTGGACAAACTTTGGGAAATAGATTTGAAAATTTTAGCTGGAATGGAACATATTCTGGAAAAATAGAAATTATTAAGACAGATCTCAAATAAGAAAATGTAAAGTGTTTTTTATCTATTAAGTTTGTACTGAAAGCTTTCCCACAAAGAAAACTGACAGCATAATAGTTTCACCAGTAGATTCTATTAAACGTGTAAGGAAAAAATAATGGTATTTACCTTACTGAACCCTTAAAACTAGAAAATGAGGAAATATTCTTTACCTCTAATTATAAGGTCATCTTGAAATGAATGTTACAGGCCAATTACAAAATATTAATAAAGTGAATCACCACTATGGCCAAAGATAATACACCACTATCTAGATGCATTCATTTCAGGAGCTCATGTTGATTAATCAATTAAAATTCACCATAATAACAGAGGACAGGAGATAAATCACATGATCATCGTCTTGAGAGATGCACAAAAAGTAACTGACAAAAATCAAAACCTATTTATAAGTTTTTTGAGCCAGCTAGAAATACAAGGGGATTCTTTAACTTGATAATACTACTTATGGCAATAATAGGTTGCAGTATCATGAAGAATGTTATGGTTAAGAGGGTCTATGACTAGAAGCTAGGCCATAGGAGAAAGTTACTTGTTTTTCACATTGACAAGGGATTAAAAATTGAGTTAGTTAAAAGTAATAGTTTAAATTGAGTAGCAATTCATTTATGTCAAAGTACTATACATATAAACTCTGAGTTACGACTCATATGAATAGGCACGGTGCATATCATTAGGCCCAGTATCTACCAAAACAGTCAAATATTCAGGTCACTGGGGCTCTAAGAGTCAAGCTTAACCAAGAACACCACTCTAACCTGTTAACTCTATGAGTTAGTCCAGAAAATGGATCAATTAAAACATAAAACACTGGGGGAAGATATGGCTAGATTCTGGGATATCAAACACATGTGTAGGCAACACATGACATGTGAATTAGTTAATCAAGAAAGGTACAGGGAGCAAGGTACAGGCTATGTGGGAAGACAGGCAGAGGCAAGTCTAAGAACACAGATCTTGGATCAAAAGTTGATGTTAAATATGAAAGGTCCAAAATTTCTTTGAATATTTATAAAGCCAATCTTCAAAGATAGATTCTTATACTTTGATATTTTGCCAAAGGCAAAAGAATAATGACATACTGAATAGCTTAATATTGGATTAAATAAATACAACATTATGAGTATCTAAAAGTTCTTTGAATTTATTTTTTTTAAAAACTGGAGCTACATTGGAAACACTTTTTAAATATTAACACAACATAATATCCAAGTGCACTTGTTGAAAATACCAAGTCTAGAAAAAGACCACCTGTTCTCAAGTCCCACCTGCTTCATTTACTAATTTGTTTCTTATGCCATAGGTTTCCCAATTGTAAAATGGAGATAAGAATAGTCCTACTTCTTAGAGTGGCTTTGAACTAAAGGAGTTAATAAATGAAAGCACTAAGGACAGTGCCTAGAGCATAGAGTAAACACCCTTCAAGTGTTGGATAGATCTTCCCAATAAAAAGAAATTGCAATGAATGCACTCATTTTTCACTGGCATTGGATGCTGAATATTGTTTCATAATCTAAGTTGAATTGAAGATATTTATAAATTACTATTTTGGTAGTAAAATATTTCTAATTTTTAATTTATTTTTTGAATATTCATATTGAATTTTAGTGTTTCCAATAACACATCAAAGTAAATGGTCCTGGTGCTGAAGTTAGGAAAATAAACACTGCTTTGCAATATTCATCTAAAAGATATATTATTTAAATCAATCAATTTGGATTGAAAGTAATACAGGCAATGCAAGATAATACAAAAAGTCATCCATGCATAAAAATAATCTATATTTTCTTAGTAATATTAAATTTTCGTAAATAGTTTAATTTTGAATGTTGCAATACACAGTGTGGGCATCTTTTATTCAATGTAACTAATTTCTTGTTGTGTGTGTATATACTTCAATAAAAATGTTAACACTGATGTGGAAATATTCTTCACCAGTATGATTTTTTAAATTTGCCTTTATTAGTGGAAAATTTGATTTTGTACCACCATAATAAAACAATAGTAAAATTAAAGTTCTCGTCTTATACCATTCTGATAGTAATACAGAAAAAAATTCAAGCACTATGAATAAGTATATATAGACATAAAAATCCATCCATAAGTTATTAAACTATCTAATTATAAAAGTAATACATATTCAGTACTAATTACAAGCGAGAACAAATAGAAGCTTTAAAGAAAAAAATGTAATTCTCTACTACCCAAGATTGATATTAAAATTTTACTTATCTTTCCATTTTTAATAAAATATATGCAACATATGTAACATATCTATGTCTATATTTATGAAAAAGGAATTACCTGAACCAAAATATTATTATGCTTAAGACTGAGAAACTCTATGTGTGTGTATGTGTGTGTGTGTCTGTTCATTTACCTTAATCAAAGTAGGTGGGAGTAATGGAAATCCCCAGCCCACTCCTTCCATCTATCCTGTTCCCTGGAATGAGGCTCTAATGGTTGGATCTGTCAGTCATGTTGGACAATAAGGATGAAGGCAACACCTTATATATTAGTCCTGGGACTGTTGGAGATCAGTTCCATTCTTTACACTCTCCTTTGCTGCTCAAGATTAAGAAGGGCTACTCTGCTGACTGCATTTCTAAGGCTCCTGTATCAGTCCTATTTAATATCAAAGTATATTAAAATTATATTTATAATATACATGGATACTATATTACATACAAAGTTTACATGTTATATAATTTACATTTACATATATATGTCCTCTAAATTTAAACATACCATTGTGATACATAATTAGAGAAAGAAGATATTAACCAAATGGAATTTTTTTTCTCTGTCACATTTACCTATGTAATCCCAAATATAAATTCATGGACTCATTATTTTTAAGCTATATTTTTTTATATTACTAATTCATCTTTAGGACATTTGTGTGATAACTTTAATCTCATTTTGCTTCCACTCTTAACCATTTTGACTTCACCTACATAAATTGGTACAGCTTTTATCCATTAGAAAATATGAACATGCATGCATAGTAATCACTATTCTAATGCTATTTTTTTGCGCTTGAGCTAACATGTATTTATGGATTCTTGAGCTGTTTGTTTTTTCTCCTATGGAGAAAGGTGAATAGGCTTGATAAGTAAGTGCAGAAAGCCTCTCAGTTCTCTAAATATACAAACATATATAAGATTCAGAGAGACTTCCTTTTCCAGATAATTTGAGCCAAAAAAAGAATGCATTTCCTTAGTCAAAATATCACCACAACCTATTATACAATCTCACTTGACTTATTTTTCTCAAAATAGAATTCAAAACTCTGCCCATATACAAACTCCAAGTGATGCTTTATTTCAGTATTAAAAAGAGACCTCTGAAAATAGCAATTGCATTAAAGAAATTAACAGCATTTACATTTTAATTGTTATAATACATAGAATCAGATTT
Organism: Balaenoptera borealis; assembly: GCF_965194805.1. NCBI lineage: Eukaryota > Metazoa > Chordata > Mammalia > Artiodactyla > Balaenopteridae > Balaenoptera > Balaenoptera borealis. Next base: position 24,130,350 of record NC_138867.1, on the reverse strand, counting down.
GATTAAGTGATAATGGATTTACGATTGATCATAAAATTATAGCAGATTTTGAGATTAAATTGCTTGAATTATTAACAGTTATTCACACTGTAAACAACACAAACCCAAGTGACTATTTCATCATTTAAATTCCCCCATAAACAAAAACACTCCCACTCAAACGCAAGTATACTTTAATGGAGATAAAGCTGCATCTCAAAAATTTTAGTGGGCACATTTGTTTTCTAATCAGAATTATCATTATGTATCTTTAATAGTGATTAATTTTTCATTATCTCAATGATGTCATCACCCTATAATTTGGATTATGTATTAAGCTTTCTGATTATCATAAAGGATTCAGTGAACTCCTACTTCCAGTTCAATTATTGCAACAATTTTAAACCCATGTAGAAGCTAATTATAAGACAGCATGAATAGCCAGAATGAATATAAATAATATCAACAGTTCTTGTTCTCACAGAATGATTCCGTTAAACACTCACTATAAATAACTAAATTGTTTTTTTAAAAAGTGTTTCTGGGAAAATGTGCTTATAGAATGATTTCCTGTTTTATAAAATCACAAGCGGCCCATTCTACCTTTCCATACCATTCTGCTACACATTTTCTTCTCAATTAAAGCTCACTTTCTCCATCTATTGATACAACATTGAAGTTTATGGATCATGTGTATTTTGCTATAAATCCAAAGAATATCTGGTTAACTAGAGATAGAATAACCATTAAATAGGTACTTCATTATGGATTAGAGAACCTAAAAATATGTTAAGTAAAAGAAATTTTAACTTCTAAAATGATTTCATTATAATTAAAAAATTAAAATTCTAAATTACATCTGCTTTGTAAATAAGTATACCAAGTTTTTCAGCTTCCACATGTATGCATTAATATACGATATTTGTTTTTCTCTTTCTGACTTCACTCTGTATGACAGTCTCTAGGTCCATACACATCTCTACAAATGACCTAATTTAGAAGTAGAGACACAGATGTAGAGAACAGACGTATGGATACCAAGGGATAAGGGGGGGTGGTGGGGGAAAGCGGAGGGGGGGGTGGTGTGGGATGAACTGGGAGATTGGGATTGACATATATACACTACTGACACTGTATAAAATTGATAACTAATGAGAACCTACTGAATAGCACAGGGAACTCTACTCAGTGCTCTTTGGTGACTGAAGTGAGAAGGAAATCCAAAAAAGAGGGGATATATGTATACTTGTAGCTGATTCACTTTGCTGTACAGTAGAAACTAACACAACATTGTAAAGCAACTATACTCCAATAAAATTTTAAAACAAACAAACAAATAAATAAATAAATAACATCTGAAAGAGGTAACACGATGTTGTGGAAAAAGTTGACAGTGTGCCAAGAAATGTAGATTCATATACTGATCAGGTATGTGATAAAGGTTAAGCCATTTTATTACTTTGGTTTCTAGTTTTCATTTTCTGTACAGAAAGTTGCACTAAATTATATCAATAGTGAAAACTGCAAAATGAAAGCTGTTTTACTTACAAATTAACAAGAAAATCAACAAAACAAATGAAGAAAAATGGCAAGATAAGTTAATATATAACAATAAATTCAAAGATCAATTTCCCAGAGATATTTCTTTTTGCCAGATGATTTAGTGCCTTTAAAACGTTAAAGAAATTTTACATTGAGTCTAGAAAAATGAATACATGAAAAAAGAATTTCTTTTCAAAACAATATATGAAACATATTCAGTATTAAAGGGAAATATTAATTTAAAATTTATATAATATAAAGATGTTTATAAAATTCACAGGAAAAAAAGTAAATATTTAAATGTTTTTGCTTTCCACTCACTTCAGAAGGATAATTTTGTCTCTCAAAATAGTCCTATTTTTATCTTACTAATATCTGATTACTTTGTAGAATTTATAGGTATTCTAAATACTTATGGTAGAGTATGATATCACATTAAAATTTGAAAATAACTCCAAGATTATTTCAACATGAATATTGATGTGGAAAGATTAATTTCAACATTAAAAAACATTTTAACTCAATACGGAAAAGAAAGAGATTTTGTTTACTAAACACTTCTTGTCCTAAAATATGTTGGTTAAATATTTTAAAATAATCCATTAAAAACAGGAATATGTAATATCAAACAATACAAAACAGACAAAAGTTTCCAAAGACAGATGAATCAGAAGCATAAAATAAGTAGTAATTATCTATCAGTATTAGATATCAATAAGTTACAGCATATGTGAAAACATTTCTCTCTCATTAAAAGGAGAGAGAAATTCCACATATATTTCTAACTTGAAAAATGTTGTCTTTTATAATATTGAAAGGGATATATAAAAACAAAATAAACACAGGATGTTTAAAAATACGTTACCAAATTATGGGAGACAAATTATCAAAAAAAGTATTAATACAGGATAAAATAGAATTCAATATGAAAATATGTGAGTGGAAAATTTTTTTTAATTCAAGGAGTAAGTATTAAGTGTACATACATATATATATTACATATGTAGTACTATAAAGTACATAATATTTTGTAGACGTTATTTTTTATTTAGTTTGAACATATTTCAAACATTACATTTTGGCATGTAGATTTAATGCTTTTTTTTTTTTTTTTTTTTACTTCTGCTTAATATTCCACGAGTCCACTTTGAATTTTCTTTCTAATCTTGAGATGTGGGTTTTAATTCTAATGAATTGTTATTTTTTTGGTAATCTCCTCTTGGCTTTTGCTATTTTCTTTCTCGAATTTTTTTTAGTTACATATAAGACATCAGGGTTTGAGCTCCAATTTTGGCTTTTTTTTCCGTCATTTTCTTTTTTAAAATTCTCCTCTCTATGACGGGGTCAGTAATACCAATTCCAACTCCAGTCTGCTGCCTGTTTTTATAAAATTTTACTGGAGCACAGCCTCCTACTCATTTGTTTAAATATTTTCCATGGGTGCTTTCCCTCTAAAATTGCAGAGTTGAGTAGTGGTCACAGATATTGTATGGGCTGCAAAGCCTAAAATATTTACTAGTTGCCCCTTTAGAGAAAACCCAGAATTTACAGACCACTGTTCTAGAAAATTACCCAATTTATTTCAACCTTCTTTTTCTGCTTTGATATATTTAGTTTCTAGGGACATTCTTTATTCCTTGCTGTTTCTTTCAAAAACATGCTTTTCTTGCTTTGTGGAAGCAATTAATTCTACAGTCTACCAAAAAATACATATTATTTCTTTTTTGTTTGTTTATTCACCTATTTATTTTTATTGGCATATTTGTTTCTTCTGTTACTTTATTCATTTTTATTTTGGCTTTCAGGTCAGAAATTTCTTCAAATGGAAACTTTATTGTCCAGTACACAAATTTTTGACAGTGAAGCATTAAGTTTCTGGTTGAAACCTGGTTGTGTGATTGTAGATGTGCATGTATGTTGGGGGATTATTAACTAGCACAATTCAGCAAAACAGTATGGTGAAAACTTTTTCTTTTTGAGGGGAAAGTTTCCAACGATATAACTGTCTGCATATGTATCTATTAATATAATTAAGTTGTTTTTTGCACAGATACTTCCTTTGTGCAAAAGGAGAAACCAGCATCTATTTGCATTTTGCATGGATCTGAGATTTGGGCTAGGGATGAGTCAACCACTCTTCAGACAGATCAGAAAGCCAACCCTCATGTTATCCTCCTCATGTTATCAATTTTTTTTTTAATTAATTAATTTATTTATTTATTTTTGGCTGTGTTGGATCTTCGTTTCTGTGCAAGGGCTTTTTCCAGTTGTGGCGAGCGGGGCCATTCTTCATCACTGTGCGCGGGCCTCTCACTATCGCGGCCTCTTGTTGCGGGGCACAGGCTCCAGACGTGCAGGCTCAGTAGTTGTGGCTCACGGGCCTAGTTGCTCCGCGGCATGTGGGATCTTCCCGGACCGGGGCACGAACCCGTGTCCCCTGCATTGGCAGGCGGACTCCTAACCACTGCGCCACCAGGGAAGCCCTATCAATGTTTTATATCGATTGACTCATCCTCATCCTTTGCTCTACTTGAACAAACTCATAATATCTCCCATAAAAAAAAACCACACATAAACAAAAAGGAGTATAAAAATTCTATATATTATATTACGTTTTGGGGTATAAATGTTAGGGAGAGAAGAGAATCATGTGATGATGACTGCAGTGATAATCATTTTCTAAAATAAATTTGAATCAATGTCCCTGTTTTTAGCACTCTGCCATAGATAATCTCAAAAACCTGAGACTCCCAAGGGGGTTTGATGGTCACTCACTCATGGCTTGTTACTGTTTTGGTTTTGATTTGCCTGTGACTTGTTTTTATTAGCATTACCTTCTGGAGGGTTTATGCTGCCACTTCCTCTCTGTTAATTCAGGTACAATTGCTTTCTGTCTTCTAAAAATTTGTTGAACCATTTTATCTACTGCTGTGTCTTCTCAAATTTCTGTGGAGAACATTTAGTTATTTTACTGACATTTTAATTAGCTCTTTAGTGAAGGAAGGGAGAGATAAATGCATACACAATCCTTACAGACTTATTTTTCTTCTTAAAATAAAAGCTTCTATGAGATATTTGTGTATTACTCATATAAGTAAAACCAAATAAATTAGTGTTTTTATGAAGACCAGCTTTTGGGAAGATAGGGGCTGGATTTTATCCCCACCATTCTAATTTTCCAGATTCAAAGAACAACTACATCTATTCTGGACAAAGCAATAAGTATGATTAGGAGGAAATGAGGGCGCCCTGGGCTCTTCTGGAATCTTGAAGAAGAAAGTCATTCTTGATTCTGTTTTTCCCTTGTGGCAAGCTACAAACCTGGAAACAGAATTAGGATTATGAAGATCTATGGATTCCAAAGATATTGAGTTCTGCCACCTTTTCAGCCTTTGTAGGCCAGTAGAGAAGTCTGGGTAAATTTGATTAGAATTGGGTCCATATCAAGCCTTACAGGCCTGCAAAGAGAAGGAATATGTTACTAAAATGTAGAATTATTATCTATAAAACAGAGATTTAGAACCTCCCAAATAATATCTATGGGTTACTAGATTAAAAGAACCACAACCTAACAATCATACCCTCCAGTCAAGGGATGCAGAAAAAGATGTTTAGATATGCAAGGATGTAGGAATCTTAATACTCATTAACTTCCTGCTGTTACCTTAGGCTTAGTGTAGTACTTGGGGTGCCAGAGTGTTTTACTAATCATTCCTTCTACAGCCTCAGCTCTCATCACTCTTTGAAGCACTTTTGTCACAGAAAAGATCTTTCTCCCATTCTTGCCCTCGTCCCTCGGCTTTAGTAGCCTTCTAAGGCTGATGAGCAGAACTTGTGTCACAATGAGGGGGTGGGTTTTCTTCGTTCTTCTGGTCCAAACTTATATTAATATCCTGTTGCTAATGTAACACATTATCACAAACTTAGTGCCTTAAAACAACACATATTTTTATTACAATCCTGGTGTGTCCGAGTTCAAACTTCATATTACTGAACTAATGGCATGGTGTCATCAAGGGCTAGTTCTTTCTGGAGTCTTTAGGAAAGACTAAAGACTGCTTTTGCCAGCATCTAGAGGCCATCTGCATTCCTGACTCAGAGGCTCTTCACTGACTCAGCTTCCATCATCACATTGCCTTCTCTGCTTCAACCTTCCTACCTCTCTTGTAAAAAGACTTACCATTACATTAAGCTCACAGTGCTACTCTTCCCATCAAAAGATCCTTCATTACATGTGCAAGGTTCCTTTTGCCAGTAAGGTAACATATTCACAGGTTCCTGGAATTAGGATGTGGATACCACTGGGGACCTGTTACTTCCCCTACCACAAACTTCAATCTTAGGCAGGTTCTAAGAACCTTGGCCTGTGGATGGTTCCTTCTTAGCATTCCTGTACCTCTTCCTCTCAGCAGCCAAACTCTGCCTGCTTTCTGTGGTGGGTTTTGGGCAGGAAAGAGTTTTCTGCCCCTTCCCAGTGTTATAAGACTTCTCCTTTGAATTGGCACAGAATCTTGAGCCCAAGGATTTTGTGCCTCTCTCTCTCACTATAAGCTATTCCCAAAGCAGTGCCTGGATCCTGGGGGGAGGATTATTTCCTACATCTCTTACAGCAGCAGATATATTTTGTTTCTGCTCCTCCCTCTGAAACAAAGGATTTTTCATGGCTACATAGGGGAGGGGGGTTTTGCTGCTCCTTTCCCATCAATTTAAGATTTTTGACTCACATAAGAGAATGGTACAGGGGAAGTTGTTTCTGTCTGTTCCGTAGTCACAGGCCATCACCTCCCACTATGGGTATATCTCCAAGGCAGAGGTGGTGCTGTGGGACAGGGATTATCTTTGGTCCCCTGTCTTGGCCCACATTTTCTAAATCTGCGTATTACTGTCACGTGAGCCAAACAGTTCTTTGTTGTAGGGGGCCTTCCTGTGCATTTTAGGATGTCTGACAAAGTCCCTGATCTCTACCCACTAGATGCCAGTAGTACTCTATATTACTTTTCTATTACTGCATAACAAATCATCACAAATGCAGAGGCTTAAAATAACATGCACATTTACTATCTCACAGTTTCTTTGGGTCCAAAGTCTAGGCCTGGCTAAGCTGGGTCCTCTGCTCAGAGTTTCACAAGGCTGCAATCAAGATGTGGCTGGGCTGTGTTTTCATCTGGTGCTCGGCTTCTCTTCCAAGCTCACATGGAGTTTTGACAGATTCAGCTTCGTGCAGTGGTAAGACTGAGACCCTCAGTGTTTAGACACAACCTATAGTTTCCTGCCATGTGGCCCTCTCTATATGCTGTTCACATCATAGCAACTTGCTTCTTTAGTGCCAGCAAGAGAGTGAGGTGGGGAGGAGAGAGAGAGAGAAAGAGAGACCCTCACTCCATGGCCAAGATGTAGTCTTATGTGATGAAACACCGCCACTGGAGTGATACCCCTTCACCTTTGCCATACTGTTGGTTAAAAAGGAGACAAAAGTTGCACCCACACCAAGGGCAAGTGGGAGGTTATAACATGAGGGTGTTGATCATTGGGAATGATCTTAGGGTGTGTCCACAACACCTACAACAGTTGTGACAACCAAAAATGTGTATAGACATTGCCAAATGTCCCTGAAGGGCACAATTCCCCTAGATTGAGAACCACTGCCCTAAGTTGATTATACTTTACCTTTAGGGCTTTATTAAAATTTTAGCTGGTTTCTCCTTAACTGATTTTGTTCCCCCCCACCAATGCTCTACCAAAGATGAAGCAGTCCAGATGTTTCACCTCTCCTCTGAGGCACCTGTCATATTGGAATTCAGTTTTTTTCCTTGTGACTTCAGATTGCTGAGGTTCAGTTTAATTTATGATATTGCATATTATCTGGATTTTCTCATTTAATAAAGAAGCAATAATTCCCAATGGTTTTCTACATCCTATGTGGGAATGTAACTTCGTTGAAGCACAAATTTTTGATATTTCATCACATAAAGGTGAAAATCCAAGCTAATTATTGCATCAGACACTGGAAATTCCCATTATTTTATTATTTCAACAAACAACTACCAATAACTAATACAACTTCCTATATTAGGCAGCAGAGGTTAACTCTAAGAAGTTTCTGCTTTAAAGTAGCTAACAACATGAGACTCTCTAATCACTGTCTAGTGTAATATATTCAGAAGGGTAACATGATAAGGAAGGTTACTTTGCCCTGGACTTTCTACATGACAGGGGCATGAAAACTGAACTGTGATTTTTCTGTGCTCCTGTAAATAAATATTATTTTACTTATTTTATGTTATAATTCATAAAAATCCATTTTTAATAAATGAATAGCCTTGTTTGCATGGGAGACAGGACATTTAAAATATATATTGAATGTGAAAAATATTATTAATACTTATTATAAAACCATTTTATTATAATAATAACAGATTATGAATACTGTGACTCCTCAGAAAATATAACACGTCTTATAACTTCTTTGAAAAAGCAGAAACTTTTAAGTTTTTCAAGCAGGTGAACATTTCCAATAACAATATATTTTTAGATCAAGGAAAATATTAATTTACACACGTGTATCTTACAAAATTTTAAAGATTTTTCTAGGTATTAGAGCTTTCCATGAATACTAGTAAATTTATACTTTTTAAAAAAACAGTGAAACAATAGATCAGGAATAAAAGATTGGAAACTATGCTATGTACTTACTCATAGACTAGAATAGCAGAAAAGTGTATTAGAATAAATCTTATGAAACTTTCTTTTTGCAGGTTGAAAAAGTAAAATGTTCTTCAATTTAAAAGAATAAAAATAGTGTTATTTTCTGTCATAATACTGATATTATGTAAAGCATGTTTGGAATAGTTGAAGTTATCTGAACCTGACAATATTATACTGTAAATGTAAAAATCTCATCATTTTTCTACATGTCCCACTTTTGGGGAAATATATGCTCTGATGTAACTTTTCTTATTTCTTTTAAAACATATTATAAAATATTGTTATGTATGTTATCACATATTGGTTTGGAACCTGTATGTGTACAATCACGTATCTGGATCAATTTTAGTAAAAGGATATATAGAAGAGAAACACAAAACAGGGCATTTGAACATAGACAAAAATGAACAATGGACTGCTGTAAGTAACACTGACTAGCAGACGTTTGTTTTATTCTTTTGGGATATATACCATCTTACTTTACTGATTTTATGCTTTTGCCATATTCCTACAATTCTTTTCTATGCCCTTATATTTTACTGCCTCTTAATCAAAATATATCAAGTGTTCCTTGAATTATCCGAGTAGTTCCAACTTAATGTATTAGCTGTAGAGTGTGAGCATGATAGAATATAATTTTGTCCCTTTCTTTGTTTCTCTCTTTATCACTATCCTCTTTCTTTCCTTGGAGCTCAAACTATAAAGCCCATTTGTTAGTGTCTCTCCTAAGGTTACAACTTTCAGCTTCAAGCTGATGTTATCTGTGCAACTGTCTTTTTCCTCCAGAACATACTGAGTTAGTTTCAAATTGGCTGAAAATCTCTTGTTGTCTGTTCCTATAATTGAACTTCCCAGAACCCATCGCAAATTTTTATTCTTCCTGGTGGGAATTAACCCTTGGGATTTGTTCTCCTTGAGCCTTTAAATTTATTTTGTAGTGGCTTTTCCCTACAGTACTTTAAATCTTGGATGACCTAGATTTATGGAAGAGTTAACATTGTTGTCACTTTCCTTACAGTATTTGTTTCTTACTGCCCTGGGGATCAAATAATAGAAAACTGATTATTATTTTTAGTTATATGAGTATTTACACACTGTAAAACAATAATAAAATCAGTAAAAACAATTTTTAATATTACCTTGATTCAGAATTTTTTTTAATTAGGAGTTTGGGATTAACATATGCACACTACTATATATAAAATAAACAATAAGGACCTACTATATAGCACAGGGAAATGTATTCAATATCTTGTAATAACCTATAAAATGGAAAAGAATCTAAAAAAAGTTATATATATATATATTATATATATATATATATATATATATGGCTGAATAACTTTGCTGTACACCTGAAACTAACACAACACTGTAAATTAACTATACTTCAATTTTTAAAAATGGTTAGAAAAAGAAAAAAATGAATATTAACCTTAAATATTAACATGAAGTACTTTCATTTTTGTTATACTTTTAAGCATGCCTATCTCCCACTTTACAAAAAAAAAATACTTCAACTCTATTTGTTATGGTTAACAATAAGTCTACTCCTGTAATCAAGGAATAACTCAAATTTTACCCAACTGTATAAATTCCTTGACATGCTTTTATTAAGATTTCTTCTCAGATTTAACTCAAATGTAATTTTTAGAGAAGCTTGCTTGTTTGCTTTTTTCAAAAGGCATCATCATTGGGCATTTTAGAGGTGAGTTATTAAAATAACTAAATCATCTCCTGAGGAGGGAGGATGTAAAATGGGAGGAGCATAATGAGTGGCTGCATGAGTCTAGATAAACCACTGGAGATATGAACATGTTGAGGGCATTATTATCTCTGAAGTGATGACTAATCAGAAACTAGATATTTTATGAAGTCCATTCTTCCCTCCAAGGATGAAAGATATTTGATCTTGGTGACTATATCATACTGAGCTTCTGCAAAATTGTCTTATATCCAAGGACCAAAAACAAGCAATCTTGACCCTGCTGCTTTGATTAAAGCAGCTCAGTCATTACAGTTTGTTGGGTTTTCAGATAATACAGCATTGCAGCAATTTGGGTGGACTATTTGAGCATGAGTACTGTAGTACCAAGTTTATGGCATGCTTAGGATAAGAGAGTTTGTCAAGTAAAAATGACACTGAGCTTCTGATAGGTGAGAGGTTTTGCATTTATGGTCAGCAATATCAATACAGAGAAGAGCACTAGCATGGCTTGAGACAGATATCTGGTTAGGAAAATAATAAATCAGCGATTTTCTCAGCTGTAGGTTTGACCTCATTTAGCACAATCCCTTTTCACTTCTAACCACTCTCAAAGAGCAAAGAGGATGAGAAAGGGAAGGTAAAATTGATAGCCCTCTACAAGGAAATAAGTCCCATACTAGGTTCAATGCACAATCACAAGTCTTTTACCTATCAAGAGAGAAGACTCCCAAGAATAGAGTGTCAAGATGAAAGAATATGTCTTATTCACTCATTAATTAGTGGTTTAAGGATAAACACTGGAGTTTAATGCCTAAGATTTTATATCTACCTCTTAATCATTCTCCATGTAACACATTTTTGCTCCTATGAATTTGAAACCAAGATATCCCTGGCAGTACCTACAGTTCAAAGATCACTATAGCAATACATATCCATATCAATGTCTATATCTGAAAAGTGTTGGTATAATAACATTTACTTAAAAAGCCAGAGCTAAAGCCCTGATTCAATCTAGTTGTCCTGTACATTCTGTAATAAGCTTCCTGTTTTGATGAGAATTCTGTCTCTGACAGAAATTGCAAGAGGCAGAAATTCTAAGTTGAAACCTGTCGTCAAATATATTTCGTAGTTCTAATTTCCTTTTGCATAACCAATGCACTCTTTTTTTTTTTTTTAAATTAGCAAACAACTGTTGAGTGAGCTAAATTTATTTATTTATTTTTTTGCTGTGTTGGGTCCTTGTTTCCGTGCGAGGGCTTTCTCTAGTTGCGAGCGGGGGCCACTCTTCATGGCGTGCGCGTGCCTCTCACTGTCGCGGCCTCTCTTGTTGCGGAGCACAGGCTCCAGACGCAGGCTCAGTAGTTGTGGCTCACGGGCTTTGTTGCTCCGTGGCATGTGGGATCTTCCCAGACCAGTGCTCGAACCTGTGTCCCCTGCATTGGCAGGCAGATTCTCAACCACTGCGCCACCAGGGAAGCCCACCAATGCACTCTTTCAAGCAAAAAGAGGTTCCTTTGGCCTCAATACACAGCTTCAACAAACTAACTTCCAGCTGTACCATACACTATCCCTCCATCCCAAGTGTTTTCAGAGCTGTGTTATGCTGTGTGTTTGTGAATGCATGTGTGTGCGTGTGGAGGAGGTGTTGCAGAGATTCCGAAATATAGATGCTTTGACTTTTTTATAGGAAATGAAAAGAAAAAACTAGTTTCTGCAGAACATGTGCAGAATAATGTTCAAACATTTTAGTTAAGTTTTTGAAGAATCAATCATTTAATTAAATATATGTAGGAAATCCATAAGGAAAATGTTTTACATAAAAGGATTTACTGATTTTAGTTTTGATTTTTCATCATTGCAATTAGAAGTCTTTCATCATAACCATTTGAAAAGTATATTCAAACCAAAGGAAACAAGAAACAGATACAACCAGGGATTTATTTCTTTTAATTTCCCCAAAACCTTTGTTTAAATTGCTACTAAATTTAATAACTTAGTCTCAGTTGAACAAAGGAGAATTTAGGAAGGATTTAAAACCCAACTGTAGCAAAGTAGCACAGAGTGTCATCCTTCTGCAGGCCAGCCTGTCCTGTTTGTTATCAGTAAAGTGGCAACACCATGAGGCTCTTGATGTCATCAGGCTAGTGGAATCATTTCAAACTGAGTAGAATAGTGTACTACCATTGTCTCTTGGTATCCACAGGGGATTGTTTCCAGGACCCACTGTACATACCAAAATCCATGGATGTTCATGTCCCATAGTTGACCATCTGAATATGCGGATTCTGCATCCTCGGATTCAACCAACTGAGGATCATAGACATAGTACAACAACCACTATTGGTTTAATCCATGGATGTAGAACCACAAACATGGCAGGCCAACTGTATATTTACTGAAAAAAAAAATCTGCTTACACGTGAACCCTTGTAGTTCAAACTCCTGTTGTTCAAGAGTCAACTGTACACCATGAGGAATTTATGCTAAACAAATGGGAAGCAGTATTTTTGGAAATGCTCAAGAAGAATTTGTTTCTGTTAATTTCCAGGTAACTTTGGATGAATATGACATAATGCTTTGGTTTACACAAGACTGAGCTACATATATTTTCTTAGTGAGTTTATGCTTTGTTACAAAAACAAAAGTAATAGGATAATGAGATTAGAAGGCTAAGGGTGTGCTTTATATTCAAGAGTTCAATACTAAAAGCTAGGAGCAAAGAGCAAAACATATTGCTTTGTCTGAATAATGCAATATGGATCAGCAAAATCTTCATATGGCCAAACTATATAAACTTATAGTTTAACTCATTATGTCTCCTTGAATCATACAGTCAAAGTCATAAGGTTTCCATATAGAGTGTTATACAACGTGCTATTATAGTTGCATCTAATATTCTAGAATATGTATATATAGTATATGTTTGTATAGATTCTAAACAAACACTTTTTTTCCTCTCAGATAGGAAAATCCTTATTTTTAGTCAGACTTCATATGACCATCCTACACCTTTTGTAATTGGCATTACGAATCTGTAAATATAGCACTATATACCTTACAAAGAAGTTTCACAAAATAATTTTTTATTTTGGGCCTAAATTATCACTGTGAGGTAAATATTAGTAACTCCTTTTTACTACTCTGGGATTATTGAGATTATCTGTGATAAATACCAAAACTGGAATTAGAGTAAAATCAATTTATGTTTCCAAAAATGTCTCCAAACTTCAGAGTTTTCATGAATTTGCTTTCATAAATATGATCTTGCTCAAAGCTAAATTAACACACAGTGGTAAAGGGGAAGTTTTGTTTTCTACCCTCACACTTTTAATGATGCTAAGTATTAATTGGTGTTTAGAGACTGTAAAGATACAATGGTCACCAGTACAGTTGGTCCTATATCATTGAGCCTATAAATCATATCTGGAAATTGAAAAACACCACCGTATATTTGTGATATTATTTTTTAGAGCAGGTTCATAGTAAAATTGAGGGGAAGTTCAGAGATTTTCTATATATCCCTTTCTCCACAGACTTCTCCATCATCAAATCATTGAACATCATAGTACATTTGTTAGAATTAATGAACCTAAAATGACACAACATACTCAAAGACCATAGTTTATGTTACTCTTCACTCTTGATGTTGTACATTTTATGGGTTTGAACAAATATATGATGACATGTATCCTTCCTATGGTATCATACAGAGATTTTTTGTACCCTAAAAATCCTCTGTTCTTACCCTATTCATCAATCCTCATTCCCACAACCCAACGCTGGCAACAACTGAACTTTTTACTGTCTCCATAGTTTTGCCTCATGCAGAATATCAAATAGTTGGAATCATAAAGTATATAGCTTTGTTCATACTGGATTATTTCACTTAGTAGTATGCATTCAAGCTTTCTCAATATCTTTTCATGGCTTGATAGCTCATCTCCTTTTAGTGCTGAATAGTAAACTATCATCTGGGTATACCACAGTTTGTTTATCCATTCATCTAGTGCTTCCCAGTTTTGGCAATTATGAGGCTGCTATAAATATTTGTATGTAGGTTTTTATGTGGACATAAGTTGTCATTGGGTAAATACCAAGGTGTACAATTGTTGGATCCTATGTTTAGTTTTATAAGAAATTACCAAACTGTTTTGCAAAGTAGCTGTACCATGTTGTACTCCCACCAGCAATAAATGAGAGTTCCTGTTGCTTTATATTTGGTGTTGTCAGTGTTCCAGATTTTGGTCATTCTAGGTGTATAGTGGTATCTCATTGCTTTTTAAATTCATTTTTCCCTGATAACTTATGAGTTGCAGAATTTTGTCATATGCTTTTTTTTTGCCATCTGCATATCTTCTTTGGTGAAACGTTATGTTGAGGTCACTAGCCCATTTTTAATCTAGGTGTTTCTTTTCTTACTGTTGAGTTTTAAGGATTCTTTGCATATTTTAGATATAGTCTTTTTTAGATGTATCTTTTGCAAATATTTTCTCCAAGTCTGTGATTTGTCTTCCAATTTTCTTGACATACCCTTTCGCAGTATAAACATTTTCAATTTTCATGAAATCAAACTTGTCACGTATTTCTTTCATGGATCATTTTTTCTGGTGTTGTACCTGAAAAGTAATCACCATTCTGAAGGTAATATAGGTTTTCCCTTAAGTTTCTAGGATTTTCATAGTTTTGCAAATTTTTGTTTGATTGCTCATTGTGAATGAGTGAATTTATTGTTTTTCTTATTCTCTTAATAGGCTGGATACTCACTGATGGATAGCTTTGCAGTAACTCAACCCATCAGTTGACTCAGAGTTTATAGATTACTACTTAAATGTATATTAATTGTTCTGAGAGCTTGGCCTATGTATACTTTACAATTTTCATGTTTGGATCAAAATATGACAGTCTCTTTCCTGGTTAACTGGAGGACTAGTTTCCTCCCAATTACCCATGCAGTGTGGTAAAAATTTGTTAGCATGTTCAAGAGCCTAAAGTCAAGTCATCTGGTTTCACTCAGGGAATATATTCACTCAGGGTTGTCTCTCATATTTGCCTGGTGATTTAAATTTTTTGCTTCATTTCTAGTGCAAAGAAAATTTCTGTTCTCACTGTAGGTGATAAATTTTATTATTATTTACATTCTATTCTGAATGTTTTAAAAATTTCTTCTTATATCATGTATTTAAGATGGATAAGTGGAAAGACTCCCAAATGTATTTTTTTCTGACAGCTTAAAGAAGTTTCTAAATTTTATCAGGATATGGTAAAAAAAAGATATGTGCACCTCAGTGTTCATAGAAGCACTATTTACAGTAGCCAAGACATCAAAGCAACCTAAATGTCCATTGACAGATGAATGGATAAAGAAAATGTGGTATATGTATACCAGGGAATATTACTCAGCCACAAAAAACAAAAAGAAATAATTGCATTTTCAGCAACATGGATGGACCTAGAAATTATCATACTAAGTGAAGTAAGACAGATGAAGACAAATTTTATCATAGGATATCACTTATATGTGGAATCTAAAAAAATGATACAATTGAGTTTATATACAAAACAGGAATGGACCCACAGACAGAAAACAAACTTACGGTTACCAAAGGGGAAAGCAGAGAGAGGGATAAATTAGGAGTTTAAGATTAACATATACACACTACTGCATATAAAATAGATAACCAACAAGAACCTGCTGTATAACACAGGGAACTAGACTCAATATTTTGTAATAACCTACAAGGGAAAAGAACCTACAGAGAATATATATATTATATTATATATATGTTTGTATAACTGAATCACTTTTCTGTACACCTGAAGCTAACACAACACTGTAAATCAACTATACTTCAATAAAAAATAAAATTTTAAAAAAAGATATGGAAATATTACCACATGTTTAGTTATTGTCAAGTTGTATACATACATTTTTCCCTTTCAATTAAAAAATAAGTATTATCATTTTAACCATTCAAAAATATAATTGTATATAACCTACTACTGTCTTTATGTCATATATAAATCATTCAATCTTTTAGTGCTTCTTTGTTACAGTCAAAACTTTACAAAATACCAACCACAAGTGATACTTAAGTAAGCTGACTGCAGACATATGGTACTTCAACTTCCATTTGGGGGATAAATTTGGTTCACTATAAGGCTACACAACCATACCATTTCTTTATGTATGTGTAGGACAAATTTTCACTGGGTTGAATTTCAATGTTCTATCTACAGATATTCTGGAAAGTTTCTACTAAATCATCACAAATCTAAACAGTATGAGATTTACATCTGCCTTTATACTCAAACCAAGATACTGAGGACATTGTCTAAATATCATCCATTCAATACTTTATAAAAACATCCAACAATGTTTTTCTGTTCTTAGAATTTATGTTGAAAAATGATGCACTGCCTAGAGAATTTGATATAATTTCTTCTAATAATAATTAGGGCCATGTAAGTTTACTTCCTTTAAAAACTTCCTGCCAGGAAATCTTTGACACAATAAATAGTTTTAAAAGCCTAATATTGTTTATAGAAGATGTACCATTGACCTCAATGTTTTAATTTAAAACAATCTGAACTTTATTTTCCTTTTTGAAAAATCCATTTATATATTCTAGATTTTAATCTTGTGAAAACAGAATATATCCTGAGTATTTTTGTAATTTTCATATTGACCCACACAGTTTGGTGTACATAATAGGCATAAAATAAAACACAATTAAAATCATACAAGAAATGAGGTTAATATTCAACACAACTATAAAAAATAACATACATATTTCTTAATACATTTTACACAAATTAAACTTAGTAGACATTAATATTTTACTTTTTTTAAAAGATGAGAAAAATGAAGGTGTGAGAGATAAAGATTTGTCCAGAATTTAGAGCAAATAAGTTACTAATTCATTAATAGAACTCAAGTCTTTTTTTAAAAAAATTAACTGTCCTTTCTATGACTGCATGGTCTTTGCTTAAAAGGAATACAATCCACCAGACATCTTAAAAATCATTGTTTGTCTTCCTTGTTTGACTCTATCTCAGATTATACCTACTATCACAAGTTTATGATTGAATGTTGACACTTGATTTATATATTGTGATAACTAGTCCCTTTTTGATTTTGAAATTATTAACACTCAAAGTTTCATTTTTTGGAAACTTTAGTGAAAAATGAAATGTCTACTAGTCTTTTGTCCATGGGAGTAGTTTTGTGGAAGTTCAGACATTCATCATTAACTCAAAAAACATTTTTGAATGCTTTCTGTTTGCCGGGTAGTAAGCTCAATGGCTGGGAATACAAAGATGATGAGAGAGAGAGTTTCTGCTTTGATGAAATTAATTTCTAATACCTATACAATTATATAAATGTGTGTGGGGGCTTCCCTGGTGGCGCGGTGGTTGGGGGTCCGCCTGCCGGTGCGGGGGGCACGGGTTCGGGCCCTGGTCTGGGAGGATCCCGCGTGCCGCGGAGTGACTGGGCCCGTGGGCCACGGCTGCTGAGCCTGCGCGTCTGGAGCCTGTGCTCCGCAACAAGAGAGGCCGTGATAGTGAGAGGCCTGCGCACCGCGATGAAGAGTGGCCCCCACTTGCCACAACTAGAGAAAGCCCTCGCACAGAAGCGAAGACCCAACGCAGCCAAAAATAAAAAAAATAATTAATTAATTAATTAAAAAAATATATGTACTTAAAAAAAAATTTTAAATGTGTGTGGAATTTTATTACTAAATAATGCTAGTAAATATTAGAAAATGATGATAGCAAATTATACTGGACACTGTGGGATCACAGGAGAGGTGATATAAAGAATGCCTACAGATATCAGAGATATTAGATGTTCTATAAAGTAGATGTGAGACTTGCAGGAAATATATCAATGTACCTCTCAGAGAAGTACAGAAATTCCAGTTGATGCAAGCAATATATACATACTACACTCTGAAAGGGAGTCATATATTCTGAGAACCACACATACTTCTTTACCTTGATTCAACAAAATTGATCAGAACAGAGTGCTTCAAGGTAATATTTTGCAGCTAATGGATATAATGTCCCTCCTTTTGAATTATTTTTATTGAAGTAGACTTGATTTTCTATATTCAATTAGTTTCAAATGTACAGCAAAGTGATTCAGTATTTTTACGTAATATACTCTATTAAAAGTTATTACAAAATAATAGCTATAATATCCTGTGCTATACAATATATTCTTGCCACTTATCTATTTTACACATAGTAGTGTGTATCCCTTACTTCCATACCCCTATATTGTCCTTCCCATTTTCCATCTCCATGCTGGTAACCACCAGTTCCTTTTCTACATCTGTGAGTCTGTTTCTGTTTTGCTATATATATTCAATTATTTTTTATATTCCAAATATAAGTGATATAATACAGTATTTGTCTTTCTCTGACTTATTTCACTAAGCATAATATTCTCTAGGTCCATCCATGTTGTTGCAAATGGCAGAATTTCATTCTTTTATGGCTGAGTAATATTCCATTTTGTGTGTGTGCATGTATACATGTGTGTGTGTGTGTGTGTGTATATATATATATATATATATATATATATAATATCTTTATCCATTCATCCTTTGATGGACACTTGGGTTACTTTCATATCTTGGCTATTGTAAATAGTGCTGCTACTAACAGTAGGGTGCATGTATCTTTTCAAATTAGTGTTTTTGTTTTTTCCAGATATATACCCAGGAATGGAATTGCTGGATCATGTGGTAGCTCTATTTATAGTTTTTTAGGAAATTCTGCACTTTTTTTTTTTTTATAGTAGCTGTACCAATTTACATTTCCAACAACAGTGTATGAGGGTTCCCTTTTCTCCACGTCCTCTCCAACATTTGCTTTTCTAGACATTTTGATGACAGTCATTCTGACACGTGTGATTTAATATCTCCTTGTTGTTTTGATTTGCATTGCTCTAATAATTAGCAATGTTGAGCATCTTTTCATGTGCCTGTTAGCCATCTATATGTCTTCTTTGGAAAAATGTCTTCATTCAGGTCTTCTGACCATTTTTTGATTGGGTTGTTTTACTGATATTGAGTTTTATGAGTTGTTTATATATTTTTTGATATTAACCCCTTATCAGTTATATCATTTGCAAATAAGTTCTCTGATTCCATAAGTTGTCCTTTTGTTCTGTTGATGGTTTCCTTTGCTATGCAAACACTTTTAAGTTTAATCAGGTCCCATTTGTTTATTTTTGCTTTTATTTCTTTTGCACTGGGAGACAGATCAAAAAAAATATTGTTAAGATTTATGTCAAAGAGTGTTCTGCCAATTGTCTCCTAGGAGTTTTATGGTTTCAGGTCTTATATGCAGGTCTTTAAACCATTTTAGTTTATTTTTGTATATGGTGTGAGGAAATGTTCTAAACCTCATTGTTTTACATGTAACTGTCCACTTTTCCCAGTGCACAGTCTTTGCTTAATTGTATATTCTTGCCTACTTTGTTGAAGATTAATCAGCCATAGGTATGAGGGTTTATTTTTGAATTCTCTATTCTGATATATTGCTCTATATGTCTGTTTTTGTGCCATTACTGTGTTTTGATTACTGTAGCTTTGTAACATAGTCTGAAGTGAGGGAGGATGACACCTCCAGCTTTGTTCTTTTTTTTCTCAAGATTGCTTTGTCAGTTTGGGGTCTGTTGTGGCTCCATATAAATTTTTGGATTATTCTAGTTCTGTGAAAAATGTCATGGGTATTTTGATAGGGATTGCATTCAATCTGTAGATTATTTTGAGTAGTACAGCATTTCAACAATATTAATTCTTCCAATCCAAGAGCATGTGATATCTTTGCATTTCTTTGTATCATCTTCAATTTCCTTCATTAATGTTTTATAGTTTTCAGAGTATAGTATTTTCACCTCCTTGGTTAAGTTTATTCCTTGTTGTTTTATTCTCTTTGGTGTAATTTTAAATAGGATTTTTTAAACTTTCTTTTTCTGACAGTTTATTATTCGTGTATAGAAAAGCAACAGATTTTTGTATATTAATCTTGTATCTTACAACTTTCCTGAATTCATTTATTAGTATTAATAGTTTTTTGGTTGATACTTTAGGGTTTTCTATATAAAGTATGATATCATCTGCAAATGGTGACAGTTTTACTTCTTCCCCTCGAATTTGGATGCATTTTATTTCTTTTTTGCGATTGCTATGGCTAGGACTTCCATATGTTAAATAGAAGTATGTTAAATAGAAGTGGCAAGAGTGGGCATCTTTGTCTTGTTCCTGAATTTAGTGGGAAGGTTTTTAGCTTTTCACCACTGAGTTGATGTTAGCTGTGGGTTTGTTATAAATGGCCTTTATTATGTTGAGATATGTGCCTTCTATACCCACTTTGGTGAAAGTTTTTATCTTGAATGTATGTTGAATTTTGTCAAATGCTGTTTTGCTTCTATTGAGATGATCATGTGATTTTTACCCATCCTTTTGTTAATGTGATGTTTTATGCTGACTAATTTGCAAATATTGAAACCATCCTTGTGACCCTGGAATAAATCCAAATTGACCATGGAGTACGAACATTTTTATATACTGTTCAATTTGGCTTTCTAATATTTTGTTGAGGACTTTGTTGAGGACAAGATATTGGCTTGTAATTTTTTTGGTAGTGTCTTTGTCTGGCTTTGGCATCAGGGTCATGGTGGCCCTGTAGAATGAATTTGGGAGTGTTCTGTCCTCTTCAGTCTTTTGGAATAGCTTGAGAAGGATAAGTATTAGTTTTGCTTAATATTTTTAGTGGAGTTCCTCTGTGGAGCCATCTGGTTTGGACTTTTGTTTGCTGGGAGTTTTTAAAATTATTAATTCAATTTTACTACTAGTGATTAATCTGTTCAAATCTGTTTCTTCTTGACTCAGTCTTGTCAGGTTTATATTTCTAGAAATTTGTCCATTTCTTTTAGGTTGTCCAATTTGTTGACATAAAATTTTTCATAGTATTTTTTAATTACTTTTTTTTGTATCTCTGTGGTATCAGTTGTTATTTCTCCTCTTTCATTTCTTATTTTATTTCAGTCCCCTCTCTTTTTCTTCTTGGGGAATACAGCTAAATGTTTTTTTTTTTTTTTTAATTTTCAAAAAACCAGGTCTTGATTTCATTAATATTTTCTATTGTTTTTGTTGTTGTTGTTCTCTATTTATTTCCTCTCTGATCTTCAGCATTTCCTTTCTTCTGCTGACTTTGGGCCTGGTTTCTTCTTTTTATAATTCTTTTAGGTGGTACGTTAGGTTGTTTGAAATTTTTTTTGTTTGTTGAGGAAAGTGTGAATCATTGTAAACTTTCCTCTTAGAGCTGCTTTTGCTGCATCTCACGGATTTTGGAGAGTTGTGTTTCTATTTTTGTTTGTCTTAAGGTATTCTCTGACTTCTTCTGATTACTTCATTGACCCCTTGGTTTTTTAGTAGCATGTTGTTTAGTCTCCACGTGTTTTTTCTTTTCCCATTTTTCTTTATGTAATTTATTTTTACTTTTATACTGTTGTGATCAGAGGAAATTCTTGATATAATTTCAGTCCTCTTAAATTTTTGACAGTTGTTTTGTGGCCTAGCCTGTGATCTATCCTGGAGAAATTTCCATGTGCACTTGAAAAGAATGTGTAGTCTGTTTTTGGATATAATGTCCTGTAGATATCTAATAAGTGCAACTAGTCTATTGTGACATTTAAGATCACGGTTGCCTTACTGATTTTCTGTCTGCATGATCTGTCCATTGATATAAGTGGGGTGTTTAAGTCCCCTACTATTATTGTACTGTTGTCCCTTTCTCCCTTTATGTCTGTTATTTTCTTTACATATTTCAGTTCTCCTATGTTGGGTATATATATGTTAATGAGTGTAATATCCTCTTTTTGTTTTGATCCCTTTATCATTACATAATGGCCTTTTCTGTTTTTTTTTTATAGGCTTTGTTTTAAAGTCTATTTTGTCTGATATGAATTTTGCTACCCCTGCTTTCTTGGCATTTCTGTTTGCATGAAATATTGTTTTCCACGCCCTCAGTTTCAATCTGTGTGTGTCTTTAGCTCTGAAGTGAGTTTTTGTAGGCAACATATAGAAGGTTCCTGTTTTGTTTTCCCCAATTAGCCACCCTTTCTCTTATAATTGGAGCACTTATTCCACTGACATTTAAATAAATTATTGATAGCCATATACTTTTTTGTCATTTTATTATTTGTTTTCTGGTTATTTTTGTAGTTTTTCTCTGTTCATTTCTTCTTCTTTTTGTTTCTTCCCTTGTGGTTTCATGATTTTCTTTAGTAGGATGTTTGTGTTCCTTTCTTTTTAGTTTCTGTGTATCTATTGCAGGTTTTTGATTTATGCTTAACATATGGTTCATATATTGACCTATATTTGCTTGTTTTAAACTGGTAGTCATTCAAGTTCAAAAACACTCTAAAAGACCTACTTGTTTTACTCCCCTACCTAACATTTTGGGTTTTTTGATGTCATATTTTACATCTTCATGTTTATTCCTTAACCATTTTTGGTAGTTATAGTTGCTTTTATGATTTCTTGTCTTTTAATCTTTGAAATGGCACATTTAAGTGGTTGATCCTCAGTACTTACTATATATTTGTCTTTCCTAAGTCCCAATGGGACAATTCCTTTTCTATAGATTCTTATTTCTTTTCCACTTGAGAAGACCGTTTATCATTTATTTTAGAATAGGTATAGTATTCATGAACTCTGTTAGCTTTTGCTTATCTCAGTTCTTTATCTTTCCTTCAATTCTAAATGATAATCTTGCTGGGTAGTGTATCCTAGGTTGTAGGTTTTTCACTTCTGCGCTTTGAATATATCATGCCACTCCTCTCTGGCCTGCAAAGTTTCTGCAGTGAAATCAGCTGATAGCCTTACAGGGATTCCTCTGTATATGACTGTTTTTCTCTTACTGCCTTTAGATTCTCTCTTTAACTTTTGTCATTTTAATTATGGCTTGGTGTGGGTCCGTTTGGTTCATCTTGTTTGGGATCCTCTGCGCTTCCTGTACATGGATATCTGTTTCCTTCTTCAGGTTTGGAAAGATTTCAGCAATAATTTCCTTAAATACACTTTCTATCCCCTCCTCTTCTTCTTGGATCCGTATAATATGAATGTTGCTAAGCTTAATGTTAACCCAGAGATCAATTAAGCTTTGATTTGTTGTTGTTATTTTTGTTTGTTTGTTTTGCTGTTCTGATTGGGTGATTTCTATCATTCTGTCTTGCAGATCACTTATGCATTCTTCTTAATCACTTAGTCTGCTACTCATTCCTTCTGGTATTTTTTTTAAATTTCAGCTATTGAATTCTTCACTTCTGATTGGGTCTTTTTATGTTTTCTAGTTCCGTGTTAAAATTCTCACTGTGTTCATCTATTCTTTCTCCCTAATTCAGTTAACATTTTTAATACCAATGCTTTGAATTCTTTATCTGGTAAGTTATTTATTTCTGTTTCATTATTTTTTCAGGGGTTTTCTCTTGCTCTTTCAATTGAGAGTTTCTGCCTTTTCATTTTGCTTAGCTTCTCTGCCTTTATAAATTTAGTTGAAACAGTTACCTATTGCAGTCTTGAAGGGGTGTTCTTATCTGGAAGCATCCTTATACAGACTGCATGTTCCAAATGCCTTTGGTTGGAGACCTGGATTTGATGTGGACACAAGTCACATCATTTCTCAGAGTGTGCTGGAAGCTATCACCTTAGTAGGTGTGGGGCTAGAGATGGAGGGGCTAGAGCTGTAGTTGGGTGTGAGGTGGGACTTCCCCTCTGTTCAGCGCCTATCACTACCCTATCGGGGCAGGGTCTGATCCCGAGTTGCTGGAGCAGAAGTCCTGAGGTTCATGCCTGAGCTGACTCTGTTCCCTTTAAGCATGTGGTTTCTCCTCACCCAGCATCAGGACCCTTGCCCCAGAGAGGGGGAATGCTGAAGTAAGGGGGACCATGAGGGCTCCTGGCTCATGTTGGCTGCAGACAGAGGTCTCAGCTGTCTCCAATGCACTGCCTGTGCAGGAACCCACAATTGTTTCCCTTGCTCTGCTCAGATGCAGCCTTGGGTGCAAAACTTCAGAGCCAATCACTTTGTTCTTCACAGCCAATCACTCCCCCCAGCCTCCACCACTCCTGCCCTATTGTGGAGTCACACTGCAGGGTAGACAGGGCCCACATGGATTCTCAGCATGTAATGTCCTACTCCTATACACCTGTTTACCAAAGTATGTTTCTTTCCAGTTCCATAGGCTGACAACATGTTCTGCATGAATACAAATATCACTTGTTCATGTAAGTTTGGATAAAACCTTTAAATACATTTATTTAAAAAGACCCTCAAGCCTTTAAATACATTTATTTAAAAAGACCCTCTCATATATACATACATTGTAGACCTTTAAGAGGAAGTATTTTCCATACTTAGCCACAGATTTAATTTTTACAGAACAGTATAGTGAATAACACATGCATAACCACAGCCATCCTCTCACTCACATGTGCACCCACACATCCTCATGTTCGTTCAACCTTAGACACATTCATGCTCATTGGACATGAATCACTACTGCTCCCCATACATATATACACACACACACACACACACACATTCACACAGAGTATTGCCCCGCTTCCTTCTTTCTCACTCTCTCCCTCCCTCTCTCCCCACCCATTGTCTTTCTCCCTCTCACTCTTACATCCACACAACTTAAAATAGACATCCAAACTCACACCTCCAAACTCACACCACTTTTAATCTCCTCTCACAAAACTAAAACTGTTTATATTTTAGAAAAATGTTTGGAGTTAACTCTTTCAAATTATTATGCAGTCTATAAACTTACATTAATTTGATAAAACTTGAAATTATTAAATTGTATGCCATGCCATTCATAAATACAGATCAATTTTTAGTTTTATTTTTATATGTAATTGTAGATTCTAATTGTATTAAAATGTTCACACATAATCATTTTTAATGAAAAGGTAACAATCATTTTTTATTAGAAAATATTAACTGAACTTTAACCTTAAGGTTTTGGTTATTTTTTTTTCTTTTTAACAAGAGAATGTTTACTCTGGTGAGATTTCTTCAATTTATCATTTATAAAGATTAAACACCCCTCACCAAAAAAAAATCTATATATATCTATCTGTATAGATAGCTATGTAGAGATATATATATATACACACATATATATATATATTTCTATTCAACAACAACAAAATAAGTAAATGAAACTTTTAAACAGTATGTTTAAATTTTGGCTGACTAGGAACTGATAATATATTCCATCTTGCTCTTTTAGTATTTAAGTGGCTGCAAAACTGCCTAAATCTTTCTCTATTTTATTTTCCACTATAAAACAAGCACTTGCTATAACTGAGAATTGTTTGTGCTGTAAAGTATTAAATATTTTATAAGTTTATTAAGTTAAAATAAGAAATGTATTAATTTATAAACCCAAAATACATCAGAATCATTATGACAAATTTTATACTTAAATTTAAATACCTTTATTTACATTTCCTACTTATAAAGACAATATATGCTTGGCATGGAGGAACTGTAAACCACAGAAATATATAATAAAAGTCAAGTATATTCCTATCTTCCAGGGATAATGAATACTGAAGTTTTGATGTCTGTTATTGGTTATTTTCCTGGCTTACACACATACACCTGCACTTTTAACATTTAATATATACTATTCGTGCATCTTCTATAATATCATGTGTCACATAATATATATATGATGAGCATTTCCTCCAGTTATTAAATATTTAAAAAATACATATTCTATATATTTTTTCTTGCCATTTCAAAAGTTTGTGAGCAATAATGGAATAGCCAAGACTTCTGCTTTCCATGGAACAGCTAAGTTCCAGGGAATCAAGTTTGGTTCTGAGATTAACCCTGTGATAACATGGTATGCAAAATACAGTGCTGGGTGTTAACTCCAAGCGTTAAGATAAATAGCTTGGGAATTAATTCAAGTTTGGTCACCTTCTTTCTCATTTTTTCTATTTTCGACTTCTGTAATTAGGTGGATAATTCAGGGAAGAACTGCTCTTTGTACCTGGGAAATTCAGATTCAAAAGGGGGGACATAGAAAGACATACAAAGATTTCTCCTGGCCTAAACTGTGATCTTCCAATTTTTTACCCGCTTGATATACACTGGTTATTTGCCCATTCATTTACTAAAAAGCAAAAGTTGATAACCTTTCTCAGTAATTTTTTGTATACATTCATGTTCATTTATATTGATGGAGAAAAATATTTGCCGAAAGCCTTTACCAACTCTTAGATAACGTTTACCAAAAAAAAAAAAGCATAAGAACTATATTTAGACTTACATAGGTGAGATTGCTTCAACAAATCCATAAAATAAAAAACTATCAGTATTACATATTCATAACAAACACAGGAAGCAGATGTATAAAATCCATTTGGACATGCTGAAAGTGTTCCTTTGGGCAGCTTCCATTTCTACCTTATCATCAATTTCAGAATTATATTGGATATAATTGATGCATGAACTGGCCATATCATCTGTTAACTTAGAAAAAATTTCCCTAGTGACATTTCTTAATATCGTATTATATCCATTCCTATTGTTAAAGTTTATCTCATGATAATTTTAAAAAACATCCATGAAATTATCTGATGCCACTAGGCTTCCTGGAGGTATCCCCATGGATTTTACAACATGATCATTCCCAGTGCTATCTTTTAGAATTGGGGAAAGATTCCAGGCATCTATGTTGAGACATTTGAATTTATCTATGAATTTGTTTGCTGGTTTTTTAACAAGTCCTTTCATAAGAACTTTTGTAAAAGCAGCCTCTTCAACATGATGATCAGCAGATTTTTCACCTGCTCAAGGCGTAAAATGTCAGATGGTTTTATTTATTAAGATTTGATGTTTACCATTAAATATACAAATGATTCTACAAGATCTGAAGATGATTTCCTTAATTTATTCCAGTAAGCAATTGTTCTGAGCCATAAAGAATATGTTTTGGCTCTTGGATCAAAAGATAGGCTAGGATAAGCGATGATTTTTGAGGTGGGCTATGTTGTTGAGTTAATCTCTGTAAAGCATGACCTAAATGTTCATACACATAAAATATAGATATATATAATTGGAGGAGACAATCCGAAATATGATAAGCTCTGCTCCAAATGATATGCTTATAATTGGGCAGAGTCTTTTGCCAATGGGAATTCTACAGTCATATTTAATTATTGGGTTATTTCTTGAGACATTCATAATGTATGTATACTAATGTCAGGATGTCAAAATCAATTCGAATTTGGTTGTGAGGACAAAAAAATTTGAACTTCTATTAATAGACTTCCTACAGGATATTTTATCTGGTAGTTCCATTTGTAAATTAATTTACTATTAAACTTACAGAGTTTAATATTCTCTTACACAGTGATATTCTCTTATCACAGAGAATAAAGGAGTATTTTCCTAAACTGGTCTCAATTGATTATAGTTAGGGACATGTGAAAGAACTTAGTACTGGCAACCATTCCTACTTCACTAGTGATTTTAGCACTTCAGGGGATCTGATATTTATAGAGTATTGGTTAGATATATCACCCATGTCAATAAGCAAGCTGTATTTTGTGCATCTATATGTATTGAAAATTTCCTTTGAGAATTTAAAGGAAGGATACAACACTGTTAGGGGCTAAAATCCCCCACAGAGTGACATTATTTTATACATTTTTAACATCTGTCCTCCTGATTCTTAATCAAGAGAGAACATTAGTTTTTTTTGTTTGTTTGTTTTCAATGACCTTTATGCTTGTAATCTCTACAGGTGTCCATACCCAAAGATTTCCAGTTCTTGGAGGACAACAGGTAAATCAGTCTTTCTTCTTTTAGGAAACAGTAATTTTATTTGAAGTGTCATAAGTCTGTTTCGATTTTCATACTTTTTTACCTTTTAGCTCTTATTAAAAATATTTAGCTACTTGATGAACATCTTCTCACTTAGAAATTACCCATTCTAACTTAGTTTTTCAACCAAGTCTCCTTTTCAGATCTAAGCCCATTTACAAAAAGAAAACAATGTTCTCTTACTTTGAATATTGGATCTATCCTAGAACATTGTTTGAAATATCCCTGGATTCTATTTTTTTGAAGTTTCCTTTAATCTTCTTCCACCACAATTTTGAAGCTTTTCCAATCTATCCTCAAGGAAAAGACTCCAGAAACAATCTATGTAGGTCATTTACTCTTCTTTGTTGGTTTCCCTCTCTCAAGGCGAAGGACTATTTAAAAAACCCTAAAGTAACAAAATAAATTCAACAATTATTTAATTAAATAATTCAGAGCTGAGATGGATATAGAAACATTTACTTGGCAGTGAAAAAAAACAAAGAAAACAAAACTGAAGTTGGGCCAAGATGCCTAGTCATAATGTCTTCCTGTCCAAAGGTCGTATGGAATGCTTCCAAATGATAGTCTTTAAAATAATATTGATGGAAGCTTCAATTATCAAAGAAAGAGGCTACCATTTGGTATCAGAACAAAAACCTGAGTTTATTGTAAGTCAAAGAAGGAAGATCGGTTCTGTAGTACACTGTCTATCTGAACAAAGCACACTGTTTGTCCTATCAGGGTTATATGAAGTGTAGAGCTCAAGTGCTGGGAGCCTTTCAGAAGAGTGGGGTTGCTACTGACTGACTGATATTCTGTATTACAATTACTCCTGGAAAGTTGTCGTTAATTATGACAGGTTTAAAACTAGTTTTAGTGGTTACAAGTTGCTATGTTTACAGAACAAACTGTCCTTTTCTTTAAGAACACATAAGAGCATCTATGCATTCTAAGACTATGGAGTGAATCAGAGATAGCGCTAAGCTGGCCAATCGCAGATAACCATAGAAATATTTTGATTATTGGAATTTATTGTAATATGTTTCTTTCTAAAGAGTTAAATCACACATAGCTGTAGTGATTAAGTCCTTCATTCCTCCACATAGATGTTAGGCGTAAATGACCAACGATACCTCACAGAGGGTCCAGTGAGAGGTCGACTTGATATGTGTGTTTGTGTGCATGCATATTCCTATTATGAATATTTTATAAAGCTACTGTGATTTGTTACATAATGCCTGGCCAGAAACTACCTTTGATTATCTTTGCCCAGAAATTTTCAGGGCACCCTGCCCCGTCATATTATAACTAAGAGGCAATTAAAATCCTATTTCTGTTTGGTCCAATCCTACCTAAGAAAACTATTCACCCTATGACTAAAACACAGCTCCCTCTGTGCTCTCCATTTCATTAAAATGCACCATAACTCACATAGACACTCAGGCCAAAAAACCTTGGCAAAACCATGGCTCCTCTATTTTCTCATATCCCAAAACATATGCAAGTCCTGATGGCTCTGCTTTCAAATTATACTCATAATGTCCATCACTGCCATCCTCCCTTGCCTACTCCACTGGAATTATTTCCTGTTTCTAACTACATGCTTCTCATCCCCAATTCTGCTCTTATTCAGCATCAGACTGATATTTAAAAAAAACATAAATCTTATTTTGACACTTTCCTATTTGAACCTTCAATGGTTGTTGCTATCCCACTTAAAATACAATTAAACTAATTCTGGCTACCAACAACTTCTCCATTCTCATCTTCTGTTACTCCCTCCCACTCTGATTCATTCCAACCCTCATACACACCATGTAAACAATCAACACAAAGCCTTATATCTGCTGTTATCTCTGGAATATCCATCTCAAAATATCTATGTGGCTTACTCTTTCATTCATGTCCTTTTTTGGCCTTCCAACATGACAGTCATCCCTATATACTCTAGTCCCATATCTTGCCTTCTTTTTCTTTTTTAACACATTATTACCTAATATATTTATATTACTTCTGTGTCTCATTAAAGGGAGAATTTTTTCTCCTTTTCCATTGCTTTATCCCCAAAACCAGTTAAAAAAAAAAAAAAAAGGTTATGTTTTAACTTGTTAATAGTGCTAAAATAAGCACTGATCATTGAATAGCTTATCCTAGAAATTCTAGTGGCAGACTGGGGATTGAGGTATGATGCGTGCTGTGCTTCTTTCTGCCACAACACCCATTAAATAGAACTCTAGCTCTCCATTTCCAATGTCTGGTGTTGAGCACACAAATCAAGCTGAATCATGGAAATGAGCCAGGAAGGTTTTAATGAACTTACGTAAAATCCATTCTGAAACAATACTCTTCTAATAGAGATTTTTCTATCCATTCACTTGAGTTATGTAGAGCTTGAAATTCCTGAAAATATTCTCCTAATGAAAAATTTTCCAAACTCAGGTGTAATGCTAAGCACTGGTGACTGATTATGGTAAACTGCTCCTTCAACTGTGTGAGCATGTTTAGTCCCATGGTAACCACTTAACTTACTATTCCTCAGCTAAGGAACTACATGCTAATGAAGATATCAATATAAAAATTTGGAATTTATGTTTATTTATTAGTTTATAACATTTATATGAATCCTATATATTTACTCTTCAGTTATTCATGGGAAAAATTATCAAATGCTTACATTGTTTTGTTAATGAAAAACAGCAGAAATCCTTTTTGGATCCAAAATGTGTCTTCTGTTGTTATTCCTTTCAAAGAGCAATACTCAGAGAAAATGACTTTTTGACATACCAAAATTTCATCATGCACTATCAGATTTGTTAATTCTGTTCACTCACTCTTAGATAACTGTGACTTCCATTCATGCTATTATCAATATAAATATCTGCCACCATGAAAATTATTCAGACTAACCTCTCAACCGAATTCCTTTAAAAATTGAAATAAGAATGTGAACAAAAATTTGGTTGACTTCAGTAAAGAGGATTATAGTGTTTTTTTCTGCTCAACATTACAGTTCTAACTGTATCTGGTCATTTATTTCTTTTATAAATGCCTAGGCACTCTCACATTTCAAAGATAATTATTTTGGATATTAAACCCTTGTCCAGTATATGGTTTGCAAAAGTTTTCTCCCATTCTGTAGGTTGCCTTTTCATTTTGGTAATTGTTTCTTTTTCTGTGCAGAGG
Organism: Balaenoptera borealis; assembly: GCF_965194805.1. NCBI lineage: Eukaryota > Metazoa > Chordata > Mammalia > Artiodactyla > Balaenopteridae > Balaenoptera > Balaenoptera borealis. Next base: position 24,099,323 of record NC_138867.1, on the reverse strand, counting down.
CTTTTAAGTTTGATGTAGCCCCATTTGTTGCCTTTGCTTTTGTTTTTTGTGCTTTTAGCATCATATCCAAAAAATAATTGCCAAGGCTAATGTCAAGGAGATTCTTCCCTGTGTTTTCTTCTAGGAGTTTTAGAGTATGAGGTTTTATGTTTAAGTCTTTGATTCATTTCAAGTTAATATTGTGAGTGGTGTCTAATAGGGGTCAAATTTCATTGTTCTGTATGTGTTTATCCAGTTTTCCCAGCACCATTAATGCAAATTGGTTCAACCACTGTGAAAAACATTATGGAGTTTCCTCAAAAAATTAAAGATAGATATACCATATGGTCAAGCAATTCCACTTATGCCTAAAAAAGATAAAATAAAAGAAGAACAGGATTTCAAGGAGATATACACACTCCCATGTTGACTACAGCATTATTCACAATAGCCAAGAAATGGAAACAACCTAAGTGACCAATAATAGATGAATTAAAAATATGGCAGCTATGAGAAAGGAGGACATCCTGCATTTGCAACAACATAGATGGACCTTGAGCATGTTATGCTAAATGAGATGTCAGACAGAGAAAGACAAGAACTGTGTCATATCACTTGCACGTGGAATCTAAAAAAATCCAGACTCCTAAAAACAGAGTAAAATGGTGATTACCAGGGGATGAGGAGTGGGGGATAGGACGGATGTTGTTTAAGGGTACAAACTTAAGAGGAATAGTAAATAATCCTAGAAATCTAAAGCACAGTATAGTAAATATAGGCAACAATATTGCATTACAATCAACAAACTTGCTAAGAGACTAGAACTTATTTCAACTACTAAAAAAATTTTACAATTATGTAATGTGATAGAGGTGCTAATTATAGCTACAATGGCAATAATAATATATAAATGTAACACATTAACATGTTGCATACCTTAAATTTATACAATGTTGTATATGAAATATATTTCAATTAAAAATAGATTATATGAAAATATTCATGTCCTGAAGTATGGACCATATCAAGAATATTTGTGTAAATGATTACATGAAAATACTCTCAAATCATGATAACTTTTGTAAGAATTATTAATGAACTTAAATGTTAGAGACTAGTTACTCACACTGCCTTGTTCAGAAAAGAAGCAGCTTTTCAAGCATCTCTGGGGGTAGAGGCTGTGATGAATTTTTTTGTTCCCCACTGTGTCTCAGACAATTGCATGAGCATGTGCAGGACACAGCCCAAAAAAAGCCAAGAGAGGGAGGATTCTGTGCATCTCTTCACAACTCCTCTTTCAGGGATGTCACGATAATTACTTGAAATCCACTATGATGGGATTATTTACACCATGTAAATCGACAAACATTACAAATCAGAGCTTTCTGTGAGCGACTGTGTAGTTTACCAGCATACCACTAACAGTGGTAAATCAATAAAAAATGTATATTGAATGAACATGTGTATTGTAAAATGTCTATTATTAAAATAGTTTATTTCCAAAGCCTTTTGGACTTTATTAGAGTCCATAAAGGACAGATGGTTTGAGAACTAATCTGATGTGATCAACATATTTTGTGAATTATGAAAAGCATCTGTTATGATGAAAAACAATCTAAACTTCATATTTCTATGTATGTAATAACTTGGAGTACCACAATTCCATAAGCTTCATGAATAAATAGAATACATAGCCATTATTCTTTAGTGTTATTAAAACTAAAATGAATTTCAAATGTTTGGAAATCCATTCCTAGCTTGTAGAATGCTCATTTTGCATCTCACAAATACACTTCACATGAAGTGCCAAGTCTAGGTTAATGACAAAATATCCCTAATGCAATTTTTGTTATTTATTAGTTTGTGTTTTAAATTGTGACAGGAAACTCATGCATCATATTTTATTATTTTGTGAGTTTTTTTAAAAAAGAGAGGATCTTTTCTCCTGAGAAAAGAAAACTGCCTCCCTACATTTTAATACTTCTGATATTAATGTATTAGAGAATTTTTGAAATCCTAATGTAGGCAAATATTACCAACAGGTCTCAAATCATGTTATTTTCTACTATAGTCAAAACCAAAGTAATTAATCTTCCTTTAAGGTAGGTAAATATTCTCTGTATTTCGTAGCTCTAATTTGATAACCCTGTTTTTGGAATATGAGAGTAAATGAGAAATTATGACATCCTAATCTAAGAAAGGGTTTATATTTTCAGTTGGGTGAGTACCTGAAATACAATTCTTAAATTTTTTGATAAAATGTACTATTTAGATTAAATTAATTATTAAATTAATCCAGAATTGCAATGAAAGTGTCTGTATAGCATTATTGTATGACCATTCCTCAATTATTGAGATTCTTCAGGATGTTTAGTCAACATTGAAACTTCTTGGTTAATTCAGAAAATCAAATCAGAAGAACATGGCTATAGGTATGTATATGTATATGTTAATTTTCCTCTGAAAATAAAAACTATAAAGTATAGAATATACTTGATTTTTGAAAACTCTAAGGCAAAAACATTGGTGTTGTATATGCACTCTAAATAATACTTATTCAAGGAAAAGTATTACTTTTCAATAAAGAGGAATAGGTTTCACAAGGTTTACCATTATCCTCTTCAAAGTGAAATAAATCTTTATCTGAAGAAAAAATATCTGGAGATTCCAGTTTTAGATTTCATGTTACATTTGAGTTTTTTCTTAAAATATTTAGAATTTTAAGATTTCCTGTGTGAATATTTTGCACTTACTTGTCAATTCTAAATGACAATTAAGAACCTGATCTGTGGCAGGAGAAATATCTCTGCAGTATTGTCATAGGCTTTTCATTTAGATGATTGTAGAAATATATCCTTTAGTATAAAAGTTTCCAATGCTTAAACCTTTATTCCAAAATTTTCCAGGTATTAGGGAACTTAGGAAACTGTAACAACAGGATTTTTTTTTTTTTTTTTTTTTTGGTGTTCAAGAGTTGAAACTTAAAACCTGCTACTCAAACTGTTACTTGGAACTGGGACTTTGTTAAAAATTCATATCAGTCCTATTGCAGAGCTACCTCAATTTGAAAGTTGAGAATTTCTGTCTTATAAAGTTATAATGGAGGAGGGAAACATACAATTTTATAGAAATTATACTCTTATCTAATGTTTTACACGTTAAATAGAATGTTAAATAAATTTGATTTTGACTAAATTTCTATTACCTTTGTATGGCAAAAATTGATCTGCTCTAAAATTTAATTTTGTAAAAAACATATGTATTTAATAAAATATAGAAAATCAAATCTTTCATAATACATACCAATATTCAATTCTGAGTTATCTGGTAAGAACTAATGATAAAAGTTTTTTTATTTTAGAAAGGCAGGAAATTACTGACCTATTTTAGGTAAAAGATAACAAGTTTTCAAAAGGAAGACATTACAGGCCATTCATTTTCATGAGAAAATATTTAATAGATTTTAGACTGCAGTTTATTTTCTCAGCACACACAATTATTTTTGTTATTAAGACATAAAGAATGCAATTAAAATTGCAAAACAACATTGTAGAATAATAAAAGAAAAATATAACTATTTGATAACTTACTGTGAGAATAACAATAATGAAATTAAGTTTCCTAATTATAAGAAGTTAATAGTGAAGTAAATTAGAAAATTAAGCTTTATTCTTTAATCTAGTAACACTGAATTTAAACAAGATAGTTATCCATCACTGATTATTATTTCATTTATAGGCTAAACCTAAACAGATATGAACTAAAGCATTTTCTCTAACAAGTAACATAACCCTACAAATGAAACACCATTATCAACTCCTATTTACATATGTGTAAGTAAAAAATCCCAAGATGTTCAGAAAAATTTTAACATTTCTAAATAATTCCAGGCTCGATTACTTAAATGTTATCATGTCACAATTAGTATATTTTGCACAGTTGTATGGATGTAAGATTTTTCTTATTGTCAATTTTTGATAAATGGATCATTAAGTCAATCAAAATATATATATATTTTTACAATTTTAACTATGATTGCAATTGGAGTTTGGATTTTTTCTTGTCTGAATTAAATTTTTAAAGAGATATAAAGAGGTTCTTTTAATGATAATTATAACTCATTACTTAAGTAAAAACTAAAGCAACTCTTTTCTTGATATTTAAATGTGACCCAATTTTTTTTCAGTTGGCTATTTTGTCAGATGAAATTCTAATTTTTATTATTTTTCCACAGAGTTCAAATTCATTTGCTTTTCATATATTTTTAAATATTTCAAAAGTATTAGGTATTAAAAAACCAAGATTCCTATTTTTGTTAACACGGTAAAGAATTCATGTCCTATTATTGTTGTATTTTGAGGTAAGATTTAGAAGCTCTGTATTCGAATTCTGAGTCTTGAAGTTTTGTAGCTCCCTGACCTTGTAGAAAATTGAGTATTACCTATTTTAAAGTAAATATATTATCACTCTCACAGAATTTATATTGAGAAATAAAAGTGATAATATGGGCAAGTGCTTTTCGTAACCTATAAGGTTCTACCTACAAGTTATTATTTATATGGACTAAAAGGTCACATTGCTCATTTAAAAATGAAGTCCTTTCAAAGGTATTTTTAATAGGTATTTTTTTTCTTCATGGAACATGCTTTTAAAGTACAACAGAAAATGATGCACTAAAATTATAGCCAAAAGACTGATAACATCTTGCTTGCTTGATTTTGTATTTGTTTTATATACATAACATCTTGAAGCTGTTGCAAATAATTAACACTTTTACTACAAACAAAAAGGATGGGCTATGAATTAAAAGTGGCATACAGATTATTATCATCGTGATGATTAACCTCTTTTTATGGAAATTTTAGAATGAATATACTTAAAACTAAATATTTTATGTTGCTAGTGATTATAAGCAGCTTTGTAGAGGTTCTTGACGTCACTAATATCGCTGAAGCCCATCTTCTGCTTTCCTCACTGTAAACTGGGAATGACAATTCTTGATTTGCCTTCCTAAAATGTCACTGTGAATGAAGTCAGTGCAATTCTTGTACAAATATAAGGAATCATTATTTTCATTATCCTCATTTTAAATGATCAGAAGTAACATTTGGGAGGCATAGTGAGGTCTTGACATACTCACTGGTCAACTGATTTTAGGAGATATTTACAGTTTTTTTTTTAAGCTATATAATGCATCAGTTCTTCCATTGTCTTTCTAGATTTAAAAGATCTGTTTTTAGCTTCATTAACTACTTCAAACATTTTCGTCGAGTTGGTATTTGATTTTGTCACCACTTGAGTTAAATTTATTAAATTTTAATGAAGCTATTACATTTTAATTTATTAAATTTTAATAAATTTATTAATTGTATTAAATTTTGTTAAATTTTAATTTATATTTGATGACAATGAAACACTTTATGCTATTTATTTCATCTGATTTAGGCTTTAGTGATATCCTAATTTTTTAATAGATTGAAATTTCAATGTTGTAAATTTATGGTTATTTATTTTTCTCTGATCCAGTCACTTTTAAGTATTTTTTTCAAATTTAGAAATGGTTGGATTATTTTATAAAAACATTTGTATGTGGGGCTTTCCTGGTGGCGCAGTGGTTGAGAATCTGCCTGCCAATGCAGGGGACACGGGTTCGAGCCCTGGTCTGGGAAGATCCCACATGCCGCGGAGCGACTAGGCCCGTGAGCCACAATTACTGAGCCTGCGCGTCTGGAGTCTGTGCTCCGCAACAGGAGAAGCCGCGATAGTGAGAGGCCCGCGCACCGCGATGAAGAGTGGCCCCTGCTTGCTGCAACTGGAGAAAGCCCTCGCACAGAAACGAAGACCCAACACAACCATAAATAAATAAATAAATATTATAAAACAAACAAACAAACAAAAAAAAACATTTGTATGTGAATAAATATAAGATTGGGATTATATTTTGTTGCTACTTTCTAACTTCATGTTCAGAAAATATGGCTGTGCAAGTTCTACTCTATGGAGTTCATTGTGATTTTCTGTGTAGTCAAATATAAAAATTGTTTTTGTGTTGTTTTAATGGAAATGAGAAAACATGCGCCTCAATGTGTTTTACTTTTGATTGCAATCCAAAATAAGATATCTTATATTAAAATGACACAAGCATATGCACAAACACACTAAAAGGCATATACAGTAAATGTAGAAGAAGAGTTTGATGAAAATATGCATAGTTTGAGATACATTTTATTCTGCTCCATTCCATTTTATTTATTTAACGTCTGGTTGTAACATTAAAATGATTTCCTGACCCATGGTTTGAGAAATATTGTTTGAAATATATAATTATTTGCTTATATTAAGAAAAGAATCTATTTTTTATCTTCGTGGGAACATTAAAAAAATACATTGAGTCTCAGTGTACCAAATAGTCCCTGCATTATCAGCCAAATTTTTTCTGTTCAGTACCAACATTTTTGGCTCTGACCACACTTTTAAAAAATAGTATGACTTGCTGAGAACTTAAAAACTATCACTTTCATTAGCCAGACAATATTTTTAATCACAAATAAATTCTTAAGGCCAAATGGATCTTAGACATTTGCTTACAACTTCTCCACCCCATCAATAAGCTTTCCTTCTGCAAACCTACTGAAAGGGAACTACACATTAATCAAGTTCATCAGGCTGTGGAATTAATTTGCAAACTTATTTCCTACTATTTAAAACTGTCATTCTTTTTTTTCCCCATGTTTTATTTTAAGCTGTGTCAGTCATTACTCAATAAACTTATATTCTACTTTATAGTTGAAAATATGCTGATAATTACATATAAATGAAAGAATTATGGATGAAAGGAAAATCGACTTAAGTACTTTATAATAGTATATTAAGCAGGTGAAGGCAAGACATAAAAATAGAGTATCAATTTAAATGAATATACCAAATGCATATGTAGTTGTCTGTTAATCATAATAATTTACAAATAGCATTATAAAACTCTGTCTGACTAAACTAAGAAACTTTGTATCTCATATCCTTTATACCTTTCATTATTTCTGTTTATTGCAAAATAACTGTTTTAAAAGAATAATTTCGACAAAAATCTCACTTCTAAAACAGAGTGTGTGAGTTATCTATTGCTGTGTATCTCACCACACCAAAACTGAAAACAAGTATTCGTCTTCTAACTGCAAGTTTGTAGTCTTTGACCAACATCTCCTGATATGCCCCACTCCCCAACCCCTATTAACAACCATTTTACTCTGTTTCTAAGAGTTTGGTTTTTTATATTTCACATATAAGTGAGATCATACAGCATTTGTCTTCCTCTTTCTGACTTATTTCATTTAGCATGATGTTTTCAATGTCCATTCATGTCACTATTGGCAGGATTTTCTTCTTGCTCATGACTGAAAAATAGTCACGTATATGTACACTCTTCACTAAGCCTCTCTCTGCATGTGGTCTTGTCCTCATAGAGGCTACACAGGACTTATTTTCATAGTCCTCTCAGGACTATGAAAATAAGAGTCAAAGTGGGTGAGAGTCAAAGAAGCAAGACTTCTTCAGGACTATTCTCAGAAGTCATACAACATCAACCCTCTGTGGTATTCTGTTGGTCAAATCAAATCTTAAGGTAAGCTAAGTGTGGAAATTGATATTCTTACTGTCAAGAAATAAGATCTAAGTCATATTTCAGAGGGTGTGCATAGAAGTGTAGGATAACTTTATGGACATTTTTGCAATGTGCCATATAATATCTCAAACTTCAATAATATCAAGATACCATTTAAATGGAAAATAAAATCTATATGTACCTATGTTGGCAGATTTTTAAAAATGATTTAAATTACATACCCACTAACATAACTTATTCTTAAAATCCTGGCTCTTATTCAATTTTCATTTAAAAATCAATGTATAAATTACATAAAACAAAAATCAATCTAATAAAGCATATATCTTGATATTATAAATGGTATTTTCTTGCTTGGTTCAATTCTCCAATCTGGGTTTAATAAGAAAAATATGCATTTGTATTTTCTATATTTGCTTGTTAATTTGATTCTTTTTAATTTTAAGGATGATAAAACATCACATTAACAAACATTAATCAACATTATCCTTGCAGAATAATAAATATTTCCACTTTAATAAGTTAGTATAACCAATTATTTGCTAAGCTTTGAAGAAGCAATCTGTTTGATATCTAGAATGTTGTACTGAAGAAAAAATGTTGTTCCATGAATATTTTTCATGGAATATTGTAATGGGCATATTATTTTGACTGATCAGCATATACCACTTATTCTTGCAGTCTTTATTTTTGGTGAAACGTTCTTCCATTCTGGTTCTGGTGATTCAAATTGATCTATCACCTTATTTCAGTGATAATCATATCATCTAGGTCTGCCCCTTAAATGTATTCTTTTTCTCTGGGAACAGATCATAGTTTAGGCATGGTCTGGTAAATCAATTTGCCCGAGGCAGACTGGTTATTTTGAATAGAAATATTGCTACCTTGTTTTTTTGTTTTCTGGAGCTACTGGTGACAATCTTTTGCACAATGTGAGCCTACTTTACCCTTATACTTCCAGCTTTGCTTAAGTCACTTAGAAGTTGTTTTCTATCACAAGCCATAAGTAGTACCAACAAATGAAACATTTATCAATACTCAAGTGAATTTGATAAGTTGGTATGAGTCAACAGGAAATCAGAGTAGTGAATATATCAACTTTATGGAGACTATAAGCTCACTTTTGTTTGAATGTCTATTCTGTGTAATGAGCATGTTCTATCATTGCCATTTGCTATTTGGAATACTGTGAAATCTCTGTTCCTAGAGTGTGGAATGATGTCATTTACTCTCTACTTGGCATGGATGCATAATTTGCATATTAAATGGAATAATTTATTTAAGTTAAGTGATCACTTCATACTTTCATTGTGTCAATGTAAAATTTTAATATTACACTTTATACGATTAAAATGCAAATACTTTTCAGTTGAGTTTATCAGGGCAAAGACAGCAGAATTCAATACTAGCACAGGACAATTTCAGTTAATGTTAGTGTCAAGACCTGGGTATATGAGCAGCAAGTCATGTTTGCAAATATAAAGTGTGTGGCAGAGAACAGTTATAAGCTTTAAAATAATTTTTAGGTAATATTTTTCATTTAAAAACTTTTATTTAAACGTTTTCCTTTTTAATCATTTCTCAAAAGTGATTTGATAAACTCAATTTAAGTAATCTACTTTTAAATATAAGTATAGGTAAATTATTTTGTCTACTGATAAATAAAATGATAATTTTTTCAAACTGTCATAGATTTAACTTCCTAATAAATCTCAGTGTTTCATTGATCAACGTCATTGATTAATACTGGCAGCTGTTCGAAGGGAGTGTACATTTCATCCACTTAAAAGGTAATCTCTAAATAAATGGCCTGCAACTGAGTATCAATATTCCTTAAAGAGTCTGTAGTTTTCATTCCTACTGTCAAAATTACATGCTACTCTGGAAACCAGTACACCTATGTTTAAACTTTCAATCAAAACAAAGTAACTGTCTCAACACAAACGGTAATAAATGCTTCATTGCTTTTCCCTCACACAATATAGCCAAATATTATCTAGGGAAACTTTGTAAAAATTATGTGACAATACAAAGAAGAAAAACAAAAAGTGAAAAAATGGTGATTGAGGAAGAAGAGGAGACAGTGGAAGGAAGACAAAAAGGGAAAAAGAAATTTTAAAGTAAAAATAGCACAAAACACTAAGTTGCCAGGATATACCTTTCTGATTCTAAGAAATCTAACATAAAGAGTATTGATTTAGAATGGTCTAACTTCCTTAATAATGTCAGAAAAGTTTCTTTAACTATTTTACTTTTTTTCTGTTTGTTTCATGTTTTGTTTTTTCCCTTTGGGAATGCCAATCTGAAGCATATGGGACATATACATTCAGTGGGACCACCGTGAGCCAAAAACAGTTGTCCACATTAAGCATATCCTAATTAAGTATATGGCAATTAAGTATTAAAAAAAGCATCCTTTGGAGAGTCAAGAAAAGTTTCTAAATTGATTTTAAGTAGAATAAGAACCCAGGCTTTTATGCAGACAATGAAATTAAATGAAAACTTGCAATATCTACAGGATATTTAGTGGAAAAAAAGAAGACAGTAAGAATTTTTATTGAGACAGGCTATATTCAAATATAAATTTAATAGTTCTATAAACCTATATCAAGGAATATTGTTCCCATGAACCTTCTTGAAGAAAACACTTGAAAGATTAACTATCTCCCAATAAAGATAACCTGTGAAACTACAACAAAAGACTAGAAGTAAGTGTTGGTACATTTAACTGCAGAGCTAAGATGAAAACCAATGTGGTGTATGACAATAGAATGTTTATGTGTGTTTTTTTTCCAACCAATGACAACATGATGCAAGAAAAATTAGAACAGAAAAGAAATAGTAGACCGTATAGTAAACTTGCTTATTCTTTTTTTAACAGTTGAAAGCCATAAATAATTATGTAAATATGGCAAATGAAGTTTATAAGTATATAACGTATGAAGGTAAACACAAAGAACAATAATTAATTTGATTAAAATTGTGCAATGGGTGATAGACAATGGAGGGAGAAGAGAGAAAACTAATAGAAAAGGAAAAATATGTGTATGTATATATTATATATTGTGTCAGAGGTTCCCAAGATTACACTGATTCAATGATTTGCTAGAAGGACTGACAGAACTCAGATAAGTTGTTATATTCATGGTTATAGTTTATTACAGTGAAAGGACACAAATTTAAACGAGCAAAGGCAAAAGGTGCATATGACTTAGAGAGAAACCAGTCATGAGCATTCAGTTGTCCCTTCCCTGTGGAGTCATGCACATAGGACATAATTCTCCCAGAAATAATACAGTATTGACAAACAAGGATGCTCACCTGAGACTGGTGTCCAGGGTTTTTACCGGGGGTCAGTGATGTAGGCATGGGAGGTCCACAGGTCTGATGTTAACTATTTAGTATTCAGCTGTCTCCCTCCCCTATCTCCAGAAGTCTAACTGATATAGCATAGCCAAAGACCACAGGTGAACAAAAATAAAAACTCACCATTAATCACATTGTTACCACAAACTGTGTGGCATAGCCAAAGGCCCCACATATAGAAGCATACAGGCACCATTAAAAGACACTCTTGGGGCTTCCTTGGTGGCGCAGTGGTTGAGAATCTGCCTGCCAATGCAGGGGACACGGGTTCGAGCCCTGGTCTGGGAAGATCCCACATGCCGTGGAGCAACTAGGCCTGTGAGCCACAACTACTGAGCCTGCGCGTCTGGAGCCTGTGCTCCGCAACAAGAAAGACCGTGATAGTGAGAGGCCTGCACACCGCGATGAAGAGTGGCCCCCGCTTGCCGCAACTAGAAAGAAAAGCCCTCACACAGAAACGAAGACCCAACACAGCCAAAAATAAATAAATAAATAAATAATTAAAAAAAAAAAAAAAAGACACTCTTATCAGGCAGAATATTCCAAGGGTTCATAGGATATCTCCCAAAAGTGGGTTAAAGATGCGACCTTTCTTTGGAATGGGCAGAGTTTGAGCACCCCAAGCCTTCAGTGAGTTAACCCTTTACTGTAAATATATATCTATAGATATATATAAGAACACTAGCACTAATAAAATGTTTAAAAGTTAATTACTATTTGAAAAAAAGAGTAAAACTGATGGATAATCTCAAGACTCAATAAATATCTTTTTAAAGATAAAAATAACCACTAAAGAATTGGTTAAAAAAATAATTTACTTAACTCTATGCAAAAACATTTTACAAATTTTATAAAATGAGTAATTTTCTAGAAATATGTTACCAAAAACAACTTTTAACAGGCTTATTTACAATGAGAAAATATAGAATTTTTTAAAGAATTAATCTTCCCCAAACCCCTGGTGAATTTACCTAAGCACTCAACTAAGGATTTAAAGATCAGAAGATTCTTAGACTAATACTTTCAAAACAGAGAAAGAAGAAAATTTTAAGTTATTTTTTATTTTTAAATTTTTCATTTAATTGTAGTTGACATACACTATTATGTTAGTTTCAGGTGCACTGCATATTGATTTGACATTTGCATATATTATGAAATAATCATGATAAGTCAAGTAATAAGCCGAGTAATCATCTGTCCCCATATTAAAGTTATTACAATAATATTGACCATATTCCTTACACTGGATATTACATCCCCATGATTTATACAACTGGAGGTTTGTACCTCTTAATCATCTTCACCTATATCCCTAACCACCTAACGCCCCACCATTCTGGCAACCACACATTTGTTGTCTGTTGTTGTCTTTTGTTTTAATTTTTAGATTCCGTATGTAAGTGTGATCATGCACTATTTCTCGTTTTGACTTATTTTTTATTTCTATGGAGTATATATGCACTCCAATGTTCATTGCACCTTTATCATAGCCAAGATATAGAAGCAACCTAAGTGCCCATTGGTAGACAAATGAATAAAGATGTGGTGTATACACACACACACACACACACACACACACACACACACAATGGAATATTACTCAGTCATTAAAAAAATGAAGTCTTGGAAGACCTTCAAGATGCCAGAGGAGTAAGGCGTGGAGATCACCTTCCTCACCACAGATACATCAGAAATACATCTACATGTGGAACAACTCCTAAAGAACACCTACTGAATGCTGGCAGAAGACCTCAGACTTCCCAAAAGGCAAGAAACTCCCCACATACCTGGGTAAGGCAAAAGAAAAAAGAAAAAACAGAGACAAAAGAATAGGGATGGGATCAGCACCTCGGGGAGGGAGATATGAAGGAGGAACAGTTTCCACACACTAGGAAGCACCTTCAGTGGTGGAGACAGGGGGCAGGCAGGGGGAAGCTTCGGAGCCATGGAGGAGAGCGCAGCAACATGGGTGCAGAGAGCAAAGAGGAGAGATTCCCACACAGAGAATTGGTGCCAACCAGCACTCACCAACCTGAGAGGCTTGCCTGCTCACCTGCTGAGGCAGGTGGGGGCTGGGAGCTGAGGTTTGGGCTTCAGAGTTCAGATCCCAGGGAGAGACTGGGCTTGGCTGCGTGAACATAGCCTGAAGGGGGCTAGTGCACCACATCTAGCCTGGAGGAAGTCCAGGAAAAAGTCTGGACCTGCCTAAGAGGCAAGAGACCATTGTTTCAGGGTGCGCGAGGAGAGGGGATTCCTTCCCTGTCTGCCCACAGAAGGCAGAGTACCGCCTAAATGAGCTCCAGAGATGGGCGCGAGCTGTGGCTATCAGCGGGGACACCAGAGACCGGCATGAAATGCTAAGGCTGTGCTGCAGCCACCAAGAAGCCTGTGTGCAAGCACAGCTCACTATCCACACCTCCTCTCCAGGGAGCCTGTGCAGCCTGCCACTGCCATGGTCCTGTGATCCAGGGACAACTTCCCAGGAGAACACATGGTGCACCTCAGGCGGTTGCAACATCACACTGGCCTCTTCCGCCGCAGGCTCACCCCGCATTCTGTACCCCTCCCTCTCCCCGGGCTGAGTGAGGCAGAGCCCCCTAATCAGCTGCTACTTTAACGCTGTCCTGTCTGGGCTGGGAAGAGACGCCCTCAGGTGACCTACACACAGAGGTGGGGCCAAAACAAAAGCTGAAAACCAGGAGAATTCAGCACCACTAAACCAGCATTACAGCAAATGCTAAAGGAACTTCTCAAGGCAGGAAACACAAGAGAAGGAAAAACCTACAATAACAAACCCAAAACAATTTAAAAAATGGTTATAGGAACAAACATATCGAAAACTACCTTAAATGTAAATGGATTAAATTCTCCAACCAAAATACATACACTCGCTGAATGGATACAAAAAAAAGACCCATATATATGCTGTCTACAAGACACCCACTTCAGACCTAGGGACACATACAGACTGAAAGTGAGGGGATGGAAAAAGTTATTCTATGCAAATGGAAATCAAAAGAAAGCTGGAGTAGCAATTCTCATATCAGACAAAATAGATTTTAAAACAAAGACTATTATAAGAGACAAAGAAGGACACTACATAATGATCAAGGGATCAATCCAAGAAGAAGATATAACAATTGTAAATATTTATGCATCCAAAATAAGAGCACCTCAGTACATAAGGCAAATTCTAACAGCCATAAAAGGAGAAATCGACAGTAACACAATCATAGTAGGGGACTCTAACACCCTACTTTCACCAATGAACAGATCATCCAAAATGAAAATAAATAAGGAAACACAAGCTTTAAAAGATACATTAAACAAGATGGACTTAATTGATATTTATAGGACATTCCATCCAAAAACAACAGAATACACTTTCTTCTCAAGTGCTCGTGGAACATTCTCCAGGATAGATCATATCTTGGGTCACAACTCAAGCCTTGGTAAATTTATGAAAATTGAAATCGTATCAAGTATCTTTTCCAACCACAATGCTATGAGACTAGATATCAATTACAGCAAAAAATCTGTAAAGAATACAAACACAGGGAGTCTAAACAATACACTACTTAATAACCAAGAGATCACTGGAGAAATCAAAGTGGAAATCAAAAAATACCTAGAGACAAATGACAATGGAAACACACGACCCAAAACCTATGGGATGCAGCAAAAGCAGTTCTAAGAGGGAACTTTATAGCAATAAAATCCTATCTCAAGAAACAAGAAACATCTCAAATATACAACCTAACCTTACACCTACAGCAATTAGAGAAAGAAGAACAAAAATCCCCAAAGTTAGCAGAAGGAAAGAAATCATAAATATCAGAGCAGAAATAAATGAAAAAGAAATGAAGGAAGCAATAGCAAAGATCAATAAAACTAAAAGTTGGTTCTCTGAGAAGATAAACAAAATTGATAAACCATTAGCCAGACTCATCAAGAAAAAAAGGGAGAAGATTCAAAGCAATAGAATTAGAAAAGAAAAAGGAGAGGTAACAACTGACAATGCAGAAATACAAAGGGTCATGAGAGATTACTACAATAACTATATGCCAATAAAATGGACAACCTGGAAGAAATGGACACATTCTTAGAAAAGCACAACCTGAGACTGAACCAGGAAGAAATAGAAAATATAAACAGACCAATCACAAGTAATGAAATTGAGACTGTGATTTAAAATCTTCCAACAAACAAAAGCTCAGGACCAGATGGCTTCACAGGCGAATTCTATCAAACATTCAGAGGAGAGCTAACACCTATCCCTCTCAAACTCTTCCAAAATATACAGAGGGAGGAACACTCCCAAACTCATTCTACGAGGCCACCATCACCCTGATACCAAAACCAGACAAAGATGTCACAAAGAAAGAAAACTGCAGGCCAATATCACTGATGAACATAGATGCAAAAATCCTCAACAAAATACTAGCAGACAGAATCCAACTGCACATTAAAAGGATCATACACCATGATCAAGTGTGGTTTATCCCAGGAATGAAAGGATTCTTCAATATACGCAAATCAATCAATGTGATACACCGTATTAACAAATGGAAGGATAAAAACCATATGATCATCTCAATAGATGCAGAAAAAGCTTTTGACAAAATTCAACACCCATTTATGATAAAAACCCTCCAGAAAGTAGACATGGAGGGAAGTTAACTCAACATAATAAAGGCCATATATGACAAACCCACAGCCAACATCATTCTCGATGGTGAAAAACTGAAACCATTTCCACTAATAACAGGAACAAGACAAGGTTGCCCACTCTCACCACTATTATTCATTATAGTTTTGGAAGTTGTAGCCACAGCAATCAGAGAAGAAAAAGAAATAAAAGGAAACCAAATCGGAAAAGAAGAAGTAAAACTGTCACTGTTTGCAGATGACATGACATCCTAAAGATGCTACCAGAAAACTACTAGAGCTAATCAATGAATTTGGTAAAGTAGCAGGATACAAAATTAATGCACAGAAATCTCTTGCATTCCTATACACTAATGATGAAAAATCTGAAAGAGAAATTAAGGAAACACTCCCATTTTCCTCTGCAACAAAAAGAATAAAATACCTAGGAATAAACCTACCTAAGGAAACAAAAGACCTGTATGCAGAAAACTATAAGACACTGATGAAAGAAATGAATGATGATACAAACAGATGGAGAGATATACTGTGTTCTTGGATTGGAAGAATTAACATTGTGAAAGTGACTATACTACCCAAAGCAAACTACAGATTCAATGCAATCCCGATCAAATTACCAATGGCATTTTTCACAGAACTAGAACAAAAAATTTCACAGTTTGTATGGAAACACAAAAAACTCAAATAACAAAAGCAATCTTGAGAAATAAAAACGGAGCTGGAGGAATCAGGCTCCCGGACTTCAGACTATACTACAAAGCTACAGTAATCAAGAGAGTGTGGTACAGGCATAAAAACAGAAATATAGACCAATGAAACAGGGTAAAAAGCCCAGCGATAAACCCACACACATATGGTCACCTTTTTTTTGATAAAGGAGGTAAGAATATACAATGGAGAAAAGACAGCCTCTTCAATAAGTGGTGGTGGGAAAAGTGGACAGCTACATGTAAAAGAATGAAATTAGAACACTCCCTAACACCATACACAAAACTAAACTCAAAATGGATTAAAGACCTAAGTGTAAGGCCAGACTCTATCAAACTCTTAGAGGAAATCATAGGCAGAACACTCTTTGACATAAATCACAGCAAGAATCTTTTTGACTCATCTCATAGAGAAATGGAAATAAAAACAAAAATAAACAAATGGGACCTAATGAAACTTAAAAGCTTTTGCACAGCAAAGGAAACCATAAATGAGATGAAAAGACAACCCTCAGAATGGGAGAAAATATTTGAAAATGAAGCAACTGACAAAGGATTAATCTCCAAAATTTACAAGCGGCTCATGCAGCTCAATATCAAAAAAACAAACAACCCAATCCAAAAATTGGCAGAAGACCTAAATAGACATTTCTCCAAAGAAGATATACAGATTGCCAACAAACACATGAAAGGATGCTCAACATCACTAATCATTAGAGAAATGCAAATCAAAACTACAATAAGGTATCACCTCACACCAGTCAGAACGGCCATCATCAAAAAATCTACAAAGAATAAATGCTGGAGAGGGTGTGGAGAAAAGGGAACCCTCTTGCACTGTTGGTGGGAATGTAAATTGTTACAGCCACTATGGAGAACAGTATGGAGGTTCCTTAAAAAATTAAAAATAGAACTACCATATGACCCAACAATCCCACTACTGGGCCTATACCCTGAGAAAACCATAATTCAAAAAGAGTCATGTACCACAATGTTCATTGCAGCTCTATTTACAATAGCCAGGACACAGAGGCAACCTAAGTGTCCATCGACAGATGAATGGATAGAGAAGATGTGGCACATATATACAGTGGAATAATAGCCATAAAAGGAAATGAAATTGAGTTATTTGTAGTGAGGTGGATGGACCTAGAGTCTGTCATACGGAGTGAGTAAGTCAGAAAGAGAGAAACAAACACCGTATGCTAACACGTATATATGGAATCTAAAAAAAAAAAGAAAAAGAAGATGGTTCTGAAGAACCTAGGGGCAGGACAGGAATAAAGATGCAGACATAGAGAAAGGATTTGAGGACACAGGGAAGGGGAAGAGTAAGCTGGGATGAAGTGAGAGAGTGGCACGGACTTATATATACTACCAAATGTAAAATAGATAGTTAGTAGGAAGCAGTTGCATAGCACCGGGAGATCAGCTCGGTGCTTTCTGACCACCTAGAGGGGTGGGATAGGGAGGGTGGGAGGGAGACGCAAGAGGGAGGAGATATGGGGGTATATGTATATGTATAGGTGATTCACTTTGTTGTAAAGCAGAAACTAACACACCATTGTAAAGCAGTTATACTCCAATAAAGATGTTAAAAAAAAGGAAGTCTTGTCATTTGTGACAACAAGAATGGATCTAGAACGTGTTATGCTAAGTGAAATAAAATTATTTTTAAATCATGTAAATCATTTTCACTAAAACCTAACAAAGATTGCCCCCTAAAAAAGTAACTGCATATCGACCTCAACAATTGATATTAATAAAAAATTTTTAAATATTAGCAAACAAAATTTAGCAGACTGTTAAAACATGACTAAATTAGTTTATCCCAGAAATACAAAAAGAGTCCAATGATGGAAAACATATAACAAATACTTCTCTTTTTAATAAACCTAATGAGAAAACATCTTTTTCACAAACAATGAAAAGGCATTTGACAAAATTCAACACATGTGCTACATAAAGACATTCAAAAATCAACAGGAACCACCTTAATGTGATGACATACATCTCAGCCCCAAAGCCATCATCATACACAATAGGGAAACAATGAAACACCTGAGACACATCCACTAAAGCCAGGACCAAAACAATAATAGGAGCTGGCTATTGTGCCTATGTATCATCCTTTTGTACGTATGAGCTTGCATTAAAAGAGGGATGAATTTAGATATGCAACAACTGGGCAGGAACAGGTAAAACTATTGCTATTCACCATTGATATGGTAGTATAATGGATGATTTTCAGAGTCAGGTGAAAATTTTCATAAGCAACAAGAGAAAACAGTCAAATAGCAGAGTATACAATTACCCTATAGAACATTCCTCCCTTTGTGTGTGTGTGTGTATCAGATAAAAGATTTGAGGTATTTATTTATTAAAATCATATGAATGTGTTTGTATATATATACATATATCTCAGGTAAAATACATAAGATCCATTTTACTATAGAAAAGCAAAAGTACTTAACAAAAAAGTATGAACTGTTTTACAAAGAAAAGTATCGAAACTACTGAAAATATTCAAAAAGAATACTATTAAAATGATATTTAATTAGGATCATTAGATTTTAGTAATTTACCCATTTTCTTGACTTATGTTTCTAATTAGAAAGTCAAGAATATTTGAGTTACTGATGCAGTATAGTTGTGGTATCTGTCTTTGGGTGAGAAATAGTCACTCCAAAAATGTTTTCTGATTTCTCACCCTCTCTTCCCACCCCTCATGGGATGCATCTGCCTTAGAAATACCAAAAAGGAACAAAGCTTGCATTTGAAAAACAGCAGGAATAGAGGCTCATTTGTTGTTGCAGAAAGATTTATGTCAAGCAAACAAAAAGGATGCTAACCTCCTCTGGTGGACAGTAACGCCTCCATCTAAATGCTACTATGGCTGCTCTCAGGCTTTGAAAAACTCTCACAGTCAGAATATTCACCACAGAATGGCAATCTGACAACTGGGTGTGTTTAATGTCATTCATCTATAGAAAAGGCTAAAAATTACCCCAAACAGCCTCTGATCAAGGGTATCTCTTAACAGTATCTCTTTCCACTAATATTTCTATTACCTAGTTTACTGTTCAATAAAAATAGTTTTTCTAAGACAGCAATGCTATTTGCATGTTATTTGTATTCAGAAATGTTTAGAGAAAATTAAAATATAATTTATGTAACTGTTATATAGAAAATAATCCATGTGGCCTATAAGTCATGTGAGGTTAAAAGTAGTCCTAATTTCAGTCTCAGCTTTTGACAGAGCATACGATGCTGTGAAAAACGAGGCTGTGTCACCCTAGTCTCAGAATCAGGAATCAGGTTTACTTTTATCAATGTATGTAATAAATCAGCATTATTATCAATATGATTCAATATTAAAATAAGTTGTCACATAGATGGTAAAATCATAAATTTTCAAACCAAGCTGCTTAAGTTTGATTTCTGGATACTCAACATGTGACTGTGTGACCTCAGGCAAACTACTTACCTTTCTGCACTCAGTTTCTTCATCTGTGGAATGGGGACAAAAGAAGTAACTCCTGAAATGATGGCTGTGAGAATTAAAGGAGATAAATCTGAAGAAATCAGTAGAGTATTTAGCACCTCATCAGCACTAAGCATTAGGTACTTTTATTACTGACATTATTGTTATTATCCATTTCTTCAAGATGTAGTACATTAAAAATTGATTAGCCACAGAACACTATAAAACAGTTTCATTGCTTGGTTCTTTAAAATTCAGTTTTACCCACTTCTTGACATTAAACTAATACTTCACAGCAGTCAATAATTTTGAGATAGATCTTATAATTCCTTGAATTACTATCCTAACTGTGCTTCTTATTTGCTAGTCACAGGCCATGTCAATTGTTGATATGCCCTGAGAAAACCATAATTCAAAAAGAGCCACGTACCACAATGTTCATTGCAGCACTATTTACAATAGCCAGGACATGGAAGCAACCTAAGTGTTCATGGACAGATGAATAGATAAAGAGGATGTGGAGGTAGGGGCAAGATGGCGGAAGAGTAAGACGCGGAGATCACCTTCCTTCCCACAGATACAGTAGAAATACATCTACACATGGAACTGCTCCTACAGAACACCCACTGAACGCTGGCAGAAGACGTCAGACCTCCCAAAAGGCAAGAAAATCCCCACGTACTTGGGTAGGGTAAAAGAAGGAAGAAATAGCAGAGACAAAAGAATAGGGACGGGACCTGCGCCAGTGGGAGGGAGCCGTGAAGGAGGAAAGGTTTCCAGGCACTGGGAGGCCCCTTTGTGGGCAGAGACTGCAGGTGGCAGAGGGGGGAAGCTTCGGAGCCGCGGAGGAGAGCGCAGCCACAGGGGTGCGGAGGGCAGAGCGGAGAGACTCCCGCACAGAGGCTCGGCGCCAACCAGCACTCACCAGCCCGAGAGGCTTGTCTGCTCAGCCGCCGGGGCGGGCGGGGGCTGGGAGCTGAGGCTTGGGCTTTGGTGCTGGCCGGGAGGGAGTCCGGGAAAAAGTCTGCAGCTGCCGAAGAGGCAAGAGACTTTTTCTTGCCTCTGTTTCGCGGCACGCAAGGAGAGGGGATTCAGAGCGCTGCCTAAACGAAATCCAGAGACGGGTGCGAGCCGCGGCTATCAGCGCGGATCCCACAGCAACAGGGGCGCAGAGGGAAAAACGGAGAGATTCCCGCACAGAGGTTCAGCGCCGAGCAGCGCTCACCAGCCCGAGAGGCTTGTCTGCTCACCCGCCGGGGCGGGCGGGGCTGGGAGCTGAGGCGCGGGCTTTGGTCGGATCAAAGGGAGAGGACTGGGGTTGGCGGCGTGAACACAGCCTGAAGGGGTTGGTGAGCCGGGAGGGAGCCGGAGAGGAGGTCTGCAGCTGCCGAAGAGGCAAGAGACTTTTTCTTGCCTCTTTGTTTCGCGGTGCGCAAGGAGAGGGGATTCAGAGCGCCGCCTAGACGAACTCCAGAGGCGGGCGCGAGCCGCGGCTAACAGCGCGGACCCCAGAGACGGGCGCGAGCTGCGGCCATCAGCGCGGACCCCAGAGACTGGTAGGAGACGCTAGGGCTGCTGCTGCCGCCACCAAGAAGCCTGTGTGCGAGCACAGGTCACTCTCCACACCGCCCCTCCCGGGGGCCGGTGCAGCTCGCCACTGCCAGGCTCCCGTGATCCGGGGACAACTTCCCCGGGAGAACACACGGCGCGCCTCAGGCTGCTGCAACGTCACTATGCCTCTGACGCCGCAGGCTCGTCCCGCCTCCACCGTACCGCTCCCTCCCCTGGCCTGAGTGAGCCAGAGCCCCCGAAGCAGCTGCTCCTTTAACCCCGTTCTGTCTGGGCGGGGAACGGATGCCCTCAGGCGACCTACACTCAGAGGCGGGTCCAAATCCAAAGCTGAGCGCTGGGAGCTGTACGAACAAAGAAGAGAAAGGGAAATCTCTCCCAGCAGCCTCAGAAGCAGTGGATTAAAGCTCCACAAACAACTTGATGTGCCTGCATCTGTTGAATACCTGAATAGACAAAGAATCATCCCAAATTCAAAAGGTGGACTTTAGGAGCAGGATATATTAATTTCCCCTTTTCCTTTTTTTTTGTGAGTGTATATGTGTATGCTTCTGGGTGAGATTTTGTCTGTATAGCTTTGCTTTCACCATTAGACCTAGGGTTAGGTCCGTCCATTTTTTTTTTTTTTCTACTTAAAAAATTTTTTTTTCCTAATATATGTTTTTTTAATAATTTTTTCCATACTTTCTATTTTTAGAAATTAAAAAATTTTTAATAAGTTTTTTCATATTTTTTATTTTAAAAAATTAAAAATTTTTTTCTTAATAAATTTTTTTCTTAAAAATTTTTTTCTTATTTTTTACTATAAAAAATTAATAAATCTATTTTTAAAAATTAAAAAAAAAATTTTTTCTGAATACATTTACTCTTAATAATTTTTTTCTTATTTTTTATTATAATAGCTTTATTTTATTTTATTTTATCCTCTTTCTTTCTTCCTATTTTTTTCTCCCTTATATTCTGAGCTGTGTGGATGAAAGGCTCTTGGTGCTCCAGCCAGGCATCAGGGCTGTGCCTCTGAGGTGGGAGAGCCAACTTCAGGACACTGGTCCACAAGAGACCTACCAGCTCCACGTAATACCAAACGGCAAAAATCTCTCAGAGATCTCCATCTCAACATCAAGACCCAGCTTCACTCAACGACCAGCAAGCTACAGTGCTGGAAACCCTATGCCAAACAACTAGCAAGACAGGAACACAGCCCCATCCATTAGCAGGGAGGCTGCCTAAAATCATAAGGCCACAGACACCCCAAAACACACCACCAGACGTGGACGTGCCCAACAGAAAGACAAGATTCAACCTCATCCACCAGAACACAGGCAATAGTCCCCTCCACCAGGAAGCCTACACAACCCACTGAACCAACCTTACCCACTGGGGACAGATACCAAAAACAACGGGAACTACGAACCTGCAGCCTGTGAAAAGGAGACCCCAAACACAGTAAGATAAGCAAAATGAGATGACAGAAAAACACACAGCAGATGAAGGAGCAGGGTCAAAACACACCAGACCTAACAAATGAAGAGGAAATAGGTAGTCTACCTGAAAAAGAATTCAGAATAATGATAGTAAGGATGATCCAAAATCTTGGAAATAGAATAGACAAAATGCAAGAAACATTTAACAAGGACGTAGAAGAACTAAAGAGGAACCAAGCAACGATGAAAAACACAATAAATGAAATTAAAAATACTCTAGATGGGATCAATAGCAGAATAACTGAGGCAGAAGAAAGGATAAGTGACCTGGAAGATAAAATGGTGGAAATAACTACTGCAGAGCAGGATAAAGAAAAAAGAATGAAAAGACCTGAGGACAGTCTCAGAGACCTCTGGGACAACATTAAACGCACCAACATTCGAATTATAGGGGTCCCAGAAGAAGAAGAGAAAAAGAAAGGGACTGAGAAAATATTTGAAGAGATTATAGTTGAAAACTTCCCTAATATGGGAAAGGAAATAGTTAATCAAGTCCAGGAAGCACAGAGAGTCCCATACAGGATAAACCCAAGGAGAAACACGCCAAGACACATATTAATCAAACTGTCAAAAATTAAATATAAAGAAAACATATTAAAAGCAGCAAGGGAAAAACAACAAATAACACACAAGGGAATCCCCATAAGGTTAACATCTGATCTTTCAGCAGAAACTCTGCAAGCCAGAAGGGAGTGGCAGGATATACTTAAAGTGATGAAGGAGAAAAACCTACAACCAAGATTACTCTACCCAGCAAGGATCTCATTCAGATGTGATGGAGAAATTAAAACCTTTACAGACAAGCAAAAGCTGAGAGAGTTCAGCACCACCAAACCAGCTTTACAACAAATGCTAAAGGAACTTCTCTAGGCAAGAAACACAAGAGAAGGAAAACACCTACAATAACAAACCCAAAACATTTAAGAAAATGGGAATAGGAACATACATATCGATAATTACCTTGAATGTAAATGTATTAAATGCTCCCACCAAAAGACACAGACTGGCTGAAAGGATACAAAAACAAGACCCATATATATGCTGTCTACAAGAGACCCACTTCAGACCTAGAGACACATACAGACTGAAAGTGAGGGGATGGAAAAAGATATTCCATGCAAATGGAAATCAAAAGAAAGCTGGAGTAGCAATTCTCATATCAGACAAAATAGACTTTAAAACAAAGATTATTACAAGAGACAAAGAAGGACACTATATAATGATCAAGGGATCAATCCAAGAGGAAGGTATAACAATTGTAAATATTTATGCACCCAACATAGGAGCACCTCAATACATAAGGCAAATACTAACAGCCATAAAAGGGGAAATCGACAGCAACACAATCATAGTAGGGGACTTTAACACCCCACTTTCACCAATGGACAGATCATCCAAAATGAAAATAAATAAGGAAACACAAGCTTTAAATGATACATTAAACAAGATGGACTTAATTTATATTTATAGGACATTCCACCCAAAAACAACAGAATACACATTTTTCTCAAGTGCGCATGGAACATTCTCCAGGATAGATCATATCTTGGGTCACAAATCAAGCCTTGGTAAATTTAAGAAAATTGAAATCGTATCAAGTATCTTTTCCGACCACAACGCTATGAGACTAGATATCAATTACAGGAAAAGATCTGTAAAAAATACAAACACATGGAGGCTACACAATACACTACTTAATAACGAAGTGATCACTGAAGAAATCAAAGGGGAAATCAAAAAATACCTAGAAATAAATGACAATGGAGATACGACGACCCAAAACCTATGGGACGCAGCAAAAGCAGTGCTAAGAGGGAAGTTTATAGCAATACAAGCCTACCTCAAGAAACAGGAAACATCTCGAATAAACAACCTAACCTTGCACCTAAAGCAATTAGAGAAAGAAGAACAAAAAAACCCCAAAGCTAGCAGAAGGAAAGAAATCATAAAGATCAGGTCAGAAATAAATGAAAAAGAAATGAAGGAAACAATAGCAAAAATCAATAAAACTAAAAGCTGGTTCTTTGAGAAGATAAACAAAATTGATAAACCATTAGCCAGACTCATGAAGAGAAAAAGGGAGAAGACTCAAATCAATAGAATTAGAAATGAAAAAGGAGAAGTAACCACTGACACTGCAGAAATACAAAAGATCATGAGAGATTACTACAAGCAACTCTACGCCAATAAAATGGACAACCTGGAAGAAATGGACAGATTCTTAGAAATGCATAAACTGCCGAGACTGAACCAGGAAGAAATAGAAAATATGAACAGACCAATCACAAGCACTGAAATTGAAACTGTGATTAAAAACCTTCCAACAAACAAAAGCCCAGGACCAGATGGCTTCACAGGTGAATTCTATCAATCATTTAGAGAAGAACTAACACCTATCCTCAAACTCTTCCAAAATATTGCAGAGGGAGGAACACTCCCAAACTCATTCTACGAGGCCACCATCACCCTGATACCAAAACCAGACAAAGATGTCACAAAGAAAGAAAACTACAGGCCAATATCACTGATGAACATAGATGCAAAAATCCTCAACAAAATACTCGCAAACAGAATCCAACAGCACATTAAAAGGATCATACACCATGATCAAGTGGGGTTTATCCCAGGAATGCAAGGATTCTTCAATATATGCAAATCAATCAACGTGATACACCATATTAACAAATTGAAGGAGAAAAACCATATGATCATCTCAATAGATGCAGAGAAAGCTTTCGACAAAATTCAACACCCATTTATGATAAAAGCCCTGCAGAAAGTAGGCATAGAGGGAACTTTCCTCAACATAATAAAGGCCATATATGACAAACCCACAGCCAACATTGTCCTCAATGGTGAAAAACTGAAACCATTTCCACTAAGATCAGGAACAAGACAAGGTTGCCCACTCTCACCACTATTATTCAACATAGTTTTGGAAGTGTTAGCCACAGCAATCAGAGAAGACAAAGAAATAAAAGGAATCCAAATCAGAAAAGAAGAAGTAAAGCTGTCACTGTTTGCAGATGACATGATACTATATATAGAGAATCCTAAAGATGCTACCAGAAAACTCCTAGAGCTAATCAATGAATTTGGTAAAGTAGCAGGATACAAAATTAATGCACAGAAATCTCTTGCATTTCTACACACTAATGACGAAAAATCTGAAAGTGAAATTAAGAAAACACTCCCGTTTACCATTGCAACAAAAAGAATAAAATATCTAGGAATAAATCTACCTAAGGAGACAAAAGACCTGTATGCAGAAAATTATAAGACACTGATGAAAGAAATTAAAGATGATACAAATAGGTGGAAAGATATACCATGTTCCTGGATTGGAAGAATCAACATCGTGAAAATGACTCTACTACCCAAAGCAATCTACAGATTCAATGCAATCCCTATCAAACTACCACTGGCATTTTTCACAGAACTAGAACAAAAAATTTCACAATTTGTATGGAAACACAAAAGACCCCGAATAGCCAAAGCAATCTTGAGAACGAAAAATGGAGCTGGGGGAATCAGGCTCCCTGACTTCAGACTACATTACAAAGCTACAGTAATCAAGACAGTTTGGTACTGGCACAAAAACAGAAATATAGATCAATGGAACAGGATAGAAAGCCCAGAGATAAACCCACGCACATATGGTCTCCTTATCTTTGATAAAGGAGGCAAGCATATACAGTGGAGAAAAGACAGCCTCTTCAATAAGTGGTGCTGGGAAAATTGGACAGGTACGTGTAAAAGTATGAAATTAGAACACTCCCTGACACCATGCACAAAAATAAACTCAAAATGGATTAAAGACCTAAATGTAAGACCAGACACTATCAAACTCTTAGAGGAAAACATAGGCAGAACACTCTATGACATACATCACAGCAAGATTCTTTTTGACCCAGCTCCCAGAGAAATGGAAATAAGAACACAAATAAACAAATGGGACCTAATGAAACTTAAAAGCTTTTGCACAGCAAAGGAAACCATAAACAAGACCAAAAGACAACCATCAGAATGGGAGAAAATCTTTGCAAATGAAGCAACTGACAAAGGATTAATCTCCAAGATTTACAAGCAGCTCATGCAGCTCAATAACAAAAAAACGAACAACCCAATCCAAAAATGGGCAGAAGACCTAAATAGACATTTCTCCAAAGAAGATATACAGATGGCCTACAGACACATGGACGAATGCTCAACATCATTAATCATTAGAGAAATGCAAATCAAAACTACAATGAGATATCATCTCACACTGGTCAGAATGGCCATCATCAAAAAATCTAGAAACAATAAATGCTGGAGAGGGTATGGAGGAAAGGGAACTCTCTTGCACTGTTGGTGGGAATGTAAATTGATACAGCCACTATGGAGAACAGTATGGAGGTTCCTTAAAAAACTACAAATAGAACTACCATACGATCCAGCAATTCCACTACTGGGCATATATCCTGAGAAAACCATAGTTCAAAAAGCGTCATGTACCAAAATGTTCATTGCAGCTCTATTTACAATAGCCAGGACATGGAAGCAACCTAAATGTCCATCGATAGATGAATGGATAAAGAAGATGTGGCACGTATATACAATGGAATATTACTCAGCCATAAAAAGAAATGAAATGGAGGTATTTGTAATGAGGTGGATGGAGTTAGAGTCTGTCATACAGAGTGAAGTAAGTCAGAAAGAGAAAAACAAATACAGTATGCTAACACATATATACGGAATCTAAGGAAAAAAAAAAAAAAAAAGGCCATGAAGAACCTAGTGGCAAGATGGGAATAAAGACACAGACCTACTAGAGAATGGACTTGAGGATATGGGGAGGGGGTGGGGTGAGATGTGACAGGGTGAGAGAGTGTCATGGACATATATACACTACCAAATGTAAAATAGATAGCTAGTGGGAAGCAGCCGCATAGCACAGGGAGATCAGCTCGGTGCTTTGTGACCACCTAGAGGGGTGGGATAGGGAGGGTGGAAGGGAGACGCAAGAGGGAGGAGATATGGGAACATATTGTATATGTATAACTGATTCACTTTGTTATAAAGCAGAAGCTAACACACCATTGTAAGGCAATTATACTTCAATAAAGATGTTTAAAAAAAAAAAAAGAGAAAAAAAAAAAAGAGGATGTGGCACATATATACAATGGAATATTACTCAGCCATAAAAAGAAACAAAATTGAGTTATTTGTAGTGAGGTGGATGGACCTAGAGTCTGTCATACAGAGTGAAGTAAGTCAGAAAGAGAAAAACAAATACCGTATGCTAACACATATATATGGAATCCAAAAAAAAAAAAAAATGGTTCTGAAGAACCTAGGGGTAGGACAGTAATAAAGACGCAGATGTAGAGAATGGACTTGAGGTCACGGGGAGGGGGAAGGGTAAGCTGGGACGAAGTGAGAGAGTGTCATGGACTTATATACATACTACCAAATGTAAAATAGATAGCTAGTGGGAAGCAGCCGCATAGCAGAGGGAGATCAGCTCAGTGCTTTGTGACCACCTAGAGGGGTGGGATAGGGAGGGTGGAAGGGAGATGTAACAGGGAGGAGATATGGGGATATATGTATATGTATAGCTGATTCACTTTGTTATAAAGCAGAAACTAACACACCATTGTAAAGCAATTACACTCCAATAAAGATGTTAAAAAAAAAATATGAAGAAAGAGTGGATGTTGATTCCTCCATGAAAGTTACATGATTTGCATGATAAAAAAATTGTTGCTATGCCTGATTATTAAAAAATGAAAACACTTATCAGCTTCAAGATCAAGGCAGAAGACTGAGCACATATTAAGATATATCTTACTGCTCAAAGTACATTAGTATAGTGGGAATACATTTTAAAGTACTTTAAAATTCATTACCAGATGCAAAGGTAACAAAGAAAAATCTCTAGAACTAGAATAGAAAGGAAATCTGTAACACTGAATGTAGGAGAAATAAAATTGCAAAATGGGTACTGTGCAGATACGAAAGGCAGACATTAGGGGTTGTGGTTTGAAAGCCATTATTAGATAGAAGCTGGAGCTACTCCCCCATAGTTCCTCAGACCCCACTCTGGGCTTCCTGTTGTAAGTCAAAGGATTATGTACAAACGCGGACCAAGCTAACTTTTTCAACCTTAGCCATGTTTGCAGCAAAAAATAAATTGCCAATTCATCACCATGCTGATCCAATTGAAAAATTGATTCAAAGCAGTAGAATATTTTAAGATCAGGACAAATTTACACAGCATGTGCACGTACACACACACACACACACACCCATACACAGAATGTGCCAGAGTCACCTCCTGGGAAAGATGTTATCCAGGAATGATAAACTCACAACAATGAAACACATACACAGAAAGCGATAAAGTTGAAAATCATGAAAAGCATTGTAGTCACTCCCAAGAATGTGAGACTTCATACCATTATGAGAGATTATACAGCAATCTAAAAATATATATAGTATGTAAAATTTAAAAGACATAAAATCTATATTACCCATTGAACACAAATAAGGAATATATTATAAAAAACATGTTTAAAATAATCAAGGAGGACTATATCACAATGATACTAAAAATGGCTAAAGTATTTGAGTGCTTAACATTCTTCTTTTTCTAAGGCCTCTATAGGCTCTATCTTATTTAATCCCTACAAAACCATGTTGAAACAGCTGAAAGGTTATACAATGACAGATATAACTGGGAGAGGCTTTGAGAACATATTTAAATGTAGAATGTTTAATATCCATATTATATCAATCATCTACAACAGCTAAAACACACTGTATCTGTGAACCTACTTTTATAGCAAGTTAGCCAACCTGATAAAATTCAAGTGACCTATCCTGATGCTGGAGTCATGCACAGAGAAAAGAATGGTCACTGTTCCTTATCCTTCCCAAACATCCATATTTCAACTGAGTATCTGATGTGAATTGCAATTAGCTCTCATTGTTGTAAAAAACACAGCAAAAATTGCAATATTGACAAAAATGTGCTAAGTGCAAATAATATAGACATATTTTCAGATCCATTCTTTAGAGAAAATTTATAAGTTGTGGTGAAATGTTCTGTGTCTAATATACATATCTGTTGTTTGTTAATATTAATTTAAGATTTCTAGAAATATGTGCAGAATAATTCAGTCCATAAATCTCAGCACAAACAGTTCAGTGACAAAGTATCTGGATTTAAAATGATTTATTTTCTTTTGTGACTTTTCTATTTTAGGGTAAGGTGATAGCCTTTGCCATTCATGATTCAAACTTATGTCTCACAGGAGACCTTAAATAATCTTATCAATTGGGTTACTTGGAATTTCTCAGTATGTGTCAAGATTCCTAGTAGGAGACATTCTTTTTCATTTACTGAAAATATATTAAAGCCATCATTCCTCAAGTCAAATAATCAGTGTGATTTTAGATAAATATAACACTATAATTTCTGATCTATGTTTCCTTTCACCTCTATGTTTCACTTTAAAGTAAAGCACATGCTAGTTTCAAAACGGACTAAAGTTTTCAGCAGTTACCTGCTCCTCCAAATGCTGATTCTTTATTTCCCCCTTTTTGACACTCCTGTTTTAGGGGTCCAGTGCCCTCTTTTCACTCCCTCATCTTTCAGTTGTTTTCCTCCACTTCCCTTTCTCCATTATTTTTCCACAAAATGCTGCTTTGGTTCGCTGACAATGTATTCAGTGTGTATATACTTTCCTTTTACAGGCATGTTTATTCATTATATCAATATGTAAACATATTCATGGTCACATATTAATGGCTATAGACAGCCAATTAGTCCTGCTACCAGTTAATGTGTGAATCTAACAAGGATTCCTAGCTTTTATTTCAAATGGCACATCTTAGCCATGATGACCCTCTGTCTGAGGCAAGTGTTATTTGACCCAATGAAACATGTAAGAGAGGAAGTTCAAGTGCTGTGGCTAGTCAGCACTTTCAGGCAAGTCAGTTTTAGGGCAACCATCAAACATATACTCAAGTCAGTTATTTATTTTTATAGTTGAGTGATAGGTAATCTGCTCCTCCATCAAAGAAAAACTAGAGTGAGAGAGCTCACTTTTCCCCATGGCCCATAAAAAGGTGGTGGTTAGAACGGCCCCATAAAATGAGTGGAAATTAATGTGTATAATCTACTTATATATGCCAGATAACAGGCTAAAAAATTTTAATAACCTAATCTGGTGTAGTAACCCTAACATTTACTAGGGTTAGTACACAGTCCTTCTCCAATCAAAGCCCTTTATTTTCATTATATTGTGATTGCTTTTTTGTCTATTTCCCTGTAAGCTCTGTGATGCAAGTCTTGTTCTTCACTTTATCTGCTGAGGCGCTAGGCGCAGAATTTGAAGCACAGGAGATGTTAGTAAATCCAAATGGAGAGGGACTGCTTTCAAATCTCTCTACATTCCTCCTACTGGCATAAACCCAACATCCATTACAGGTTTAAGTAGTCCAGAGTATTGGAAAAATTATTCATTGTTTAATTTCAAGCCTTCTGGAAACAGGCACATTTTCCCCCTTCGCTTTATTTGAAAATTTAAAACTTGTCAAAATCAAAAAGTCAACTAAAGGTCAATGTCCCTGAACTAATGCTATTGTATCAGCGATATGTAACACTCATCAGTGGGTTTGTGATGACTATGATATCCTTAAACCAGCCATTAATGTCCTCAAAGTGAAATCACTATTTTTAATGGTAATAAACCACATTTTCTGTGACATCCCATTCAGAATCATCTATATGTTCACAAGGGAACAATGGTCATCAAGTCATTGGGCAACAGAAGCTATATGTCCAGTTACAACAAAATCAGGAATTTATTTAGCATTATAGAAAAATTACAATCAGCAAGTCACTCTTGCTAAGTGAGGAAATCATCATTCAGATGAAAAATACCACATATGTGGTAGAGAGAATATATTTGAAATAGAAAGGATTTCCTGAGGATGTGGCAGGTAAAATACGGAGAAGAATGATGTTTGAACAGAAAAAAATAGGTTCATTTATAGTGGAATGACTGCAACAACAAAAAAAGTATTGTGAATTGAAAAAGCATACCTTGAAACAGCAGCTAGACATTTAGATTATTAAACAAATTTTTAAATAAGATGATTTGAAAATATTTGCATGTAGTTTGATGAATTCATCTTTGGGCATATGTAAATGTAAGATGAATTAAAACGTGCTTTGAAAAAAGTTAGCAACAAGTCATGTTGATTTAAAAAACTTACTCTATATATATTGTCTATCTCATGATAGTACATATATTACATTATATGAAACTGCATTGAGTGCAGAATTGGAGGCATTTGAAATAATAATCATATGGAGAACAGATAAATCATACAAACATTTGGATGATGTATACATATTTAATCTTCATAGATAAGAAACCTCTAATCTGGACATGATAAAAGTCCTTCAAATGTATTGTATCTTATAGTAAATACCTGCAGAGTTTTATTCAAGGAAATGTAACACCAAGGAAGACTTAACTCAATGAAAAGCATAGTTTTTATGATGCTCTTAGGATAACAAATGACATAACACTAAAGAGAAAAAAAAAGTAAAATAATTTGTAAAGGAAAACTGAATTTGTGCCACACAGAAAAATGTATTCCTAAATCAGAATGCTTGTTATAAAGCATTTTCATAAGGATGGTTCCTCTTGTAATATGGGTGTTTAAAATGGGCCTTTTCAACAAAAAGACCTCAAGGACAGTATAGGCACTTTGGATTACTTATCAATACTTTCCTTTTCTTCCCCTCTTAATTTTGTCTCTCCTAGAATATGGTTCAACTGAAAGAAAAAAATAAGCTGAACAAAAATTTGGAGTTATTATTCCAAAAACTGGACTATTTTGTTCCAGTTTTTATATTTTTTCATTTGATAATTCAAATATAACTTTTGTTGATAAAAGAAGAAATAGTGATCAACAGAATATAAATTAAAGATATGTTCACTTTATCTTGATATTGTATTTTGTATTATAATCTTGAATTGAATCAAAATCTCATCCAGATATGAAGTAAAGAGATGGGAGATAAGATACTGCTGTGTTCTTGGTGACATAGTCTTACCATCAACTAATTCATTCTTACTGTAACACTTTAAATCTCAATCATCAAGAAGTGAGGATTTCAAGGTGTTAGATTTGGGTTATTGCCAAATACTAAGACTGAAAAGAATGTCATTTGAGAACCGTTGGCTTTTTGCCTTGTTTCAATAAAACATTTAAATCCTATGCCAATTAATAGCCAATTAATAGCAAGAGTAGGCAAATGTCCAAACATTATAATCTATTATGCACTTTTTAAAGCCTTCTACCACTTACTCTACATTTATTACAGGTCATTATATTCATTATCTCATATAACCTTCAAAAACAGTTGATTTAAAAGTTCTCTCTCTCCCTCCCTCTCTCTCTTTCTCTCTCTCTCTGTCTCTCTCTTTTAAACAAATATGGTAACTGATGCTCAGAGGAGTAAAGCCCTTTCCCCAGGGCAGAGTGCTGTGTTTTGACTCAAATCTGTTACATCAAATCTCCACCATTTGTCATTAACTTATATTGACTTCATTTGGTACTTCTAAGTGAAGGATAACTTGAAAGATTAAATTAATAAAGATTAAAATTATCTTGTTTCTTTATGTTTTAAAGTATTAAGTGATTTCCTTCTGTCTTGAGGCTTTTCCTCTGAAGTATAATGAACATTATTTCAGAATTATGATTTTCATGGAGAAATATGGCTTGACTCAATCATCATCCATCTGATTTAAGGAAGATCTGTCATTTAAAATGCAGACAAATATCTAAATCATTCCAGAAGATCTGTCAATTGTTAACTTTTTTTTAAAGACTCTGAGTCAAAATACCTATGGAAACAAAACTCAGGAGAAAATTTTTGTTCTAATATTACTTTTGCTGTTTTAAGAGTGATTCTAGGTAAAGTGGAAAACAATTCTGAATTCTATGTTCTGTTACACTTTTGTTATATCCCTTGACATTTTAATACTTTTCTAGAACTTTAATGTCAGTAAGTTCAAATGAATCATTGCAATTGCAGCTAATTTTAACATGAATACATATAATGGTGAATGAAATAGATATTGAATTTGTACTGCTAGTAAGATGATTTTGTACTCTCGTGTCTTAGAATTCTTGTTTTAGGATTTTTTCTTCTTGAAAGGAAAAAATATAGAATGAGACTAAGTGTTATGTCTTTCTGTAAAAATATATTTTATACATTTATATGTAAGGATTCAGACATAATTAAACATTTTTACTTTGAATATATTTCTCTTTTTTTCATGTTACTATTATAGACTACCTTGTCATTTGGTAACTTTCTTCAGTGATCCATGTTTAGACCTAGATGTATCAAGACTCTTATTTCACTGAATACAATTTCATGATTATTCACAGTTCTTTATGAGTTTGTCCATTTTCTTGGTACACTATGGACAGTTCATTAGTGAAAGGGGCATATTTAGTTTTGCTAATAAATTCAATTAATTAAATAGCTTACATTCTTCAAAAGTATTTACATTTGTATAGCTGCTTTTGAGTTTTCTGGGAAAAAAATGGGTAATGTTTGAATGGCAATTGGCAAAACTAAGTCAAAATGGCAGAGCAAATAATGGGTTATAATGTAATGTTTGATTTATCTTGCCATTCTTGAAACCAATCCATGAGAGCAGTTGCCTCTTTGATCTAGGTAAATGCCAAATGTAGTCCTTTGAAATGTGAAGATTTCTAATATATTTTTAAATTTAAAGATTTATGTACATATTGCTTTTATACTTGTATTGTTCTCTATGAATAATTTATTTGTTAATTTTTCTTAGTTAGGTCAAACCAAAAAATATGACAATTATGTTTAGTGAAATGAAATGATTTCTGTACTATGTTTCTCTCTTTTAATTGTATCACAGATCCTTCTCAGTACTTCTGAGCAACCATTTATCAAGCTTTGTTGTACTCACTTCTAAAGTCTGGCATCTGGACATTTTTTCCACAACTGCCCTTGTACTACTGGAGTCATTACCCACAAGAACAGAGGTTTAGAAACACCTGGGAATTTAGTCCACACAACCAGTCCCCAATGACTAAGCACTGGTGGAGTAGGACAGCCCAGCTCTTTTGCCTGGATTTGGACCAAATTCTGAGGCATCGTTTATACGGCAGTGCTCTGCTGCATGATCACACTGAAGCTTGGACACTGTCTAGAGCCAAAAACATTCTTGGTTTCTTCTTCTCTTGACCTGTTTCTTCCACTCACAATTTTTTTTCCTGGAACCAAATTCCTAATAAATCACTTGCACAAAGAATCCTCATCTAAGGTTTGATTCTGGAGAACCCAACTCACAGCAGTGATGTTATACTTTTACTTTATTTCTCCCAAAGCTCAAGAAAAATAATTAATTCAATATGAATTGAGTGATAAATATGTGCCATAATTCCTAGTATGGAGAAGTGTATTCGTGGCAATTAGGTCAGGCTGAGGGCAACAGCAAAGCCCAAATAACCGTGGATTCAAAAAGATCAAAGTTTTTCTCTCTCACATACATATGGGCAATTCAGGGTTAACCTAGACTTCTTTGACCATCAGGGACAAATGCCTCTTCTCTTGTATTTTCTATCTTGTTCAATAAGAAAATCAAATATGGCTGAATCTGCTTTACAAACTTCCAGAAGATTCAAGAAAAAGGGGAGAGAATTCCCCTCAGTTTAAAGACACTTTTCAATAATTTAAAAGATCACCTTTGGATCAAGATTATCACAAGGACAAGTTTTGGGGCAAAGGAGGATGGGAAATCTAGTTTTTATTTTGGGTGGTCATGTGCCTAGTAAATATTGACAGGATGCTTTAAATAGAGAATAATGGGAGAATAAATATTGGGGAAGAAAGAGCAGTCTCTGACACAGAAAGGAAAAAAAGAAGTGGACTTCATCTTTTCTCTTAAGCCTCAAATATACCATATAGAAGTGTTTTAGGCATTCCAAAAATGCAAATTAAAAATATCTCAAAGCCTTTTTTTTTTTTTTTTATAACCAGTTAACTACAGTTCTGTTGTTATTTTAACTGAAGCAATAAGTTTAAAATATAAAAAAACAAATTTAAGGCAAATCTAAAAGCATCAAAGTCTGTTAAATGTCTACAGATGACTTTTAAAGCTACTCAGTGTATTCTAGCATCCAACTCATTATCCCAAAAGTCTGTTTGAATGCAAGACTTCTTCTCCAGCAAGGATTCATTCTTGTTATATGACTCCAAAGAACTGTTTCCGCTACTTAAATAGGCAGAATTGTTAGTCTCCTTTGTGTTGTGATTTCACAGGAAGATTCCCATGAATAAATATTTTGAAACCATCAACTCAGGTATCTAACATCCAGCAAGTCTGTTTAGAAATCTATTTACTGAGAAAATTAACATTTTACATAAAGAATCTGTAGCTAGAAAAATGTTTCACTGGGATGACAAATGTTCTATTTCATTCTGACTTTAAAGAGTGTCAGAAGTCCTACCACTAATTCATTCAGGTTTACAGAGAAATTTACTTAATTAATATAGTCTACTTAATAAAATGTGGTTTAAAATCACCAGTTTCATTTGGTTTTTAAGAACTTTAAACTCCATGAAGACAAGGGTTATGGGACATTCTGTATTCACATTTTATCACCAGCCCTTAAGATAGTGTCTGGCCTGAAGTAGAAATGTGATAGTTATTGAATTAAGTATTAATACATGAGTGTGTTAATGGATAAAGAGTGCATACTAGTATTTTGTCTTATTTAGTTATCCAAAACAGGAGAAGAAATAATCTCATTAAATCGGTTAAGGGATTCCAGTTGTCAGAAATCCAAATGATGAACCTAGGTTTACTTCCCTTGAAAATGTTAAAATCATTTTCTTTATGACCTAAATAGCAAAGGAAACTTGAAAATGAGAGCATACATTTTCTTAAAGCCAGTGTACTCTTACTTAGTATGTGTTACCTGTGTGCCACTCTAAATTATAAAAACCATAAAGACTGACACCCTAACTATATTATTCATTAATGTACACATAAGTTTACAGAAGTTATTTCTATGATATAATGGATGGTTTAGTAACTTTTTGAATAGATTAATGCATGAGTAAATAGAGGATGGATGAATGGAATCCATAAGAAAAGCTAAAATAACTAGAATTTTTATTGATATCTTGAAGAAATAGATGTTTGGTCATTAGAGATTACACTCTGGCAACTATTCTATATTCAGAAGAATACATTATCTGACATAATAGAAGGTACTCCAGCTTCCTGGTGAGCGACTCAACTTGAGTTTTGCAGGCAAGAACATCTGGATTAATGGATAGTATATGTAGGCAGATCTCAGAGGTAGGATGGTAAAGGGTATGGAGTGGTCTATGGATTAAGTCATTGCAAGAATTAGAATTCAGCAGGGATTCATCCAAACATAAAAGATTTAAATAACCTATGACTGGAAAACTAGAGAATGTAATTGAATGGAGGTAACAAGAGAGGTCAAATCATTGGGAGAAAAGATGTAGGAGAAGGGCCCCTCTGATACACAGAGCAGGAGATGTAATCACTCAAATTCTGCAACATCTTGACATATGTTTGCAAACCTGTAACATTTGTAACATATGCAATGTTGTCTATAGTTTCTAATATTGCAATGTGCACCTGCCCCTGAAAGTTTCTTATATATAGCAAGTAGATTGTTTTTCCTTGATCTCTTAACTTTTTTATCTCTAAACCCAGTATTCTCTAACAAATTCTTTCATCTTATTCTCTGGCAGAATGTCAGTGTTGCTTTAGAGAAAGAGCTCAAAAAAGGCAGCCTTTCAATAGGAAGACTAACTAAAGAAAGGATCCATGTGGGAAATATATCAATTCATTGAGTATAAATGTAGATGGAGTGTCTCCTTCTGTGTAAAAAACATCAGCCATGGCTTTACAACATTGTTATATATCTAAAGGTTATCATTTGTATGAAATAAGTATAATATGATAATATAATACAAATGTACCAAATATGTAGTAAGCACCTACTATGTGCCTGGACCGCTTCTTTGCTTTCAGGATAGACAGAATTTTATTTATCAAGTGTCAATTAATTGAGTATAATTAGTTTTACTTATGCTTGTTTTAAATTTAGCTTGTCCTTTTGTTTACCTAAAATATAAATAAAACATTTATAAAATAAATATAAATTTAAAAAGAATAAATCTAATACATGTTGCTTTGTAAATGCCTTAGAAATCATGAAATAGATATGTTCAGTTTTAGAGTGATTTTAAATTTTCAGATGAGGAATAGATGATGGATTAGAATTCTTTAAATATAATCATTTTGATTTTGTCCAGAACAAGGAAAAGCAAAAATAAAAAAAAAATCCAGGTTAATATTCTTATTCTTAATTTTTGTAACTTATAAAGGGATAATTATGATTATGATTTTAGATTACTTAACCATATATTGTCACTAAGTAGTAATTGAGAAAGAAGCAAAATATTAGAAAATTGTACATTTGTGCTATTTTTACTAGAAACTGTAATATACTATGCTTACAATTCAGTATCAAGGAAAATAACCTTTACCTCCCAAATTATTTTCTGTTGAGAGGTTTTAAGTATATTGAAGGCAGCATAGTCAATTGCTTTACACATCTGTTTGGTTTGCTTCAGTAATGCTATAGCGTTTTAATGAACATAATGCGAATTGATTTGTAAGTATGGATTATAAAGAAAGTCTTCTATTTAGATTATTCTTTATAAAAGACAAAATAACACAAGATGAATACAAATGTGATCAGAGATGTACAATGGCAGCTCAATCATAATCACCCATGGTGAGAAGAAATTTCATGGAGTGATAACCTAAAGGCATTGCTTGTCTTCTTCTTAAAATGAAAATCTACTAGCCGGAATGAGAATGGGTTGCTCACAGGCATGCCTTAATTCACTGAATAATGACTATGCTTTTATGGCAGAAATTCAAGTCAGATGAAGGACTGAAAGGGTACTCAGTGGGAAGTAACTGTACTTCCCCAGAGCTGATGAACTTTGGAACTGAGGTAAGTTGAGGAAAAAATGGATATCAGGCATCCTACTGTATCTGTACCAAGCACTCACACTGATAATGTAATAGATATTGATGCCTGCCTACAGAGATGAATGGTTGGAGAAGAAAAGAGACATTTTTCAGCAATTCTTGATTCCATATTATTCTTCTCATGAGTACTGCTTGAAAGCTAGTAAAATGATTCAAGAATACCATTACCTCTGCAATGTATCTGATTGGATAAATGGCAGCAGGTCATGGTTCCCACTGATGGAGAGATAGTTACAGTTATGTCGTAGTTTTGTTTAAGGAAGCTTTATAATGCTCAGTGAATTCTGTTATTTTTGAAAGACTATGATAATAATGCTTTTATCCTTATTTCTTTAGACATGTATCAGCACTTCAAGCACTGTATCTAAAACCTATCATATTTCATCATCAGCAAAAAACTATAGGATAACACCTACTTTAAAATAAGAAAATAAAGCCTTTCTGTGTCCTATGTGATTATCTAATACCTAGTTATTCTTCAGAAAACAAAACTTTAATAACCTAATTTTGGTCAAGTGCACATGACACTTTATTTTGACATAATAATTTTCCTTATGATAATCTACTGATAGTATAATGAAATATGACTTATAAAAAATACTTTGGACAGGTGGTCTATTTGTAATTTTAAATATTTACTAAAATATTACCTTTGTTAAATTTTTAGTGTCAAAATATAAGCATTGCTCACTACAAATCCAGTCAATATATGATGTGATGAAAGAAAATGGACAATATCTATGAGAATAGAAAGGATGTTTTAGAGTTTTGTGGGCTTAATCCTTTTGAATTTTATGTCATTTTCTAATTGATTTGCGAGCTTTGTTGTCATTTTGGATTTGATATTGTTAAAATAACTATATAAAGAAAAGGAAGGTAAATGGTTATTTTTCTTCAATTTCAAATGGAACAAGTTTGTTTTCACTTCTCAACATTACAATTGTAAAATATTATATTATGCACAGCACTTGAACTATGAACATGATATTCTAAGCTTTTAAAATCAAAATTTAATAATTTAAAATTTGTGGAGGTGGTTTCATTCTTTGATATTTCATAATGTGTGATTTGTGTATGGACAATACTGTGTTTCAAAGGAAACAAATGTTCATGTGATTCACATGCATGTATGCTCAGAATTCTTTGACAGAATTCATGGTTTTGTGTGTGCACACAGAGAAAGGTAACAGTGTGCCAAATGAATCACATTACAAGCATACTTTGGCAAAAACTATTTTTTTGGTTATTTTATTTTGAACTTGTAAGTTGTTTCAAGTAGGATTAAAGTTTTTTTTCTTAGGGAATTATACAGAGGAAAATTAGCTTGTAAGTCACTCAGTCTTATGAGAAGAGTGCTGGGTTGTTTTGTTCAAGTTATTTATGCATGGTGAGCCCAAAGCCATAATCCCGCCGTCAGTCAGGGGGAGTTAGGAGGGTGCAAAGATACCTGATAAAGAGAAGATGTGAATGGACGATCATTCCTACTGTAACCCCCAGCCCACATACATGGTATTGATGATGGCTGTGCATTCATGGGAAATGTGGATGCTGAGGAAGTTGTTATTTCCATCTGGGAGCACTTTATCCTATCTTTTTGATGTAGCTCAATGTTACAAATGTGTTTCTATATCCTCTATCATAAAGGAAACATATTTCAACTATATCTAATACCATTTTTCTAACAATACTATAACAACCACATTGAAAGTGAGTTTTATGTATGTTTTATGATCTGGTATTATGATTAACACAATCTCAACAGAAAGTGAATCAACAGCAATACTTTAAAAATAATTTCTATAGAAAATAAATAGAAAGGAAAATACAGATATTTAAAAATGTCTGTTCTATATTTTGCCAAAGGCCCAATCAATATTTCTCATATATATGTATGTAAATTGATAAGTTAGAATATAAGAAAAGGAAAGTTCAATTTGTTTCAAGAAAGTAATCCAAATATTTTGCATTCTCTCCTTTTTCCATCAATAAAATAAAATTTAGAGGTATTTGAAAAAGTTCTAGAAATCCTATGTGATATATAATGAAAACTAAACTTTCCCAGTTTTATAAATATAAAAAATTGTGTATGTTCTTCAGCTTAAGAAGAGAATATGCTCTTATACAGGGTTACAATGATCAAATCTAGACCTAACATAGCAATTAAAAGGGTCAATATTACAGGTTATTTTGTAACAAACCTTGTGAATATTTACTCAATTCACCAAACTTTTCAATGAACTAGATTAAAATTCTCACTACCGACATTAATCATGTATAAATCACCTAGATAGCCCACAGAATAAATTAAGCAAATATAATAGACATGGAGTTGTTCTAGTAGGTGGTATATCTTTGGATATGAATTTACATGATAATAGGGTAAAAAGTCAGGATAAAATATGTGTCAAAATACATTAGTTGCCAGGGCAGGAGTGTGTCCTATTCAGAGTCCAGGACTCTTGAATGCAAGGGAACATTACTACAAGGTCTGGTTTTTGAAGATTTATTAAAAATAATAATAGTTTCATAATAAACTTCCATTCTATGACAGTTTTTAATATACCTGTATTCCTACAAATTCTGTCTTTTAGGCTCCCATCTGAGCTTTGACATTATATTTCACAGAACCATCTCTCTGTAGAGGCCCAACATACAACTTTAGTATTCCTTAACTTGTTATAGTAGTGTAGATTATAATTATGCTTAAACCTGTATAGTGTGCAACTAAATTCCATCAAACCCTGTTCCCAAAGATCACAACCTCAATTTTTTTGTAATTGTTTTACCCATGCTTTCCTTGACCCTATCCTTGTACCCCTGACTGAATAATTGTGGTTGGTTTGAATAAACAAAACAGACCTTGCAAAGTGAAGAACAGTCTTTAATTTTTCTTTTCCCATGGTTAAAAAACTTCAAAGAGAGATCAAATGCCATTGTATACACTATGCTTTCTGAGGAAACAGTGTAGCTAACATACATTTAATTCAACTAGAATACTCTATCCCAGAGATTCTGATTAAGATTTTATTATACTTTAAGATGATAAATAGCTTTTAAGTAAATCTCTACTACTCTGAAGATTGTCCAAGCACTTATTTGCGTAAAACTGCAATTTACAGATTTGCAAGTGAAAAGTTCTGCATACGCTAATTAGCAGACTTTAGTACTTAGAATTCAAAGCCATAAATTTTGCTGATTATAGCCAAACTTGGTACTTTTGAGTTTCGGTATATAATTAAATAAATATAATGTTATTATCAGTGCTTAGTAAATTAACAATGGAATTGATCTCTTTTCCAACGAAGGAGGACCTTTACAATTTAGCCTGTCTCTAAAACGTTAAGATTTTACGTTTTAAGAGTTGAACTATGCCTTAGTCAGGGTCGAGTAGGCCATCCTTCAGTGACAAGCAATCTACAGGGCTCTATAGCAGGGCTCTCTGTTTTTAAGATGCCCAGGGATCCAGGTTGACAGCAGTTCTACCAACATGCATGGCAACATCAAGACCATGTGGACTACCTCAGTTGCTGTAACAGGGAAAGACAAAATGAGAACAAAATGTGTACTTTTCACTGTGTCCCTCTGCAAGTGACATACATCATCATTCAGAGCTCATTAGCCAGAATAAGGAACATGACTTTGCCTAACTACAAGGAGGATGAGAAAATATGGTGAGCAAATAGAATACTTGGTAAGAGTTGTCACTGCAATAATTTGGGAAAAAATGAGAACTAAAACAGAAATGACAATTTACTGTAATATAGATGTTTCTATGTTAGGAGACAAAATGATTTGAAATATAATGAATTGCTTCAAATACGCCTAATTACAGTTTATATTTCCATGTCTGTATCCCAATCTGGCTAAGAGTAGTGCTTAAGTAAACTGAGCTTCATAAT
The DNA here is from genome assembly GCF_965194805.1 of Balaenoptera borealis. Lineage (NCBI taxonomy): Eukaryota > Metazoa > Chordata > Mammalia > Artiodactyla > Balaenopteridae > Balaenoptera > Balaenoptera borealis. The sequence goes on along the minus strand of NC_138867.1, from coordinate 24,056,389 downwards.
ATGAGCCCTTTCACGTATCATTCCAAATGATTTTCTCAAGACCCCTGGGGCAGAAGGTTAAGCAAGAATTTTTCTATTTTCTGTGATTTAAGAAAGGGTGGTGGTGGTGGGATGAATTGGGAGATTGGGATTGATTAATATGTATAAAATACGTAACCAATAAGAACCTGCTTCATAAAAAAAATAAATAAAATTAAATTGAAAAAAAAAAAAAACATAAGAAGCTCTCCTGAAAGCATTTTTCCCCAAAATGCTTCCATAACTCCCACAGCACTAAACTTTCTGTACTTATAAACAGGATTACAAATCACTTTCTACTCTACAGTTTACAAATTAAAATTTTTATTTGGGCTTCCCTGGTGGCGCAGTGGTTGAGAATCTGCCTGCCAATGCAGGGGACACGGGTTCGAGCCCTGGTCTGGGAGGATCCCACATGCCGTGGAGCAACTAGGCCCGTGAGCCACAACTACTGAGCCTGAGCGTCTGGAGCCTGTGCTCCGCAACAAGAGAGGCCGCGACCGTGAGAGGCCCACGCACCGCGATGAAGAGTGGCCCCCGCTTGCCGCAACTGGAGAAAGCCCTCGCACAGAAACGAAAACCCAACGCAGCTAAAAATAAATAAATAAATAAAAATTAAATAATGTATAATTCAGGTGTACTTTAAAAGAAAAAAAATTTTTTTATTTTACAAATTTACAAATAAATTCACAAAATTTATTCAATATTAAATTATAATTGCCTCTGGTAAAGACAGGAAATGAATCTATTATGAGCTCTTGAAATTTGAAATTTTAGCATGCATGGTTGTGTTAATTAGCTATGCCTTTATGGGCATTGGACCAGGTAAGCAGCAGGAATGAAGAACATTTAAAAGGGTGCAGGAATATGTCAATATGGAAAGTCACTAAAACATACATTAAAATTAAGAGTTGTTAATCATTTCTTAGTGAAAAAGAAATGCAAAGTTACAAAAATACTACATCCTCTGAACTTCAATAATAAAATGTAAAGAAAAAAATATGATGCAGGGAAAACAAGCTGTCATTTCTGCTAGGATAAACTGTTAAAGTTTTTTGGGGGGGGGACTAATTGCATCATTGTCCATCAAAATTCCTAAACCACGCATTGCACTAGTTCCAATAGTCCTTGCATATTTGTGAACAAATGTATAAAGATGTTCATCATTGTATTCCTTTTTATTCCAAAATGTCACAAACAACCTTGAAAGGAATAATTAAATAAATTATGGAATATGTATTCTATGAAGTACTATGAAGCTGTTAAAGTTGTATATGAAGTGACTTTATGTGGAAATATTCCTTGTAAGGAAGACTCTCTAAGGCATAGGTTAAGTGGTAGAATTAAGAAGTAAAATTACTATTATAGCTAATATTTATTGGGTTCTTTCTCCATGTCAAATATTGTTATAAACATCTCAAATGTGTTACACTTATACTCTCACAATAACTATGTAGTGTAGGTACAATTATAATCCTCTTTTCATAAATGAGGAAACGGAGTCACTGAGAGGTTTTAGGGTCTTGCTCAAGATTGCGGGATTAGTGAACCTGGTGAAACTTGGAAACAAACCAAGGCAGCCTGTTCCCCAGCCTGTGTTATTCCTAGTGGGAGATACATGCATATACATATACATACACACATGTATGTATACACACACACACACACACACACAAACCCAGTAGTGAATGTGTGTGCTGGTGTGGGTGTATCTTAAAGAGAAATAAAGAGAGAATAAAGGATCCTCTTTGTAGGAAAAAAAAAAAAATCCTGTCATTATAAACTGACACAAATGCTTTAAAAAGAATGGTAAGATAAAACATCAAATTTCTACTTGTGGCACCAGAATATACACTATTATTAATATTATAAAAGCTGATGCTGTAGCTGTTTTGTATAAAGCTTTCTCTCCAGCAACAGAGCCTTGTTGAGGTTAAGCATTTGATAAATATGTTACTGACTTACTGAGTGATGGGCTGACTGAATGTGCACAGTGCTTCCCTTTGCATAAAGGGACGCGTTTGGGGGAAGCACAGTGGTACACTTCACTTCTTCTGTTATTTTAATTATTGAAAATGAGACCATATTACTCATAATTTTATGCTATATTAACAAATTTTTAAAACTATCTCTAGAAATATGTTTTCCAAATGTTTTAAGTTCATGCCACCTTAGTCTATCAGTAAGATTTTCAGGCCACCCCTAGTAAGAAAATATACTTAATAAAAAACAGAACTTTTAAGAATACGGTTTACTAAATTTAGTAAATAGTTAAGACCAAACCACTTAATATATTACTTTATATGACTTTGACAGATGTCTCTATGTTTCCTTTGAAAATTTAAGATACCCTAGGGCACCCTTATAAGTTCATTCACCGAGGTTTCCAGGGGCAACTTTGGATGAATATGGAAACCACTGTATTGTAACAGTATTTAAATTCCTTCGTTGAAAAAAATATTTTCAAATGTATATTTTAATTCCTAATGCAAATTGTTTTAACTTAGACTTGTTAAATAATTAACTTAGAATAACAGAATTAAATAATATATTATTATTAATAATGTTTACATTAGCCAAGGGCATTGGTATTACTTTTTTCAAGTTTTAATGATGCAGTTTTGTTTAGGGGTATGATCCTTTCCTGACCTGTGTAGTAATTGGCTATTACTTATGGGTTTCTTCTGTTTTTAGGAAAAAAGATAAATGTATAGTTCTTTGGAATGTTGCTTATTGTTTTCATTACCTGTTCATTTCTATATTTATAGTTATGTTAACCTGTCAAAATGAAGTATGAGCTTGATGGCATCTCTAATAGCTGCTTGAATAGTGGCTGTTATAAAAAATAAAGACAGAGGGGCTAAAAACTCACATTTTTATCATTCTAAAAATATATTGTTTTTCTTATGATGTGCCATATTTTTATGATGTGAGAAAGCCATAAGCATGCCACCATATAAGTCTTCCCCAGAAAATAAATTCTGGATATATTTAATGATGACATTAACATAAAACCACATTTTTGAAAACCATGTGTGTAAACGTATGTTTTTCAACTATTTAACATTCTAAATTGAAAGACAAAGAACATTAGAGATACTAAATTACCTGATCCATAACTTAATAGTAGTGTAACCATAAATGAATTAACTCCTCTATAACTACACCATGAGATACAAAGTAAAGATATTATCTTCCTCACAAGTCAATGCCAGGGTCAACTGAGCTACACTTTATCACTAATGCTTGGCACAAGTAAGTCATTAAACTAGTAAGTACAGAATTTAAAAGCTTAAGTAATGAAATGACTTTTTATAAAGTTGCAATTTAATTTTGTTTCTGAGAAATTAAATTGTTCATCTGTTATTTTGCTTAACTAGTTGACATTTCATCAATATTTACTTGGAAAATATCTACCAATATTTCTCTATAACGTGTCAATCATTGTAGTAAGCACTGGAGATGCAAAATTGAGCAAGACAAGTTTTCGGCCACAGGGGAGCCTCCCTTATCAGCATGTGTCTGAGAGGTGGGGACACAGAAAATTACTCACAAAATAAATATATTTCAGAAAGTGATCAATCTGGTGATAAACTACTGACTGGGAAGTTATTTTAAATAGAATGGAAAGGGTAATGAGGCAACAGCTAAACTACAGGCTTCATGATAAAGAGAAACCAGTCCTACATCCTAGGAAAATAGATTTCCATGCAGAGGAAACAACAGCACAAATAGCAAGAGATGGGAATTAACCAGAACTAACTGATGAGTAAGAAGAATGCTAGTGTAGCTACAATGTAGCGAGGAAGACTGCAGAGGTCTCATTGCAGGAAGAGGCAGGGATCAGATTTCTAATCATGAGGGGAAGGTTGGATATTTTCTAATTCCAGTAGAAAGCCTCTGGGTGATTTAATAAAGTGGTTGACATGATTCAATCTATTAAAACAGCAATCCAAAGCTAACTAATTGTTAGGCTCTGCTATTAGTCTAAGTAGGAGATAATGGGTGTGCAATAAATGGAATTAGTGGAGATGGAGGGAAATAAGCTCGTTTGGGAAATATTTTGGAGGTACAACCAAGAGAATGAATTTTCTGAGAGCACTAAGGGAATAGATAAATTCGGGATAATTTATGCCATAGCAGAATGCTGATGCCATAATGTGAGAATGGATCAACTGTGAACTGATGCAAGGGAGTGGAGAGGGAGCGATTCATGTATCTTCTTTTGGACAGATTAAATATGGATATCTATTACATTTCCAAAGGAAGATTCTGAGTAGCCTGTTAGATAAATGGATATATGAGTCCAGAACTCAAGGGAGGTAGCAAGTCTATAACCATAAATCTGGCAATCATCGGCATATAGATTATTTTAAAGCCTTGAGGCTAGATGACATTATGCACTATGAGAGGAAAAGAACCCAAGGTGAAGCCCTAAGGCACTCTAGAGTTTTGAGGCCCCTTTAAGGAAAGCCTTAGCTGTAGGGCTAGGGAGGAAAGAAAAGTGATATACTCTATTGTCACTGAAGCCTGGGAATGGAGTTGTTCCACCCCCCTCACCCCCACCGAGAAATTGGAAGTCGTGTTCAATCAAATCCTGCTGAGAGGAAAATTAAGATGAAAATATAGGATTAACATTTTGTAAGATATAAAGTGCTGGTGTCCTTAGTAAGGACTCTTTCACTGGCAGTTGAGAAAGAAAGCTATAGTAGAATAAACCAAAGAAAGAATAAGGATGAAAAAAATGACAGAATTTATACACAATATTTGTTGTATTAACCATATGGTATTGGGGAAAACAATGGACTTTAGATGAAGTTGTGGCACTTCAAGTTCTTTTAGAAGTAACAATTTAGTGGTTAGTATAAAATAACATATTTTTTCTGTTAATGAAAATACAGAAATGGCAACATTTTATTACTTTTTCCAGTATTAATAAAACAATGTTCAAATTCTTTACACTTCAACTCAAATCCCCACTTACCAATGGGAATTTAATTGTCATAAAGCTTATATTGGAGTCATTTAAATAGTATAAAATAGAAATAGAAGTATAATTTAAACCACTTTTTAAAATAAGGATTTAAATTCATTTTCAAGAAATATTTGTTATATTTATTGATAATGTGTCAAGTCAGTTCTTAGTAGTTCAGCTATATTATTTTAGTACAATCTTTTTTGTAATAAAAAATGTATGTATGTGACTGTGTATGGAGACAGAGACACACACACACATACACAGGAGAAAGACAAAGAAGAGGAAATGAGCTTTGGAGACCAATTTTTTAAATGATTATATATATCAGTTAGATAAAGACATTAATATTTAACTATAACTTAAACAAGAAGATATGTTTACTTGTCCTTCCCTACTAAATATAAGCCAACTTTTAAATGTAATTGATATACTTATTAACAAGTTGTTAGACTGTAGAGTCCAGAAGATATATATTAATAGACATGCTATATTGTGTCAAACGCTAACTGTGGAGTATTGTAGACCATTTTATATACCATATTTAAAAAGGGATGAGCTTAAAGTACAAATGAATACTAAATATAAATGAATATAAACTATTTCTTAGACTAGTAAGAAAGATTAAAAATAGTGACATTCAATAATTCAATGAAGGCACATGGAATTTTAAAATATCACTTTTTCAAATAGAGTTATGTCTTATAAAATGTGGTTTGTATTACTCAAAATGGTCCAATATGCATACTCAAAAAGGAATGTTTGCTTCTTGAAATTTCCTACTGCTAACTGGACGTGAATCTAGATGAGTAGATGCTCAGTAGTAGATTCTTAGAGTGTAGACTACTTAGAAAATAGAATACTTTTCCTTGGTGTTACTGACCACTTCTGTTAGCATAACATTTTGTATTACTACACTGAAAGAGCCCCTTACTTCCAGGTGGTAACAGTTGGGAGAAATTAATGAAGAAAAAAAGAAAACCCCATAACACCACACTTATCCCTCACTGAGATTTTGTGATGACAGGATTAGAGTCCTTTTACACTGAGCCAGTGTTGGAGGAGAGAGAGGTTATGTGAAATCCTTAAACCTGAACTATGTTTGTATTTTAGCCTACTATAAAATTTTCTTTAAGCTTATGCATCTATGAAGAATTCAAAATTTCTGTGAAAGAAAGGAGAATTTAATGTTTCCTATCATGAAAACATATGAACACAGAAACAGTTGGAGAAAACAAAGGATCAAAACAAAATTTTTCAAACTTAAAAAGCTGAGCTATATCATTGCAAAATAAAACACTCTAATTCCAGAGTGAGAACATAAATAGTATTTTATAATGAATAGGAAAATAATGATGCAAAATAAAACCAATCGTCAAATTTGTTTTATAAACATTGAATAGATAAATCAAATACTAAAGCTATTTTCAGAAAAAAATACTCAAAGTTTTTTATACATTATACATGTCTGCAACAGTGTATTAAAAAGGATAAATCAAAATAAGAAATTAAAATCTGGATTTTACTATATTAATCATAGCTATCATTTGTTTAAGTTTGTATAATCACACTATATCTTTATAAATATTATATTTTAAAGCCTTTGCTTTGTTTTTCAAAGCAAGTTTTTCCCCCCATTTTATAAAAGGGAAAAAGACTCAAAGTTGTTTGATAATGTCTTAAAGGACACACAGCCCAAGCAATCTCATTTCCATTTCACTGCATACTGTTTATCTTATCCTACAACCAAAATCTCTAATATGCACACGTTGACTTTTTAAAAATCATCCACTACTTGTTGGGGAGTTTATATTTAAATCCAATACTGTGTGATTTAACTAGGCAGAAGAGATATGCTTTTCTTATTTCACAGAGTATGGTGAGTAAATAAAAATTAATTACTTTTTGAAAGTTATGTTTTAAGTGCATAGTACTTTTGCTTTTGTTTTTGATTTTTAAAAAATAGATTAATGGGTCATAGTTGATCACTGAAGGCAAGAATCTCCTCTAGATGTGGCAAGTGGGATGCTCTCTTGGTTTGGGAATTAGAATACTCTCATGTTGAGGTTTGTTTTTCTGTATATGTTATGTTATATTATATAAAATATATATCATACCTAGGAGAAAATGTGACATCATACATAATACATATGACTTAAATGGGTACATTACAAGAAAATAACTTGATAAGCAAAATATTTTTACAATATTTTTTTCTTCAAATACTAGATCTTTAAGTCTGTATAAAATATAATTCAGTTATCAAAGTATGTTTATGCTAAAGCTGGTCATAACAATCTCTTTGCACAAAGTACATTTATGCATTAAATATAATTGAAAAGAATAGTACATATTGTTTTTAAAAGATGTGATTGATGTGTGATATGAGAATTATATAAATTACGTGACATAAAGATATTTATCTAATCTGCCCCTTTTGGCAGACATTCTCTGCTTTCCAACACTACACCATAATCTCACCTGGACCGCCTGAATAAATTCATAAAGGATCCCCTTATTGCCATTAAACTTGTCACTTCTACTCTCTTCTCCAAATGACAGAGAGACTGATATTTTTAAAAAGCAAATTTATTCTTATTGCTCTCTGGCTTAATATCTCTCACTCTGTTGCTGTTAAATTTAGAATGAATTTCAACATGCCTAGCAGACATAGCCATTTGTTTCATCTGGACTTAATTTCATTGCACTCTCTGCCTCATTCATTAATCTCTAGCTACCTTGGTCTCTTGTCTCTATGGGTCTTTATTGCTACAAGGACTTTGCATATCCTTTCTCCATATTTTGAATACTCATTCCCCCTTTCCTTCACCTTGCAGGCATCAGATATAACATCACTTATTATTTCAAATTAGACTAGTCTTCTACTTTTTGGTGCTTCTATAGATTTATTTTCCTTATTATAATTTTAACTTAATTTTTGAAAAAAAAATGTTTTCTTTACATGTCAGAGTAGAATTGTGGTTACCAGGGACTAGGGGGTGGGAGAACTGGGGAGATGTTTTTTAAGAGCACAAATGTGCAACCAGTAGATAACCAGTAGATAAGTAATTCAGTATACAGCACAGTGATTGTATTATAAACTTCAAAGTTGCTAAGAGACTAGATCTTAATCGTTCTCATCACAGAAAGGAAATAATTATGTGAGAAGATAGGCGTTAGCTAACCCTATTGGTGGTAATCATATTGCAATGTATAAATGTATCAAATCAACATGTTGTACGCTTTAAACTTACAGTGTTAAATGTCAATTATATCTTAATTTTTTTAAATCATGGTTTTCTTCATTGTTTTGTTTAGTCCTTTTCTTTATTTTTTGTTTTTTGAATGTCCTAGTGGCTATTTCAATACTCAAAATGATAAAATGCAGTTCTCAAAGACTGAAAAGCATTTGGGCAAGGGTCAGTATATTTTTTTCTAGATTTCTCTCTCCAATATTGATGCAAAAGAATTACAGTGAGCATGTAAAGAAAATAGCTTAAAATCCAATTAAAGATTTTCCCCATAATGAACAGATTGAATTAAATTTGTATTTGCTTTTAAAATACTGAGGTAAAGTAAGTTTTTAATTTTGGCATCTACATACTATAGCAGAGAAAGTAGCTCTAAAAAGAACCAGAACATTATTTTCTAGGTCAATTTCTTTAATGATACAATTTATCAGGTTTAGTAAAATGGTACCCTGTAGGAAAAAGTAGAGTTGACATAGCAATATTTCGTAGACATTACAGCCTCTGGAAAATTGCCTAATTTAAAAGTAAGATATTTTGGTTATGGTTGATTAAGCTATTTAAACTATCTCTGCTATTATATGCTGCTGTCTTTAGATAATCTAAAAGAAAATACATAAAGCAAATATAAAATATTCACATTTCAAGGTGACTATATCTCCAACTCCTGATATATTGCTGTGTATATTTTTATTGTTTAAAATGAACATTATTGTGGCTTTTAAGCTAATTCTACTCTGGATTGAAGGTGAGTATTTTACATAGAAGTTAATCACTTCCTATATGTTGCAGTAGATTGATTCACAACACAAAAAAGCAGCTCTCTTTGGCCTTATTGTTTTGATTATATTTTAGCATTACATTATTTATAACATATTTTAATGCAAATTTATTTGACCTATGGAGTTGATTTTAATGATTATAAAGGGTTTATGTGTAACATTTATTTAATCTCATCAGTCCCAGCAATATGGCGAATAATACAATGTTCATAATTACTATTTTAAATTCTTGGATGGAAATTGTTTCTGTGCTCACCAATTCAAATAAACATGTTTGATAATAACCAGAATTGCCAGTCCAAACATTCTACCTTCTTCATTCCAGTGACTTCATTAACATGAAGAAAATCTTTACGTCTATAGCAAGCAATAGATAAGATTTGCCATATTTATTTTTGTACACTTTTATTCAGAGGGTTTGTTATTGCCGTTGTGTGTTTCAATCACATAGTGGCTCCTCCTGTGCTTCCAGCCTAATTAATATTCACAGTCCATGGATCTATAAATTTCTTATGATTTTTCTAAGCTCAAATACAAGTTTAGGTCACTAAGGCAGAAATTTAAAAAATCTTACAGAGTTAATGTGGCTTTTATTTTTCATTGCATGTTATGCTAAATTCTAATCCAGGTTCCCAAAGATCTTGTAGTTATTTATCTATATTTTTAGAGGCAAGTAATGCAAAATGCCTTTTTGTGGGATGAGTCACTTCAAGGAATATGACTAGAGACAACATATTAGCACTGCTTGACAAAGCACCTTATTATTCAAGCACTGAAAGGAACAAGAAATTGTATTTGAGTGAAAGGGAAAGGAGAGGCAGAGGAGGAAAAGCATCAGTACAAACTATAACAACCAGAAAATTGGATGAAAAGAATGAAGTCAAAGTTGTAGGAGGAATACCAAATGCAAGTATAGCCTGCTGCACTACTTATCAGCTGCACACAGGCCAAACTCCTCTAGGAAATCCAATTTGTTTAGAGGAAGTGACCAAAAAGGTAGAGCCAGGCAAATGATCCGATGTGCCCTGTAACAAAACATACCAGAGAAGCGGCTTTCCACAATTTGAAATGTTTCCCACTAGGCTTTGTCATAAGAAACCACCCACTTTAAAAAGGCACAAAGAATCCTTAATTTGGTCAGAGTTATTATTATATATATTTTAAAAAATTTATGTAGTGGGAAAAGGTACTAACCACTGAAATAGTGAATTCACATTTTCTTAAGTACTGAACTTTTTAAAACCTGCAGCATTTTATTCTAAAATATCTGAAAATATATTGATCATTTAAAGAAATCCAAACCTAATTAGGGAAAATACAAATTAAAAAGTTTGGCAAGAGTTATTTCAGATGAAGAGTCAAAAGTCAAAGTAGACAATATGGACCACAGGATAGCATAATCCTAAAAGACAAGTCCTATACTGATGGGAATGTGAGTGATACAGCAATAATCCATAAAGGAATTATCAAAGTTGAAGGAGATGCAAGAAACATTGTCCCAATCATCTTGAACATAAAAAATGAGGTACAACTAAACATGAAAAAATGCAGCCTTAAGGAAATAAAACAGTTTACATCAAGGTGGTAATTAACATAGTACAATAATCTCCAAACTTTGTCATGGAATCACCAAATTTCAAGGCAAGTTCAGCTACAGATATGACACTGGGTTAGTATAACTACTGCAATCCTAGACTGGTATTTATGTGTTGTATAAGCTTTTATCTCTAATTTTATTATTTTGGAAACAAAGGGAATTTGTGCTGTGGATTCACAGTTCGGTCTTCATATATTTACATGCAAACCAGAATGATTTTCCTTTACTCCAAGTTTCTTTCAATTCTAATTTACTTGTTCACCATTTCTGTATTTGCTGTATAACTGCCTGAATGTTGCCACTATGGTTACTAGCTGCCTGTATGCACAGTAGAAATTAATTGCATCACAGTTGTTTAAAAGTACTGCAGCATCAAAAATTCTTGAAAGCATTTGCAGGCTTAATGTTGTGCAAAATGATCTATTAGCTGTAACTATATCTAAGCCTATGTTGTCTTTATGCTGAAATAGTACATATTTCCATCAAGCTGAAAAATTGTTCTAAGTATCCTTAAAGTATCATTTTTTAATGTGTATGAATATTCTGACAATTTTCCTTTATAGCAATTACATAATTTTTCATGGTTTCTTTCATCTATATTTCTACTTAGTCTCATTTCAAATGTGGGAGTGTGTAAAACTACTGAATTTCTCCCCATATAATAGAAATATATTTATAATTTCTAATGTAATGCATTCCTAAGATACTTGAAGTGGTTAGATGGATAAAATAGGTAGGTGTTAGTTTACATGGAGTCCTTCAGTTGTTTCAAAATATTTAGAAACAATTGATTTTATGTGCATGTATCTAATCTACCCTTGTTTATTTGGTTCTATTATATGCCAATCACAGTTTGAAGGTCTGGGAATGCATCTCTGAACAAGACATACAGGTCTCTCTTCCTAGAATGCTGGCATTCTTCTTAGAAGAAGGGACAAATAAAATGAATAACTGATCAAATACCCAATTGAAAAATATGAGTATGATTCATATTCTGCAAATAATATATGGTAAAATGTGGTAAGAGGTAAATGACAAATGTAGATTGGTTGGCAATGGGAGGGGTCTCTGACAACATCACACATATGCTAAGATATAAATAATAAAAATTTTAAAAGCGGTCATAAAAATACCAGAGAGGAGGGCATCTCAAGAAGAAGAAATAGAGACCGCATTCTGTGACCAATATGCCAAGTTGTCTCCAAATCTCAGTTCTGCCTTTCTCCAGAGAACCCCTTATAGGGTATATTCCTTCTCTGAGTAAGAGTCACGTCTCCTCATTTCCTTCTCCCTGAGGCATACACATGTGTCTAAATTTGGGCCAAATATATGTAAATAGAAGTGGTATGTAGTTGATGCCAAGAAACCTCCTTATAAGTAATCAGCTTGTGCCCTTTGCCATATCTTTGTCTCTTCCAGTATCTTTTTGCCAAAAAGATAGAATTTAATTTCAGACATCTCCTCTAACTACCATGCTGTACCATGAAGTTGAGGCTCTATATCTTCATGGTAAAGCATTTAGTAGAAGGAGTTGATCACATCCTCATGAGGACCATAAGAATTTCATGAAACACAAGGCATCATGTCAGCTATGGGCTGGTCACCAAGGAAGTGTTGCAAGAAAAGAGAAGGGGTCATGGTTATCTCAGCTTTTTTCTCAGCAAATTCCTAGTTTATTGTTATATATAGGATTGTTCAACTATAATAGAGAAAATAACTTAGATAATTTTGCATTGAAAAGAGTAAATTAAAAAAAAAAATATTACCTGGCAAAATTAGCAAAGACACTGTACTTCTGGATAAATCACTTAGACAATGTGTCATTGAACCTGCCTTCCATGTAAAAACAAAGAACCCATGCAGCCCAAAATAGGTGGTATTCCTGTTATACCTTTTTTAATTATAGCTGATTTACAATATTATATTAGTTTCAGTTGTACAATATAGTGATTCAGTATTTTTATGCTTTATATCCCATTTAAAGTTATCTATAAACTATTGGCTATATTCCCTGTGCTGCACAATATACCCTTGTATCTTATTTTATACATAGGGGTAGGGATTTAAGAGGCACAAACTATTATCTTGTCTCCCGCCCCCCATCCATTGCCCCATCTGTAACTACTAGTTTGTTCTCTGTATCTGTGAGTCTGTTTGTGTTTTGTTATATTCATTCATTTTACTTTTTAGATTCCACTTGTAAGTGGTAACATACAGTATTTGTCTTCCTCTGCCTTATTTCACTAAGCACAATGCCCTCCAGGTCCATCCATTTTGTTGCAAATGGCAGGACTGCAGTCTTTTTATGGCTGAATAACATTCTATTGTATATATATCCACCACATCTTTATTTATTCATCTGTTGTTGGACACTTAAGTTGCTTTCATTTCTTGGCTATTGTAAATAATGCTGCTATGAAAATTGCGGTGCATGTATCTTTTCAAATTAGTGTTTTCATCTTCTTCCGATATATACCAAGGAGTGGAATTGCTGGATAATATTGTAGCTCTATTTTTAGTTTGAGGAACTTCCATAATGTCTTCCATAGTGGCTGCACCAATTTACATTCCCACCAACAGTTCTCTTTTCTCCATATCCTCGCCAATGTTTGCTATTTGTGGTCTTTTTGACAATAGCCATTCTGACAGGTGTGAGGTGATAGCTCCTAAACTGGAGACAGATGATCTTAAAAATAGAATATTATTTGATTTCAGAGCATAATTTTATGACTACCTTGCAATGAAACTAGTTACTTGTGGGAGTAGATGGTATTGATGACATATTAAGAGGGAAGAAACTGACATTTATTGATCACCTAAAATGTTATAAGAGCATTCATATATTTTATGATACATCAAACATTCTGAGATGTTTCATTTAACCTATTTGTAGCCAAAGTAATCTAAGACAATTTAAGTAAATTTCCCAAAGTGAAAGATTCGGGAACCAGAAAAGAAATTGGAACTGTTTCACATGACTTATTATATACTCCCTATCTGCATAAAACTAACCACAAAATGGTAGTAACCCAGTTCTTTTTCTAGACAATCCAACTACTCTCAGTGAAAAAAAAAAATCATAGTAGTGAAGACTAGTTAGTCAAAGATATATGTGGATATTAAAGAATAGAATGCATACCTGTGATATCAATCACCTACCATGAAAGAATATTCCAATGTGAAATATGTATTTCTTAGTTTCAATGATTCAAAATTTCCTTATCTATAAAATTTAGAAGATAATAGGTTTATTATTATAAGACTAAAGTTTTTAATAAGATTAAATGAAATGTTGAATATACATCAGAATTTGACAAGTATTAACCGTTATTAATTTTATGTAAATAATAAACAATGAATATATACTATTTTAGTTCACTCATAAGGACATAATCATGAAATCAGAATAATCATTTTTCCATTACTGAAATCACTAAGCTAATTATATATTGTATGCATTTATGCAAAAAATTGTTTCATTATTTGTGATCACGTTAAAAATGTATACTGCAATGTTAAACACATGATCCAGCAACCCCACTCCTGGGCATATATCTGGAGAAAAACATAGTTTGAAAGGATACATGCACCCTAATGTTCATTGCAGCACTGTTTACAGTAGCCAAGACATGGAAGCAACCTGAATGTCCATCAACAGATGAATGGATAAAGAAGATGTGGTACATATATACAATGGAATATTACTTAGCCATTAAAAAGAATGAAATAATGCCATTTGCAGCAACATGGATGGACCCCGAGATTATCACATTAAACGAAGTAAGTTAGACAGAGAAAGACAAATATCACATGATATCTCTTATATGCAGAATCTAAAAAAAAATGATACAAATGAACTTATTCACAAAACAGAGAGATTTACAGACTTAGAGAATGAATTTATGATTACCAGGGGTGACTGGTGGGGCAGAGAGACAGATTGGGAGTTTGGGATTGACATGTACACACTGCTATATTTAAAATAGATAACCAACAAGGACCTACTGTAAAACACAGGGAACTCTGCTCAATATTCTGTAATAATCTAAATGGGAAAAGAATTTGAAAAAAAGAATAGATACAAGTATAAGGATAACTGAATCACTTTGTTGTACACTTGAAACACAACATTGTTAATCAACTATACTCCAATATAAAATAAAATCTTAAAAATTTTTAAAAAAATAAAATAAATTCAAAATTGGACAACCTAAAAAAAAAAAGAGAATATATGTAATGGATTGTACCTATCTGGCTATATAAACAGGGTAAGATTTCTTTTGGTCTTTGGAATCTCTTCAGCAGATTACCTGTGATGCACTTTATAATCTACTTTAATGCTTATTAAGGGCTAAAACTCTTTTATTCTTTTTTAAATTTTGTGGATAGGTTTACTTGGTTGGCAGGGTATTTTATTTTTAATTGTATTTTTCTGACAATTTAACAATGAGGACAGGATTAGTGTGGCAGTTCCTGAATTGAGCAGACACAGCTGACGGTCTAGTGGCAACACAAATATCAGGCAAGAGACCCCAACTTACAAAAAGTCTCCCTTCCGGCTCTCCACTTTTTTTTTTTTTTTGGTATAGAGCCAGACAAAACATTCTCTCCAAATTCAAGAGCTTATGGTAGAGTAAGCATTGGCAATGGGCTCTTACATCCTGTAAAGATCACTGTTAGTTTTGATGACATAAAAATATGTAAGCCAGGAATGTATCCTGCAGGTCTTTCTCATAAATGGCTTATATCGCTCCATTATATTTGGAATAGGTATACATACATGAATCTAGTCTTCCAGTAAACCAGAGGATAGTGTCTTAGATGAATAAATAAGGTATTTATAGGGGTTCTTAGAAGGAATTTGTCACAAGTAAATGGAATGTTGCTATTTGTGGAGTGAATATCACTCTAAGAGGAAAGTTAAAAATACATAGCCAGAAGAAAATATTGAGAAAAAATTGAAGAGGAAATATGACTACAGTTACTTTCTTGTTCACAGAACCCTTCTTTCCCTACTGTTTCCTTCCTCTTTCATCCTTCTACATCTCTTAGTCTCTCTATTCCTCAAAATCAACTCCTGGGAAGAGGGAAAGAATGGTCTTTTAGATGCGTGGTCCCCTTCATGTGTGGATTTCCATGCAAAGAGGGACAGGTGCACAATATCTTTAGCTGGTAATGAACCACTTTCTTTGTTGGAGGACACAAGTTTGTGAATCTCATGACCTAGCTGGGATCACTTCATGTATTAGCCTGGATTTAACCTCCAAGAATCCTTTATCATCCACATACCATGTAGCTAGGAAGCAGAAATGAGAGGATAATTGAGAACTTGGATAAAAGGCTGTGTCCCTATGTGAAGGCAATAAGTTGGTCAGTCATTGCATTAGTCACTTGGAAAAAGGCAAACAGAAGTATTAGGTGGAAAAATACCAAAGGGAAAAATCAAAATGCCATAAATTCTACATTTTTATCTCAATAGGAGGAAAATCAGCCCGCCCTTCCTATACAGACTGCCAGTGGAGCTGATGACGTTGCAAAGCTACCCAGGCCTCCTATGTAATCCACCTGTTTTCCTTACCTGCTGTTATTACTCATTTAAAGTTTTTTTTTTTTTTCTTTTACGCCTGTGCTCTCTTGCTGACTGTTCAAACTCATGTGAGCAAAAAGTGAGGTAGGGTGGCAAAGATAGACTATTACTTAAATCTTAGCAGCAGCTACTCAGTTTAGGGACAACATAGAGACAAGACAAAGAAAAGAAGAAATAATTTAAAGAATACAGTGTCTGCTGCTGCTGAGTTAGAACTATTTACTCAATATAACCCTTACTCTGTACATCCTCTGAAGGGAGCTACGAAAGAAACACTGTGTATCATTACTGCAAGAGGCCAGGACACTAGAAGATGGATTGTAGACAGAGACTCTGAGAAACACAGAAATTGCAGGAACAGGGCTTCAGGAAATCCCAGAAGGACAAAGTCCTCAGCTACGGAATAATTGGCAAATGGCTTAAAATTGATGGATTGAGGGAATCTCAGAGGTAATAACTGGTGAAATATGTTTCAATACATTTCCTTTATGCTATCTTATTCCTTGCCTTTTCTAGTACATACTGGTGATATTTATTCCATACAAGTTTCTTTCTTTCGAACTGATGAAAAATCAATATCAGCTGTTGGTATTTTTAGTCAGCCTTTCACTCTTTACTTTTCCCTTTCTTCAGTATTTTTCAATACAAATGTGTTCTTCTAACTGAGGAACATGCTTTTTTCCCCCTCCCAATTCACCTGTAAATCAACTGTGGAGACATAGGTTATGCAAATTAAAGGCCTCCATATTCTGTACTCCAGATGGAATGATTTTAGAGCTTCCTGGGGGAATAAAAGGCATTTTATTTGGTTATTTTGTCCTTTCTGAAAGAAAAGGGGGTATGACAGAGTGTCAGTCTCACAGTATGTTGGAAAAATATCCTCAATGGAAACAAATAAATGTATCACTTTGGGCCCTGGAGAATAATGATACTGGTTTAATTTGATATGTAAAACTAATAAATATAGCTAATAAAATAATAAGCCATGACCAGGAAGAAAATAATATCTTTTGTCAAGCACTCAATTAGGAGGAAAACAGTCATACAAGAATTAGAAAATGAGGGATAGGTAAAAAGGGAAGTCATTCTGCAATACTCCCATACTTTCAGTAAAGAGGAAGATAAATTTGATCAAGGTGTCACCACTCCACTGATGCCTTTTTCCCCCTATTCCTCTAGTGAATGAGTATTGAAGTTTTGTTGGTGCTTGCTTATAAATGAGTCCAGTATTTATGGCAAAGGAGTTCACAAGATTTCAGGTTTCTTCTTATTTTCTCTTGTTATTTACAGGAAAACTTGAAGAAATTTGTCCCACCAGAGAGATTTATGAATTATTTACAATGTAGATTATTTGCTGGTACTCTTGGAAACTAGACAGCAAAGGAAAACTGATACTTGTATTTGGCTAAGTATCCTTGCTTCACAGGGGCATAAGACCTCAGTAGACAAATTACAATACTGCCAAAATGAAATAAAGTATTTAGGGCATCTGTTGTCAGCTGAAGCCAGCAAGTGTTACAATCTAGGAGTCAGCTAATTGAGCATGAGACGGGCTACTAAAAACCAAAGAAGCAAACAACACCCAAATTGACAATTTGGGGACAAGTAGGATATCACAGACAGTGGGTCTCAGCTTTTGCAAAAGCCACAAAAACCACCAATGGAGCAATTATGTGGTAATTCTCTAGATCAGCAGTCCCCAACCTTTTTGGTACCCGGGACCTGTTCCATGGAAGACAATTTTTCCACAGGGGTGAGGGGGAGATGGTTCAGGTGGTAATGCGAGCGATGGGGAGCGACAGATGCTCGCCTGACACTCACCTCCTGCTGTGCGGCCCGGTTCCTAACAGGCTGTGGACCTCTACTGGTCCGCGGCCTGGGGGTTGGGGACCCCTGCTCTAGATCGTCTGGGTTTGCTCCTAGGAGCTGTAGAGATTTGTGAAAAATTGAAATGGGCTACAGTCTCTCTTTCTGCTTTGGGGATTCCAGACTTTGGGAAGCTTTTCCACTTGCTTTGTTATGAGAATAAATGTGCTGATAGTGAAATTTTAACTTAAAACTTGTGAGTAGACTAGAGATCAATAACATATTTCTCCATTCTTCTGCAAGTAGTGGCACTGGGGATGCCTGGATGCCTCCAAAAAGGTAAACAGAAGCCACACTTTTTTTTGTGTGAGGGGGGGTTAATTTTTACTGGAATATAGTTGATTTACAATGTTGTGTTAGTTTCTACTGTACGGCAAAGTGAATCAGCTATACATATACATATATATATATCCCCTCTTTTTTTAGATTTTCTTCCCACTAAGGTCACCACAGAGCATTGAGTACAGTTCCCTGAGCTATACAGTAGGTTCTCATTAGATATCTATTTTATACATGGAATCTAGAAGCCACACTTTTGACAGAGCTCAAGCCCTACCTTGGGTTACCTGACAGCTACCTTACAGGTGCATAAGACCTGTAAACATTCATCAATGCACTGTCAAACTAGCTATGAATGAGTGCTATTTTCTAATCATGATATTACTTAGGAAATGCAGTTCCCTAAACCTTACTTTTAAAAAAAAATAAGATAAAATCAGATCCTGAGGAAACAGATGATCATGATTGCACAGTGATAATAGAGGACATTAGTCCCTGACTGGAATAACAGATATTCCTGTTCCGAATACATATGATTATATATAATTAGTGTGTGAAAGGGAGTAGGTGCACATAAGTGCATGTGTGTGAGTATTTGGTCTTTATCAAGCAATAGGGAACATTTGGAAAAATAGGGAATTCTTGATTTTGATGGGAACTAAAATGTCTCATGGAAAATTCATAGCCAATTTGTCAAAGGCTTTACAACGAGTTGCCTGCTTAGGTATCAGTAATCCATTGTAGAGCTTACACAAGGCAGAACAACAGAATTTCTAAAGGCAATGATTTTTTTGACAAAGCTGGAAAAAAAGCATTGTTAAAACGTGGCAGACTCCAAACTCAGAAGCCCCACTTTTAATACAATAAGAGATTTTCAAAGAATAGATACATGTATATGTGTAACTGAATCAGTTTGCTGTATACCTGAAACTAACACAATATTGTTAATCAATTATACTCCAATATAAAATAAAAATTTAAAACATCAAGTAATCCTATCTGGAATTGGACATGCAGATAGCTAGTATCAGTGTTGCCATGTACTCAAATACAATTTTGATTTTTTTTTATTCTAACAAGTCCTAATATCTTATATAATTCTCTGCAATAAACCCTCAGTGTATGAAGAAACAATTCTGAATGACATAGTTTTGTGAATAATGAAAATGCTGGAGGCAGAAGTTAAACTCATGATTACAAAGGAAAGAAAGTCTTATTGAAGTTAAATCATTCAAATATATTGAAACTTTATGATTTTTGCAACATGATTATCACTGTAAAGTGCTCAAAATTTCTCTTAGGAATAAAAATGTGAGTTGTACCTGACACCTGCCCCCCACAAAAGAAATTTTCATTCATTGAAAAAAGGCTTCACAGAGGAATTACATGTATTTAGAATGATAAAAACTCAGTAAGTAATGGGAATTATCTGATGAAATAATTCCTGTATCAGTCTTTATTTGCTTTGGTAAAATTGTTGTGTCACCAATAAAGCCATGTGAGTAACTAGACTCTTAGTACACCTACCAAAAAAGATGAAATTATTCAAAACATATTATAGAGACATGCTCTTTGTCAGAGTTCTTTATAGGCCACTTCCAAGATATATGCAGAAGTTTCCCCATTAACTTTATAAGGAATCTGGTGGCAGTTGGGTTTCATAAAATCAACACCTGTGGAATGTAAGAGATTTGGTATAATTATGGTATGTATGATATCTGGATCACCTAAAATCTTTTCCTTCTAAAAAGTTGATTATCAGACAGGAGTAATAGCTCTTATAATACACAAAATTCCTACTTTGGGGTATCAGAGCATATTGAATCATATAGGAATTAATTTTGTTTTCACTGCCATGTAGAAGTTACACAAACGTTTGTGGATATCTATTAGATATCACATTTCTTTACCCTCAGCCCTTTGAACAAATAGAATGGATGAACTGAACTCTAAAAAGAAAACAAAACCCAACAAAACAATTCAACAATTCATTGGCTAAGATTCAACAGTCTACCAGGTTAAAACGGCCTGGAGCTTTACTATTATACTAGCCTTGGTAAAAAGTACAGTAATCCTGCAAGCAAGAAATACCTTTCCCTTTGAACTTACGTTTGACAGGTCTACAGACTTGGGTCCATGATCCTGTCCTGTGCCTGATTTCACTGAATCCTCCATAATTGTTTTCAACATTTAAAAAAGGGCTTCTCATCAGGCTCCCAGACTTCAGATTTTACTACAAAGCTACAGTAATCAAGACAGTATGGTACTGGCACAAAAACAGAAATATAGATCAATGGAACAGGATAGAAAGGCCAGAGATAAACCCACCCACATATGGTCACCTTATTTTTGATAAAGGAGGCAAGAATATACAGTGGAGAAAAGACAGCCTCTTCAGTAAGTGGTGCTGGGAAGACAGGACAGCTACATGTAAAAGAATGAAATTAGAACACTCCCTAACACCATACACAAAAATAAACTCAAAATGGATTAAAGACCTAAATGTAAGACCAGACACTATCAAACTCTTAGAGGAAAACATAGGCAGAACACTATGACATAAACCACAGCAAGATCCTTTTTGACCCACCTCCTAGAGAAATGCAAATAAAAACAAAAATAAACAAATGGGACCTAATGAAACTTAAAAGCTTTTGCACAGCAAAGGAAACCATAAACAAGACGAAAAGACAACCCTCAGAATGGGAGAAAATCTTTGCAAATGAAGCAACTGACAAAGGATTAATCTCCAAAATTTACAAGCAGCTCATGCAGCTCAATATCAAAAAAACAAACAACCCAATCCAAAAATGGACAGAAGACCTAAATAGACATTTCTCCAAAGAAGATATACAGATTGCCAACAAACACATGAAAGAATGCTCAACATCATTAATCATTAGAGAAATGCAAATCAAAACTACAATGAGGTATCACCTCACACCAGTCAGAATGGCCATCATCAAAAAATCTACAAACAATAAATGCTGGAGAGAGTGTGGAGGAAAGGGAACCCTCTTGCACTGTTGGCGGGAATGTAAATTGATACAGCCATTATGGAGAACAGTATGGAGGGTCCTTAAAAAACTAAAAACAGAACTACCATATGACCCAGCAATCCCACTACTGGGCATATACCCTGAGAAAACCATAATTCAAAAAGAGTCATGTACCACAATGTTCATTGCAGCTCTATTTACAATAGTCAGGACATGGAGGCAACCTAAGTGTCCATCGACAGATCAATGGATAAAGAAGATGTGACACGTATATACAATGAAATATTACTCAGCCACAAAAAGAAATGAAATTGAGTTATTTGTAGTGAGGTGGATGGACCTAGAGTCTGTCATACAGAATAAGTCAGAAAGAGAAAAACAAATACCGTATGCTAACACATATATATGGAATCTAAAAAAAAAAAAAAAAAGATGGTTCTGAAGAACCTAGGAGCAGGACAGCAGTAAAGATGCAGACATAGAGAATGAAATTGAGGACACAGGGAGGGGGAAGGGTAAGCTGGGGCGAAGTGAGAGAGTAGCATTGACATATATACACTACCAAATGTAATATAGATAGCTAGTGGGAAGCAGTCGCATAGCACAGGGAGATCAGCTTGGTGCTTTGTGACCACCTAGAGGGGTGGGATAGGGAGGATGGGAGGGAGATGCAAGAGGGAGGAGATATGGGGATTATATGTATATGTATAGCTGATTCACTTTGTTATAAAGCAGAAACTAACCAAAAATATCCTTTCTATTTGATTTATAAATAAATAAATAAATAAATAAATAAATTGCTGAGATGAAAGAGGAGGCTCATAAAGAAGTTTTGAAGTATATTTCTCTTTTCCTCCTCTGGGCAGGACAGTTGTGTTAAAAAACAGTTTAGCAAAAGAAATAGGATCAATCTGAAAGGGTCTGTGGAAAGAAAAAAAATGTAATGAAGCCTGTATTCTGTCACTGTCGCTGTTGTTATGATATAAGCGAGAAAGGATTGTATTCTTAAAGTGGGGAGGGAGGAAAGGCGGGGGTCCAGGAAGGCTAAATACGAAAAGTTAAGTGTCAACTGGGATGAGAACTTTAGATCCAAGTACTTAGTCATTGATAGCATCCTGGTGTGAGAGAAGTCATCTTACCTTTGACTGTGGTTTTTGCTTAACTCATTTATTACAACAAGTGACTGGAAACCCAGAGAGTTTGAATCATTTATCTATCAACTTGCTCAAGCCCAGGCTAACCCAGAGAGAAAATAGCGATGAGAAAACCATCTATCATTTTGAATTAAACACTTGTTACTAAATCATGAAAATTTGTCCTTTATCCAACCTATGTCCAAGATCAATAACAAAAGGTCATGTCTTGGAAACAAGGTGACTTGAAGGCTTCCACTAAATCTCTAGCCTTCCATGAACTTGAGCTTAAACCTTCAAAGACAACAGGGCATGGACTTTGGCAGCAAATGATCAATTACTTTAATTCTGATGTGAAAATAGTGACTCTCTTCATTTAAAACATAGTTTCACTGTGGATATTTCAAATTTTGTTTTGATTCTGGCTTTTAATAATTACTGATAAGTATGCAGAAAGGGATACTTTGGGACTTTTTATTTCCATATTGCCTATTACTGCCTCTGTTTAAAAAATCTGCTTATTCCAAGTAGGGTACAGTCAATTTGTGCATATTGGATTTAATTTTCTACTAAGCAAATAAAAATGTCTAAATGCAAAAAATACCAAAAAAACAAAAAAAAGGGCTTCTCCCTTCCCTGGAAACCAAAGTCATAAGGACCTAGGAGGACTGACATAGAGAAGTCTGTCCTTTCTATTGGGAGGTTTCATCTACATAAGTGTTCCAGAGGAAAGATGGGTTGTCCCATGCTGAAAGGGATCCTTTCAAGGACTGCTGATCATTCAGAAAACTATTACAGTGAAATGAATACCCAGTGGGATTCATGCTTCCCATGTGAAGCAGCACCTCAGGAGTACTGAATTGTGGCTTCAATAAAATAAATACCTGAAATCTAAGCTTTCCAGAGTAACTGATACTGGTACTAAACTCCGTTGAAAGGAGGTGTTCTAGAGAACTTACTATTCTAATATTTTACCTTACTATATACTATTCTTATATTTTATCTTAATGTCATATTCATTATTTCAACGACTTGAAGGATCAAATTGACAAAATTTAACTTGCAATACTACTTTTCTTCCTGTACTTCTCGTAAAGCATGCAGAAGGGAACAGCTGGGTACTGAGACTATGAGGCTACCCCAGAAAAGAGTGAAAGATGTAGAAAAGGAAAGCTTTTAATTAATAGACAAAATCTGGCATTTACAGACAGAGGGCTGCAAAAGACAGGTCTAATGTCACTCAGTTAATATTGGAACGTAAGTTCTTGCTGGTAAAAGTGAAGATAAACAAAGGTGGATGCCTATTATTCGTGGAGACATAATTAATTTATCATAATATACCTATTGATTTTGACCAATGTGAAAAATGGCCCACTGGTTGTATTTGTTCTAATGACTTAAAACAATTAGAGCTATGTACATTAAACACTAGAATTGCAATCTGAACACTTCAGTGAGCACCTCGTAATAAGACTTTGAAACCTTCTAATGGCCATGGGCATCATTGTGTTTCACATCCAGGAAAAATTATCTGTGAAGGCAGAATAATTACCAAAGCACCTAGATTAGTGTGTAAATGTAATGTTACTTATGTGATTGATGAAAACTCAAGAAAATTTATTGGCTTTACAACAAAAACTCAGATAAAAAAATTATCAAGCTAAAGAGTCAAGCAGTAAAGATATAACAAGTTGTGTAATTAATGTATGATAAGGAACAATTTTATCATATTGCTAATCAAGAATCTGCCTTAACCATTCATTATTAGTATGATATATTGAAAGGTAATTCCCCCAAGACAAACACTGTACTTGATTTAAAAAATTCATCCTATTGTAATTCTGATAATTGCTTTTTTAAAAATTTTATTAGGGACTTCATAGATATTTAGACAGCCAGATTTCTCTGTAGCTGCCTAGAGAAAGGTGGAACTAGAAATGGGGATAATGGAAAAATTGTAGTGTTAGCAACAAATATGAACAAAACAGGAGACAACATAAAGGTAAACACAAATCTAATAATAAATCTTAGATTTTCCTAGTGCCAAAAGGGAAACTGAACTAAACCCCTCTTTTAGCATTTTCCATAAAAAAAAAAAAAAGTGTTTGTAAATAATTTCTCTGTATCTTTGAGATGTATGCAATTTTTCAAAAAGATAAATGAGCCTCTTGCATTCCAGGGGTTTCTTTCTTGAGGATCTTGGAATATTAACATCA
This sequence comes from Balaenoptera borealis, assembly GCF_965194805.1. NCBI lineage: Eukaryota > Metazoa > Chordata > Mammalia > Artiodactyla > Balaenopteridae > Balaenoptera > Balaenoptera borealis. Next base: position 24,031,689 of record NC_138867.1, on the reverse strand, counting down.
AGGAGGGGGGCAACCTGTAATCTATTCTCTGTGGGAGTTTAGCCAAGGCACTTGGCTCCAAGTTACAACTTCCACTTGTCAAAAAGATACAAGAAGTGAATGCAGTAGCAAAATTAAACTCATTTTCTGAAACTGAAACCAATAAGTGTAATATTGCCTTTTGGAACACTAAACATGTCTATAAGAATAAAATCCACAGCACAATATTTTTCTTCTTTACATATCTACCCTCATTATTCATTATTGTACTCACTTCCACTACTGGGCTTCTCATATACCCATAAATACTAATAAGGTATACATACCATTTTATTTCTCGTCTTGGTAGGACATATCATCAGTGTCTGTGTGAATAACCCCTACCTTGTACACTTGGAATTTAAAAAAATTATCCACATTGATGCTATAATTTTTATATTTTATAAACTATTGTTTGCTAAATGTTGTCAAACATCTTGGGAAAAATTAATTTTGGTGAAGTTCCGACCATTAGATGATTTCTCAAAGCTTCAACTTTTAAAAACATGGCTTCAAATGATTTAGGATGCCTTCAGTAGTATTTTTCTTTGCCCACTTTTTAGTGAATCCCTATAGTTCATAATAAAATACTACTGTACCAGTGTGAATACAATATAATATAGTTTTTAAGAAAAAGTAAATGTTTAATTTAGTTCCTGAACAGGTTTTCAAATGGCTATATATTTAAAATTTCTACATCTACTTCTAAATATTCCTAAAAGAAAATGTTTACAACTGTTGCCTAGAGAAGTAGTAACTGCTAAAATTGTGTCCATAGCATCTAGTGTGTACCTGTTCATATTTTCTTTTGATAAAACTACACATTAAACTTGAGAAGATCTTAATTTTCATGCCACTGGATGTGAAAAATAATTTTCCATGAACTGACTGTCTCCTATGACATACTACTGGATAGACGTTATCAATATTTCTTTTGAATATAAAAAAATATAATGGATCTAATAAAGTAAGAGGAGAGAGGCAGCAACAATTGGGCTATGGAAAAATGAATAGTTCATTAGTATAGAGACTTTCATTTCATCTGCATCTTTCAGAATTAGACTACAGTCTAGGAGTTTGTGTATTGCCATTTTTGACTGTTATTTATGAGTTTCTGGAGATAATATATCTGAATATTTGGTAAATTCAGATAACTTGATTTACATATAATTTATACAAATAGCATTTTGATATGCTAAATTTTGATTAGTCAAAGGGTCTGACTTCCTTTAGAAACAATAAAATAGCGGTTCATTAAATTGGTTAGGTCAAAAACAATAAATTGTTTTAATTATACTATGGTACTCTTTGTCAAGAAATAAAAAGTTTCTCTATTTTCACTTAGCTAGAAAGAGTCAATGCAGAGGGGAGAAAAAGAGTTCATATTTTACAATAAGAAACTCAGTTATACAGATATAAAATGTCAATTTGAAAAAAAAAATTAGAACATGGTGCAGCATTAGTCATACAACAGATAAGATTTTACTTTACATTGAAACTTCTACATTGTTTCACAGAGTTCATTCTAACTCCAGTATAACCTGAATCAAGATGGACAGTATATAATTTCGAAGGTATACCTAATTCTAGAGGGGAAAAAACATGATATTTAGTAATTGCCAACTATCCAATTTGCAGTAGTGTCCTTTCGGATATGAGCAACTGGAGATGTTTACCTTGAAATTACTGGTCTGTTTTAAAGAATTTTAGGAACCTCACCCCATCAGTTTCTGTAGCACCATGGATTCCAGGATATGAATAGATAGTTCCTGCAGTTGAGCTTTATCTTGAGTTTCACATTCACTTAATTGCCTAATTTGTATTTCCATCTGAATTTGTCAATACACTTCAATGATTCCAGTGACTTTGTATGACACGATATCAAAAGTGAAGAATTGGAATGATAGAAAGCAAACAGGCAATTGCTTGGGGTAGAAACATAGTGAATGATATGCCTAGAAGTGAAAATGGACATGGAAATTATTATGACAAAAGTAGGAAAGGCTGCAGTTATGTTTAGAGTTCTATGAGGCCACAGATATGGGAGAAATATATTCCCTCTCGCAGTCAGAGAACTCCGAGAGAAGAGAAACAAGGATAAGTCCCTAAGGAACACATTTAATGAACAAGTATTAAATACAGTTAGAAAATAAAAATATAGTTGGAGAATCAGATTTCCTGGTCATAGAAAAGAAGAAACCGAAAAGAAGTCAGGATGCCAAGATCTCCATGCAGAAAACTGTCAGCCAAACAGATGAGTGTTATTAAAGACTGGGTGCTCAAGTTGTGACTGAAAATAAATCTGTTGAAGCTCTGCCTGAATGGGGTAAACTTAATGTAAAGAGTAAATGAGTTAAAGCGATGCCAAAGGTGCCATGCCAAGATCCATTTAAGAGTCTGGGACACCCATCCTAGAACTGTTTTAACTATTGGATACTGCTGATGGTAACTAATTGTAAGACAGGCTGGGACCTGGGACCCTTTGCTGCAGTGCTTGCACCTAGACAAATGTCTCCTAGAGCAAAAAATACAAAGAAACTATAAGGGACTAAAAAATGAGTGCATGCGCAGTAGGGGTAAATTATGAACAACAAGATACAAAAAGACCGAAAACCCAGCAAAAGCAGAGCGTTGGGAGCAAAAGCAGGGTACTGAACATGCATGCACCCTGCACACAACATCTGCCACCTAAGCCACCCCTCCGGCCCAACCCCTGGACCCACCCCTACTCTCACCCCATATAAGAAACCAGCTCCCCACGCCTCCTCCAGGGAGGGGAGCAGGGGGACCTGTTACTTGTTTTCACTCTCTCCTGCTGCAGCATGAGTCCCAGTAAAGGCTTGCCTGAATTTCTTGTCTGCCCTCTTATCAAATTCTCTTAACAACTGAAAAATTGCTCCCTTCTCCAGAACGAATAACCCTAAATAGCGGCTATCTGGCCTGGGAGATTATGCACCACCACGCAGCCAGTATTTCATGAGTGAATGAATGGCATAATGTCATGAAAGTACAAAAGATCCACATTAAAAATGGGTAAATATGCAAGTATGTAAAATCATTATTGTCTGGGACATATTAAGTACTCTATTATTTCTCTACTACACCATCATTAAATATAGAAAGGTGAAATATTATTAAAGACAATCACCAAACACATCAACCATAACTTTGCTCACCTTGAAGGACATAGTTCATTGGGTTTCCCAGATGGGTTTCTATGCATAACCCTCATCCAACACACACTTGTTTTTAATTGCCTGAAAATACTAGTGATCAAATTGATTTTATATTAAAAAACTGAATTATTTAAAATAAAAGCTATTAAAAAGACCTACGGAATAGCACTATAAATAGCATAATGGATTGCAATTTTAAAATTTCTGTCATTTAGGTTTATTTCATATATTAACAGCAGATTGGCTAAAGCCAAAATATATTATAAAAGTGCAAATTAACCTTATGTATTAATGGAGATTTTATATACCCAGAAAAACACTATTAGTATTAGAATAGAAGAAATAATGAAGTAGACTCTCTAGAGTTTTAGGAAGAAAATGAGATGTCAGGGTCAAATCAACTTTAGCTTCCTCCTGAGAAAATTTTGTATCTTTTGATTTTATATAGTATAAATATCAAACTCAGAATTTAGAAAAAAACAATATTTAGGCTACTATCACAAAACATTAAATTATATAAGCACTGAATTGGGACATTCATCTGAATAGAAGAAACACATGGCTATTTATTATGTAAATATTTTGTGAGGTTATAAATGTAAAATTTGTATCTTACATAAAATGGCAACATTATAAATTTCAATCTTAAAAGTATAAAATTAAGTTAGAGAATGTAAAATTATTTTGGTATATAACAAATACTGATTTTTAAAAATTTTTACAAAATTATGTAAACAGAAATTAGCATAAAATGAACAAATCAAACACTAACATATTAGTTTAGTTCATATATATAATCAAGTTAAAGCATAATTAGCATAAAGCTAAATATTTTCAGATTCCTCACATCTCCCTGATATTTTAATCTATTTGAAATACTTATTGAGTAAACAAATACATTCAAATAATTATTATTGAGTTTGTGATCTGGAGAATTTTTGAAAAGTACATTCACCACAAGATATAAATTAATTTAAAAACAATGTCAAGTACATTAGAAACAGTATATTAAATTAGGAGTTTAAAAGGAGAAAGGTGTAAAAATTAGTTGGAAGATGCAATGAACAGGAAAGACACTTATTCTATTAAACACCAGGATCACTGGAACGTTCATTCATCCTTCATCCAAGAAGTATTCGTTGAACTGTTACGTGTGCTAATAACGTAGTCATATGAGTTGTTAAGTTTGTAGTCATGGATAGATTATTTATTAGCCACTATCCTAACCTTCCCACTAGCACTACTCTCCTACACCCTGACCTTTACTTCAGAACCCCTAAACTCCCTGCAGTTAAAGACTCGAATCCAAGGAGAACTGGTGGTCTCATGGACACTACTTCAACTCTGACTCCAATCTACTGTGAATAGCCAATACTAGCATCATATGGCTTTAAACATTCTATTGTGGATACTATTGTGGATTTGTATTGAGTCAACTACATTTCCCAGAATTCTCCTCCCTGTAGGGAAGGGAACAGAGATACTTTGAGATGTTGAAGATGGAAGTGAAGCAGCAGACATATTCTTCTTTCAATCTCAAAGAGTCAGTGCAGGGCATGAAAGATTATAGCTCGTCACATAATTGTCTCTTCTGCCATTGGTATGAGGCAGCAACTAGGCTTCTCTACTTCCTGATGGATTTCTTAAGATTGTCCAACTACTGGACCAGGTGTATGTTTTGCTTCATGATGAAGGGCATCATCCTCTCCTGTGGAACATCTCTATCATCGAAGGTGAAGATGTCCTGGTATTGAGAGACTGAGGAGGGTTCTAGGCTATCCTTGTGGGTTCCAGCACATCCTCACTGGTTCAAGTTTTTCCTTGCTTCCCCAAATTTGTGTTTATTTCTCCTTGCCGATGGCCCTACTGACTTCAGGGTCTAACTGCAGATGTAAAAAAAATAAAAAAATAAAAAAAAATAAAAAATCAGCCTCACCTAGACTTTTTAATTATCCCCAATGATGCCTGTAAAAAATGCTTCTATACATATTCTTTAGTGAGTTCTGCTGCTCTAATTTTCTGATACAGAATTTAGTACAGGAAGTGTTTCCAGTGGAACAGAACCTTAAAATGGATTATTTGAACTGTGTAGTTTATCCACAGTGATCTTATATGATTACAGACATTAATGACAGTATTTCCAATAGTAAAGACAATGCTAGTACATCATATAATGTGGAAAAACATGGAAAGTGACAAAACAATGACTTAACATATCAGCTGTAATCCAGTGATTAAAGAACAAAACGTATTAGGTGACAGATTATTTGCTGCCATAAGAAATATAGTGGAAATAAACAGTATAAGGGTTAGGTGATTGTTTCAAAATATACTGGAGAACTTAGGGAATAAAACATGATTTTAACTACAAAACCCAAGGTCTTGCTTCTTTGAATACTCTAAATTCTTATAGCTCCAAGGTTAAGATTTCTGAAAACAAAACCCTAAACCTAATCCTCCTTGTGATCGAGTTATACCACAAAAGAAATTCCAAAATTTTCAAGGTCCATTATTTTAAAGTAGGGAATCAATTTAGTAGTAGAATTTTGAAAATTGGGATGCATCTATAACTAAATTCCAAGGAACTTACACTTTGAAATTGTTCTGATCCTCCTTCAACAGAAGTGTCTTTTCACACCTTCTGCAGGGAGGGTAATCTTCCCTTGCCTGAAAAAACTATAACTTCCTATGAAATAATGGCTTTATAAGACATATGACCCTCTTCAGGATTTATCCCCTTGTATTAGTTTCCTATTGCTTTTGTAAACAAACTATAACAAATTTTGACAGTACTTCTGCCAAGTACTAGAGAATATGTTTCCTTATCTTTTCCACCTTGTAGAGGATTCTTACATTCCTTGGCTTGGGTCCTCTTTCTCCATTTTCAGAGACAGCAGTGTAGCATCTTCCAATCTCCTACTCTTTCATCATCACCATGTCTCCTTATCTGACTCTGGCCTTCCTATCTTACTCGTAGACCCACCCAGGTAACCAAGGATAAAATTTCATCTCTTCTCTTAACTTAATCATAATTTGCAAAGTCCCTTTTGCCATAACAGGTAACATATTCAGAGGTTCCAGGGATTAAGACAGGGACATTTTAGGGCGACTATTATTTGGTTTATTACACTCTTCCACTTTCTATCATTAGACTCAAGTTAAAAAGGACTTAGAGTGTGAGTGACAAAGTATGACCCCTTAGGAGATGTGATACACAATATAATCACTTGATTTTAGCAATTGATATCAACAGAAACTTGGGAACATGTGGAGATATATTTTAAAACTGGGGATCATTGTGGAAAGAACGTTGGCTGGATCAGTTTGAGTTTATTAAAATGATCTCTCTAAACAGATTTACGACTAGTTACAACAATGCGACCCAATTTAGAAGAGAATTTTAATATGTATAAGTATTTACTTGGTTTGAAATAATTTCTATATAATCATTTTTTTCTCCTTTCCTGTTTCCTAGCCCATGGATAATAGTTTAAGAGTAGTTAACCACATATCTCAGTATTAAGTTATGGGATATTAAAGGAGGAATTCCACAGCTTGAAGAGGAAAAGATCTCAAGATCGGTAAAAGTACTTTCCATCCAATTTGGAAACGGTTGCTGTTTAGAATATTTTATGAGTGAGAAGCATGATTTTGTCAATATTACTTGTATATTAAATTTGGTTGAAAGTAGTATGTATGAATACCAAGTTGATAATGTTAATTTGTGGTGGGTTTTGGATGGCATCAACCTAATTAAACTAGAACTCCATTTCCTAGCATTCCTTTTTTTGCATTGTTCCAAATTATTGTGGGCCATAAGATATTTTACAAGACTTGAAAGACAGAAGTTAGGGAAACAATTTTTTTTAAAGACATAGAGATTATCTGCATAAAAAAAAGAGGACTAAAATAGTCATTAAAACAAGGAATAAAGAAAAAAGGAGTTAATTTAGGAAGACAGCATAAGAGGCAAGAGGTAGTAAGTGCCAAACAGAGGAAGTGAAGGCTAGTTAAAAGAAAACAATTTACCCTGTGGTAGCAGTGATGAAGTCTTCATTAGATTTAGAAGAGAAAAATTCTACAGCACTTTGAAAAAAGAATGAGTAGAATATTGTTACATTATAGGTAATAACAGAAATACAGAAATTAGAACTGGAATTATTAAAATCTCTGCTTGATTCTAGATTTTGTTGGAGTTTTCTAAACTACAGAGATAAATTTACAGTAACAGAGTCAATCTCAATAATTTAAAACTCCGCACATTGTAATCTCATTTCCCACTTACTGAGAGAGATTAATCTTTGGGATTCAGAAACTAGAAATCAGAATTCTTAGGAATTCTATAAAATTTCAGAACCATGAGTTATTTTTTTAAATATTTTAAACATTTTCACACTTTTTATCATTATTATATATATATCTAAAAATTAAAGCATGAGAAATATAGGCTTACAATGGACTGCAGCCCGTGTTGAATAATGATGCACTGAGAAATTCCAGCAAATGTTATCAAGTAGTATTCAAGTAAACATAACCTTCGAATTTCCTTGAAAATTACCAAAGTTAGGGCACAATTTGCTCCAAAAGCAATTGTTTGTATTACCACTCATAGGGTTTGTATAACATGTACTATGTATATAAACAATATTTATGTTGTTTGCACAATGGCTCACTTTTTACAGAAGACAGGGCCATGAACACACACTTATAACACTTCAGTGAATACAAGCAGGACTCACTGACTAGATCATGACCACTTCTTGTCCTGTCTGGTCCTTCTCTGGGTCTCAGAAATGTTCAACTTATCCCTTGACAGCACAGCAGCATATCCTGATCTTGCTTTTGAACTGATGTCAGTGGATCCCTTTGAACCAGTAACATCTGTTGACTGTTATAAACCTAGTTCTCACAGGCGTAAGTTCCTAACCCATTTTCCCTAGAAGATAAGATTCAGAAAAAAATAAAAAACAAAAATTTCTTAAGAATGCCAAGAAAATTCCTACCTGGGACCTATTCTAACTAGACTTGTTAGGGTTTTTACATCAGTTCCCCAGGATCAAGGAAGAAAAGCTGTCCCACTTCTATCTATATACAAGAAGCAGAAAACTCTTAACGTCCCCTCTTTTATTTGACTGTGCTGAGGTATGTAGGCATTTTGACTTTCCTCATTCTACTCGACCCTACCTTGTAGTTTCCTGGCCTATTAAGCAAAGTAATTTTTTAAACTTATCTAAATGTTCTGTTATATAACCCATTTTTCCTGTGGGTATGTGGTATTTTATACCCTATTTCTTATCCAAATTAAAGCCAATTGTACTTTGTCTTTTCAGAAGATAAAGATCTGAATGTGTATTGAGATCCTTATAAATATATTGACTTTTCTAAAAAGTCGTTTGATCTTCCTATAAAAAAAAAAAACAGTGCTTTGGCACAAATATCAGCTGACAAAATAGATGTAAAGTGATTTTATACATAATAAATGAATACATATATCTCATATGAGAGGTACAAAGGAAAAGAACAGGCAAAAGAAGTCTCTTTCTGGAGAAAGAAGGTGAAAGAGATCATTCTGTGGATTTTAAGAAGTAAAATATAGAAAAGGACTTATTCTAATGGTAGAGGTGGGGTATAAAATAAATTCAACTTTATATATGTTGTTTCAAGACAGTTGTGACATCTGAGTAGTCATGTGTTACATTAGCTAGAAATGTAGAGTCAAATTTAACATGAAGACCCGTTTTATTTAGAGAAATAAAAGCACATTGATGCTAGAGAGAAATTTCTCAGGTATTTAGTGAATGCAAATAGGAGATGTGACTAAAAGAAACACAAGAAAGTGACAGTGAGATACAGGGAAATTAAAGATGGTATTAATATAGAGGGTGATAAAGGATTAGCTGAGATGACTAATGAGCATCATTGAATGTTGAAAAAAAGTTAAAGGGAGTGAGGCCTGAGGAAAGAAATTATATTTGCCCTTGAAGATAGCACAGGTGATGCTATAGGATGGGTTTTAAAAAGAAGCCAGTTCACTAAATATAGATAAGAGCACACCCGAGCTTTGAGGACCTTCACTATGGAGAAAACAAGTGAAACCCAAATGCCCACTAAGTCCTTCTGATATATTAGTCAATAATTCTTGTGTAACAACAGGAAGAAAATAGACATATTTGGTAGATGATCATACTATTTATTTCTCTGCAAAAAAATTTTATTAGAATTGTTGATATTAGCAAAGAAAAAATATCCAATTAGGTTGGTCAATATTTCTAAATGTACTAGCCTAGAAATCAGCTGAAAATTCTGTTCATAATTTTTGTCATTAAAAACCCCTCCCTACTAAGAACCAACGAATGCATGATAAACTCATACTAATTCCTTTAAAGAAAAATAAATCATAAAAAATACTTCTCAAACCCATCTCTCATTGCCTTTATATTTTTCCTATTTTCTTCCCTCCCAGAAAAAAAAATCTGAGTGGATGGATTTATTTTCTTCTATTGTAAAAATCGCTGCAAAGAAATAAACCACATGAGAATTGCCTTTATTCCCAAAATCTGCAAAAGGCTGAAAAATAGGAAAAAGCTATTTTTTATTTATTTACCCTAAGAATAGTCACTGAAACTACAGTTTTTAGTATAAAAGTTCTTACTTCTAATACCAAAATAATTTTTATTTGTTTTTAGTGACATATATTCATAAGATAATCTGGGACTGGACAAATAACAATAAATCAGTTGGACAATTTTCCCATGAATGCCACTTGAATCAACAAAGATCGAGGCCTCTCAGCACCTCCGTGACTCACTGCTGCAGGATGCTACACTTATTCAGAAAGCTCAGTCATGCGTGCACCAAGCACTGCTTGCTCAGCAGGAAAGAAGCCCTTTTAGAACTATGGACTCAGCAGGATCACTAGATATAAGCTCCATAACAGACTCAGAAAGCTATAAACACTCCTTTCTTGTCTCCATATAGCAGTTTTCACTCTACATTTACAATGATGTACCATCTATATAAATATATATGTTGTATATATAAATGCCATATATGCATATGTATATATACATATATTTATGTAATCCATGATAATATACTGGAGAAGCAGACACTTTTCTCCAGTTGAACATGTTAGATGCCAAATATTCATTATATTACTTTTGCTACTGTTCTATAGTAATTTGAATTTATAAGCCACTTCATTAACTCTTAATTTACATCGAGCACTGTAAATTGAGCTCCATGCTAAAGGCTCTAAGATTTGAAGAGTAATTAAAGGATACATTGTTTTAAAACTGTAGGTGCTCAAAATTTGTATGGCATATGGATAAGAACATTAATAATTAATATATAGCAGCAGAATGTGGTACCATAGTATTATAAAGATTTTTGATTAAAGTATACCTGTGAATTTATATCAGGCGCCCACCTCTACCATCAGAATACTATAGCTCCCTTTCTAAATTTTAACTCTTCTGAAAATTCACAGAATGCTATACTACTTCATATTTGTCCAGAAAAAAAAAGTCATTTCTTGTTACTTTCTAGTAATAAAATCTTGGGAAATAAACTTGGAAAGTAATGAGAACTTTCTAAGCCTTGGATTATTCAAATAAGATTTTATCATACAAAAATTATTTAATTTTTAAAAGTATATAATTGTGACATTTCTAACACATAAAAATGGGTATTGGGCCATTGGTCAGGTATTCCTTACAACAGCCCTTTTATACATCACCACTTTACAGTTAAGAAACAAAATATTTAACATTATCCAATTATAATGTTCAGGAGCTTTGTTTTCTTATTCACTTATTTTGATAGTTCAATAGTCTTCCTATTATAGTTTCATAATGAAAGTGTTTCATGAACTGATACAGAACATGAAGGAGCAAGATACTACTTTTCACTGCCCCAGAAAGTGGGAAGAAGGAAATGTGAACTAAGCTTGGCCACCAATTTGATGCTTCCACATAAAACCTCAAATCTTCCAGGTGACAATACAAGACAATGAGACAACTGAAAATTATAGTTCATGTGTTGCAACTGGAACTCTCATCGATGGTGGAAATGCAAAATGGTTCAAACACTTAAGAAATTTTGGCAGTTTCTTACAAAACTAGACATACCAATCCAGAAATCGTGCTCGTTGGTATTTGCCCAAATGTGCTGAAAACTTATGTCTACACAAAAGCCTGCACACGAATGTTTATAGCAGCTTTATTAATAATTGCCAAAACTTAGAAGAAACCAAGATATCCTTTAGCGGGTGAATGGATAAATTGTCTTACATGCAGACAGTAAAATATTATCCAGCTCTAAAAAGAAATGAGCTATCAAGCTATGAAAACACATGGAGGAACTTTAATACCTACTACTAAGTAAAAAAAGCCAATCTAAGAAGGATACACACTGCTTGATTCCAACTACTTAATGCTACGAAAAAGGAGATATTACAGAGATAGTAAAAAAAACTCTCTCTCATTGCTTTCCTAATGAGTATAGTGGAATGTCATTGTGGTTTGTAGAAATTTGCATTTCTCTAACGATTAGTGATGTTAAGCATCTTTTTCTGTGCTACAGGCCATATGTATGTCATGGTCAGAGAAATGTTTATTCAAGCACTTTGCCTATTTTTGATTTTTTTTTTTTTTTTTTTTTGCTGTTGTTATTGTGTTATAGGAGTTCTTTACATGTTCTGGATATTAACCTATCATCAGATATGATTTGCAAACATTTCCTACTATTTGGTTTGCTGCCCTTTCACTGTTAATAGTGTCATTCGAGGCACAAATATTGTTAATTTTTATGTAGTTCAACATATCTACTATGAAGGAGCCTAAACGCCGCTCTTTCCACTTTCATTGGCTACCTGGCTGCTGGTTTTCAAAGCCACTACAGAGGTGGGTCTTGGAGAATAGGAACAGGGCAAGTTAAAACATACAAAATGCTGTTAATGCTGGAATTCCATTGTTTTTGAAATAAACATTTCCTACTTTATGCAAGACTTTGGTTGATTTCCAGAGTTCTGGAAGAGTTGTCTGACTTTTTTTTGCCAGTTTTCCCATTGTTGTTATGGAAGAGAATTTTCAGATGTCTTTACTATTTTCACTGACATCACTCCTAGCATGTATACTAGTGACACATTTGTCAATGAATTATGAGAAATAAAAACTCAGGGGAAAGAATGGAGTAAAATAACATTTACAGGCTGAAGAAAATCATCTTATATAGCTCAACCTGAAACTTAATGAGTACGTTGAAAAATTACAACAATTCCTATTTTCTGTAAATTCAGCTTTACTTAATGTTTTATAACAGTCTGATATTTTTGATGTAACAATCTAAATAGGAATAGAATTTGAAAAAGAATAGATACAGGTACATGTATAACTGAATCACTTTGCTGTACACACCTGAAACTATCACAACATTGTTAATCAACTATAATCCAATATAAAATAAAAAGTTAAAAATAGGTGAACTATTTTAGGAAACTCACGTACTTTATCTAGACTGAAATGAGACACCATAATTATCCTGTTTATTCCAGCCCTAGCTTCTTTCTCTATTTCACATATTCTTGATTCAGTAAATCATTTATTTAAAAATTTGAAACATTTTTAAAGCTATATTAAATTAATGCTTATTGTCTATTTTCCTGTTGATTTTGTTTCTCTCAAACTTTTTTTTCCCCTGTGGTAGATAAGAAGAGTCCTTGGGAAGTAATTTTTTATTAACTTTTTTATCCTTGTAGTGGAGATATTAGTATCTATTTCATTTTTATGCCCCTTAAGATAGTCTACCTTTTCTAAAAATGGGTGTTTAATGTTAATACGGTCTAAATTAAACATAATAACCACTGAATTTCTTATTTCTTCAGGATATGCTTCCATAGTACACAGCATTTTGGTGTTTCTATTTCTTATTTACAGCACACTGTACCCCAAAGAACAGAATTTGCATATAATTTGTGTCCTAATCTTCTCTTCATATTGGCATATAACACTGCTACTATTTGGAATTAAATTAAAGGAAGGGTGATTTCCTTGTAGAAATCAAACCTCATTACTCACCTGCCTGATTGTTTCATTAATTTCCACACATTTAATGTTAAATTCAAAAGTAGTTTTGTGCTTTTTGGGATTTATCCAAGTAATTTTTATGCATAAATTCTTTCACCTTTGTTTTTCATATCTGATTTTTTCCCCCCACATACATATTTTTCATGTGAAACAGAGCAAAGCGAACACTAAAATTAACACCTAAGTGTCAGAGATAGTGTGTGTGAGCAAGCATGCGTGTCTGTGCTTGCATGCATGGGGGGCAAGAAGAGAGAGGGAATCATGCAGTTGTTCATTCGTTCTTTCCTTCACTCTCTCCCAGCCAACAGTACATTTTTTAGTTGTTGTTTAATATTTAAGAAATCAGTTTGTAAACTATTTATGTTTATACTAAAAAAGAATCCAATAATATGTAAGAATTTATTCCATGATATCACAAAAAACTTGAGTATAAATTCTGCTTTCACCATTTATTAGCTTTGTGGCCTTAAGGGAATAAAACATCGTCTCTAAACCTCTACTCCATAATCTACCAAGACGTTACATTTGTTATACATATTTGTAAAGGGTTCAGAGAACTAGATAAAAGTTTTACTTCTAAGATTTATTGGAAATTTTAAACTTATGTCATTTAAAAATTATGATAACTTTTCCTCTGTATTGACGTAAAAATGAGTTGTTTCCAGAGTCTTTAAAAAGGCAACCTCCATGAAAGTTTGCATTAATACACATTTTATACATTAATATGTATGTTGAACATAACAATACACTACTGAATATCTAGTTGTTGTATTTAATATCTTCAATTAAAAGATGATGTTAAGTTTTATCTTTGCCACTCAGTCCTTCTGAAAACACATCTAGAAGTTTGAGTGTGCTAAGATGGCCCTAGATCAAACATTAAAGGTTCTAAACTCCATAGCAAAGAGCCATTTCATTCTAAGAGGTCAATGTGTCAACTTTCTAATGGAAAGTATAAGTAAACATAAGTTTATCTAGGCAAATTTGGAACCAAATCAATGGAAACAAAATGTTGCTGGCACTGGAGATTTTTGTGAGAATACAGTTCATAATAGACCAATAAATGTTCTGTACATCAATAATATAAATGAATGAAAAAGAATCTATTTTCACCATTTGTTTCTTTAGAATCAGGTGAACCAAAAGAATGATTCACATTATACTGCAGGAAAGATGAATCTCATTGATATTAACTAATTTTGGACACAGAAAATGTTATTAGTTATCTAAATGTGATAGAGACACATTTTTACTTAAAAACTAAAGAAACTTTGCATATATACCCTTTTATAAATTTTCCTTAGTAACGAATGAAATGAGCCTATCTGCTCACATTTTTTCTTCAACAGAAAAGATAAAGAGTTTATCTTAGAAGTAAATCCATACTGAATATACATATTATATGAAGCATTTTTTAAATTTATTCTACAGAAAACATTGGTAGATTTCTTTCTTTACTTAGGGGGAGGAGGTGTATCAGAAAACCTCCTCCAGGGACTTCCCTAGCGGTCAGTGGTTAAGACTCTGCGCTTCCATTGCAGGGGGCATGGGTTCAATCCCTGGTTGGGGAATTACGATCCTGCATGCTGCACGGTGCAGCCAAAAATTTAAAACAATGAAAACAAAACAAAAAAAACCCCAAAAACCTCTTCTGCCTCGTAAAGATGTACTAAATAACACATAACTTAAACATTTACATTTTTTCCTACCAGAGTTTATTGTTCATTATCACATCTATAACTAAAGAGAAAGGATATGAATCAATCCAGGATATGAATCAATCCATAACAATTTATTAAACTATTACAGTTAAATGTTTCCATCAGTTCTGACAAATCTAACATACTAAAAGGCTGTTTCTAAATTTTTTCATGAGTTTTATGTCATTTAAATATTAATAGGCAATTAGGTAAAACTCTTTACAGTACATTAGAAACACAAGCAAAACTGATTTATAAAGATCTCACTAATTTGCTTAAGGGATTAAACACATACCTGCACAAAGGGAAAACTTGCTTTGAAAATAGAAATAGCTTGAGTAATTTAATAATATAGAAATAAATCAGCAGTATATTTTTCTATTCCTTTTGCCTATTAGAAATTGTAGATAATGCTACACGTAATGTATTTAAGGAAGTTAGGAAGTTATTTTAATATACATTGCTTCAGATTTCAGAGTGATGGGAAATCATGTTCTAAATTGTCAGTTTGTTTTTAATTAGCATATGTGCTCAGATATAATTGTTGGTTACTTTCCTTCTATATATTACTTGGATATTATACCAATTTTGGTATCAAAATTTGAAAAACCATGAAGTTCTCTTGGTATATAGTACAACACTGTGGCTAACACTTTGTTCCTTCCCCTTTATGGCCTTTTAGGATTTGTTAATAGGATTTATTACTGGTCTAGAAACAAAGAAGGGTGATTGGGGTAGGTTCTGAAGAGGATTATCAATTCCTTGAATGGCAGCTAATTCAGTGGAGACCATCACAGGTTCTTTGGGAAAAGAAGGGTTAAACTCCATAGCCAATGGTGGAAGAGCCATTTCTATAGGCGAAGACAACTTGGTAACATCTAGATGTCAATGTCCCTAGGTTCATCAGGATCTAACCATATGTTCCCATTTCACTTTTCAGGATGCCATTTTCCCCCCGTAAGTGCCATAACTTTAACAGAAGTTTCACTGCTAAGTTGAGAATTCAATCTGTGTTGTAATTTAGCTTCTCTAAGAACTTGACTTTCAGAAAGCATGGCCCTGTGGCTCCAGGACATAGGATTTATTTGACAAAAGATATAAAAGATTCTCAGGTCATTTATGTGTAACTTAAGCTGGTAATTTGAAGCCCAGAGATCATGTCTTTCTTTCCTTATTTTCTCTAGCTCGATTATGAGCAACTAGCCAACCTCATCATAGAATATTTTCCACATTAAAATAAATGCACACAAATCTTGCCTCAAGCTCTTTCTTGGAGAAGCCAAAGCTAATACAATAATACAATCAGTACCATCGGTAGTCCTAGAAAGAACTTCAGGATGGAATTTTAGAATATGACCTCCATCTCTGGTTGAGTGGTGATAAGACCCCATTGATGCTGGTATGTTGGGTGATGAGGACCCCTGGCGTATAGGGTAGTATTGCAGTTATTGACGTTTTATCGTGAGGGACAACAAGGAGCATTGCTATATGTGGAAGCAGTGGCACCTGAATGCAATCTAGTTGTAACTGGGCCAGGGGAAAATAATGAAATTCCAGCTCAACTGTAAAACACACTGAAGCTGTGGATACAGCTGGTGGTTATTTCCCATACTCAGTTGCATTAACAAGACAGAAAAAGCAGCAGGCAAAACAGTCACATTGGTTCTGTGACCTGTGGAGTTCTAGCCATTATTTTAGAAGGAGCGAAGTCTGGAGGTACCCCCTCCACATCACTTAGAGTTAAAATATAATTCTAAATATTACATGAATCAAGAGAATTCATAAAATAGAGAAACAAGTGTTATATTTCAAAACATGTATCTGAGTCTAAAAGCTCAGAGGGAAATTTATGGTTAGATATATGAAAGAAAAGGGATAAATCTGAGATATGTGATATATTCTTCATATTAAAGTTTAGGGGAAAATACAAATCAAACTAAAAGAAAATACGAGGAACTAAATAAGGACAACAGCAGAAAATTAATGAGCTAGTATATAATGGAGAAAAAAAAGTGGATATCAGCAACAGCTTTACTGTAAAACATAAAATTGGATTTAAATAAAAATTCTTCAAAAGCACAACTAAATAAGACTGAATGAATAATTATAATTTTGTCTGATTCACAGTAATTGTTAAAAATCACTCACACCCCAAAAAAACCTACACAACTTTATAGCTTCACTAATGAAACATTTGAAACATTTAACGAATAAATAACACCAAATTTACATAAACTCTCAATACGAATAAAGGAAACATCCCCAATATTTTTATGAGTCCAGAGTAACCTACCTAGTAAAAACCACTAACAAGGACAGTACAGGAAAAGAAAGTTATCTCCTGAATATAGATGCAAAAACATAATATATTGGAAGGTCAAATCCAACAATACATAAAAAGATAAATCAAAGGTAAGTTGTTTTCATACCAGGAATGTCTATTAGAATAATATTCAGAACTCAATCAATGTAACAATAATAGAAGCAGAAAAATCATGATAAAAGCCAACATATTACCCAGATATGTTATAGTAAAAATGCTGAGAGCCAAAGACAATGAAATCTTGAAAGGAGCAGAGTAAAGCTACTCATAACATATAAACACCCAATGCAAATAAAGGCTGACTACTCAACAGAAACAACGCAGTTCAGAGGGCAATGCAAAGACAGAGTCACAGTCTTAAAGTATTGGTCAACCAAGAATCTTATAAATGGCAAAACTGTCTTTCCAAAACAGGATTGTAGTTTTGGCCCTGACTTGGGTGTTCTCAATCCCATTCTTACAACAAGAAAAATTCTGAACAAACTGAGAATCAGTAACTTTTCTTGAACCCATCGGAGAAAGGAGAGCACAGGCCAAACTGACATTGAAATCTGGAGAGATAGACAAACACAAAATATTGCAGATAAAGCTCACCTGGAGCAGAAACTGCTGGAGCCATAAACTGGTTGGAATACATAAATGTTAATTTTGACAAATTGCCGGAGGATGTGTGTGAAATAGAGAGTGTGAATCTCATGGGGTTTGCCGTTTTAGGGGAGCCCCATGTTTTTGCGAGTTTTTCCTATGAGAAACCCACAAGGTTCTAAACTTTAAAAATCAAGAACAAGAAAAAAACTCACCTCATACCTCTGGCAGGAAGAGAGGAAAGTAACCATTCTGAAATAAGCTGAAAGTGTTTTCCATAACAGAGGCTTACTTTCCAGCAAAACAGACTTCTCAAGAGCCTTAGTTCCCTGGTGGAAGGGCATCTCCCTGATTCCACCTTCTTCTAGCCTTCCTTTTTCACCTATAGAAGAGAGAGGATGAACAGACACTTTGAAGGTTGCAGTCCAGAAATACAGGCTCACCAAAATACTGAAACTTAATCATAATACCATAGAAGGTTTTTTTCCTCTGCGTCTACTTACCACCGCACCATCAGGACTCAACAATGGAGGAAAGCTGAAAGAGCTGCAGGGGTCAGCCTCTATTTAAGAGGCGGTCTTAGAGAAAAGGATACACCTGGGAAGACAAAACCAGAACACCTGAGAATTTTGAAGCCCTTTGCATTTAAAGTTACAGCAAACATTAAAAACATCCCAGTGTTCATCAGATTAACATAAAGTCTCACATGAAAGGTTTACTTACATCAATTTCTATTACCCAATGTTGTGACTTGAATTGTATCTCCCAAATATATGTTGAATTTCTAACTCCTGGTACCTGGGAATATGACCTCATCTGTAAATAGGGTCTTTGCCAGTGTAATCAAGTTAATATGGGGTCATACTGTATTACAGTGGGCCCTAATCCAATGACTGATGCCTTCATAAGAACAGGGAAATTTGAACATAGAGACACACAGAAATAATACTGTGTGACAAGGAAGGCAGATATTGGAGTGATACATCTGCAAGCCAAGGAATACGAGCGGTTTCTGGCAACCACACGAAGCTAGAGAAAGGCAAAGAAAGATACTTCACTAGAGCCTTCAGAGAGAATGGCCTTTTCAACAACTTTATTTTGGACTTCTAGGTTACAAAACTGAAAGAACAAATAAATTTCTGTTGTTTAAAGCCACCTGGATTATCACTCGTTACGGCATACTGAGGATACTAATAAAGATTTTGGTAATGATTGTGCGGTGCTAGTGTAACAATTACTTGAAAACTTTGAAGTTGATTTGGAATTGAGTAATCACTAGAGTCTGGAAGTGTCTTGAGGTTCATGATAGAAACTTAGTCTGAAGTTTATATGGAAAGAAAAAAGATGTAGAATAGTGATAATAACAATGAAAACGAACAACAAATTTGGAGGACTGACACTACCCAACATCAAAATTAACTATAAAGCAACGATAATAGAGACAGTGGGGTCTTGGCAAAAAATGGACATCTAGATTAAAGGGAAAGAAAAGAAAGCCCAGAAATAAGTCTACAAATATATTCTACAAATTTTTGACTAAGGCACAAAGAGAATGGGGGAAAAATAGTCTATTCAACAAATGGCTGGAAAAATTGTACAACAAAATGCAAAAAAGATGTTAATCTTGACAAAGAATTTATAAATCTCACAAAAATTACCTCAAGATGAATCATAAACCTAAATGTAAAATGCAAAATTATCAAAATTCTAGAAGAAAACATAGTAGAAAATTTGGTGTACCTTAGGTTTGCAAATAAGCTCTTAGACACAACACGAAAATCATGATCTATGAAAAAAACAAAAACAGAAAAATTAAATTTTATTAATTTAAAACCTACTCTGTGAAAAACACTATTAAAAGAAGGAAAAACAAACCCCATGTAAGGCAAAACTTGCAAAGCCCTTATCTGATAAAAAAAACTTGTATTCAAAGCTTCTAAAGAACTTTTCAATCTCATGATAAGAAAATAAAACAGCCTAATTTTAAAACACAAGAAAGGTCCTCCAGAAAAATAAGGTGGAATCTAGGAGATAATGTAAGGTCTAATCTCTTCTTTTGTGCTTGGTCTAGTTTTGCTAGCCTCCAGGGGGACGTGTGCAGAGGTCTTGCACCTAACATGTAGGAATAGAGTTCCCAGCACAGAACCACTGTGCTCGCCCAACACCCCAACTTGGCGGGACCTTGTGCAGAAACACTGCTCAGGACTGCAATTCCAGACAGCGACGGCATACTGTGTACAGAGATGCTGCACCCCACACTTCAGACTGAAGCAACAGGACTGCAAGAACTCCCTCCTCCCTCTGCAGACTAAAGGAGGGCTAACAAAGGTCAGCAAAAACTTTTTATAAGGGAAATTTGCACAAGCAAGGGAAAATGATCAGTGGAGTCTGACAGGAACAGTGTCTTCCTGCAGCCAGCCAGTTCCCAGGATGAGCTGACAAGGGGCATGATCCACTCTTGCAGCTCCTGCTCAGACTTGAGAGAAGTTAAAATTCAGGAACTTGTAGGGAGGAGAAAAGCCAGACTAATTGTTTGGTCAAGACAAAGCAGAGTGTATGAAATGGGCAACTGAGAACATTCATCAGTGGAGATGAAAAATTTTCTCTACTCCAGGAAATGTGGTTTCTCTGTTCAGAACTGGACCGTGATGGGCAGGGGCTACTTGGTTTATGGACAAACCCAATTCCGCTAACACCAGCTCCTCCAATAACCCAACCCTTTCCCTATGGGGAAACACTCCCTTGGGAACATCGTCACAGGCAAAGCCCATTAACAATTCCCGGGAACTGAAAATAGAATCCGGGTAATAAAGTCTAAACTTTTTTTTTTTCCTTTGTGCTTACTCGTTTCAATTGCTGGTGGGGTGTCACGTGCAGAGGCCCTGCCCCCGGCACTTCAGACCCGAGTTCCCAGTGCAAAACAGCCCCACCCGCGCCTCAGCTCGGCGCGCCTCTTGCAGAGGCACTGCGTGCCACACTGCAATCCGGAGCCTGCGAGCAGCACAATGGCCTGTGCGTCTGGGAGTTTGTGCTCTAGAGTACAAGCTCATCCCTCTCCATTCTTTTATCAAAGAATAAAACTTTCCTTTGCCCTGTCATATATACACTACCAAATGTAAAATAGAAAGCTAGTGGGAAGCAGCCGCATAGCACAGGGAGATCAGCTCGGTGCTTTGTGACCACCTACAGGGGTGGGATAGGGAGGGTGGGAGGGAGGGAGATGCAAGAGGGAAGAGACATGGGAACATATGTATATGTATAACTGATTCACTTTGTTATAAAGCAGAAGCTAACACACCATTGTAAAGCAATTATACTTCAATAAAGATGTTAAAAAACAAAAAAAAACAAAAAACTTTCCTTTGCTTTTGAACCAGACTCGGCAGGAGGCTCCTTGTTCGGGACCAGCCAGGGCCTTTTCGCCTGCATCCGTCCATTCACTGCTCTGGGCTCACCTGGCTCCAGGGGGAAGATGGCAGAGGCTTTGGGAGGTTGGCGTGAAGGTGACTGCCTCCGGCCTCTGAGGACACTCTGATGGGGTACGATGGTGGCATCGCTGGGCATCAGAGACTGACACTCACGCGTGTCTGCCCGCTGGCCCTGGCCTCCCTCCCCTTGGTGCTGGACGCCCGGGGACGGTGGGCACCTGTGGACAAGAGGGAGCCGCGGCAGTGTGCCCACTGTCTTGCCAGCAGTGCTGCCCTCCTGACCCCTGTACAAGGCGGCAGCAGCTGCTCCAGGGCTTTTTGCCCTCCTTGCCGACTTCCGGGAGTTAACAGCAGATTTTTCCGTCGTCACTTCTGGTTTGGTAAAGGAAACGGGCAGCCCCGTGAGTCAGGAGGCGATACCGGAAAAGATCCAGGTCGTGCGGACCGCCTGACAAAATGGGTGAGGACGCTCAATCCGGGGTCAGGAAAAGGCACCGGGGATGCCCGAGTGTGAAAGGGTCCCAATGTTCGTACGCGACCCGACCTGGGACTGACCTCTTCTGGTCAGAGGTAATTTCTCTGAAGTGGGCTGGGGAACCCTGTGAGTTGCTCTCAAGACCAGGAACCCCATTATCTGGAAACCTCGTGAGCTGTTGGCGAGAACGGGAAACACCCACCGCCCCACCTCTCCTCCCCTTCTGCTTGTGAAGCGAACTTTAGGTGATTCTTCATCCACCAGGGTTCTCCCAGCTCTCCTCCAGGATCAGCACAGGATACCAGCTGCCCCGGTGATATGGTGAGTACCCCATGGGAATCCTGCGTGCTTTTAGCTCTCACCCGGCTGGAAGTCTGAAAACTCCTCCTGTTTGTCTGAAAGGGGGAAAGAGAAGACCCCCCACCTCAGAGAGCTGTGCCATCCCCTAAGAGACCAGGTTGGTCAGGAACTAGCATGGCTAAGCTGCTCTGGCCCGAGGCGGTCCCGTCTAACCTCCTGTGAGACGTTCTGACTGAGGAGAGACTAATGGGCCATTACACATTCAAGGGGGACCCCCAGTTAAATCAGAGTCCATGCCATTTGGACTCCTCTTATTTTGGCCTTTTGAGGAATGTATTAACAGTTTGGTGCTGGTTCCAAATTTCCGAACTGGAATTCTTATTTGGGTCATTTCCCAAAGTGCCCCCGACGTTAGGTGTAAACTTGGAAACTAGAAACCCAGTGGTTACCATAAAAAACTGTCACGCACAAAATTCTGCCACTGTACTACCTACAGAAACAGGGCCCTTAGTACATGATTGTATAGAAACAATAGACACAGTCTATTACAGTTGCCCTGACCCAGGAATTGAGCCTCTCCTGAACACTGAAGAGGAATGGCTTATAGATAGGAGTAGTTTTATGAGGAAAGGAAAAAGGATGGTGGGATACTCAGTAAGCTCCCTCAGTAAGTTCCCAGACTCAAGTCATAGAAACAAGAAGATACCCCCAGGGGCTTCTGGGAGCTGACAACCCTCACCCAAGCCTTAGAGCTCGGGACAGGAAAGATATTAAATGTTTATACAGATTCCCAGTATGCATATGCCATCCTACACACACACACACACACACACACACACACACACACACACACACACACACGGCTATTTGGAAGGAAAGAGGTATGCTTACTGCAGAGAATAAACAGGTGAAACATGGCTTAAGCATATTGAAGACTGCTTCTAAAAAAGGGGGCAGTGATTCATTGCAGTGGTAACCAAAAGGGGGAATGCAGAGGTAATAAAAGGAAACAACTGCCGAAAGAGTGACTCTAGAACCAGTAATTTGTCAAGTAAACCCCAATAACCAAGGAGGAAGCACTACCATCAGACACATTTAAGAGGAAATACCACCTCCTCCCAGCAGGTGATAAACTGTAAATAAATTGAAGTGTTAGCTGGTCCCAGTTGTGACACTTACGGACCAACAGCACCAACAATATGTGAATAAGGCAGTCCAATGAGGGAAGACACAGTTGAGTTTGGCACATGAGTGCCCCAATAGGACTCTAAATATACTTACGTGGATGAAAAACCAGAGCACCAACCCATCGAGGACTCCAGCCAATGGTACAAGGCCCATGTATTTGCAAAGAGGGTACATGTTCTTGGATAAGCCCCTAAACTCAGTGAGGGGCTGGGCATCCTAATGTTTAGAATTGCCCTAGATTATCTATTAGCCGATCAAGGAGAGGTTTGTGGGCTGGCCGGTATGTCATGTTGCTTTTACGTCAATGCAGGTGGCCTGATTGAGGAAAGTGCAGACAGGCTACCAGGAAAAGCAACTCAACTAACAGAAGCCAGCCAGCCTCATCTGGCCGAACAAATTCGCAATGGGATAAAACAGGCCCTCCCTAGCGCTGCTTGGTTTCTACCTTTTCTGAGCTCCTTAATAACCATTGCTCTCTGGCTAATATTTGGGAATCCATAAAACTTCAAATGGTGGTCACTCAGGGATATGAACAATTTGGGCTAAGGCCTGGTGACAATCAAAATATCTAAAGGTAGCTAGGGAAAAGTTCTGCTCCTCAACATCTTTGGATGTTGTGTTATGACAACATCCAAATTTGTCAGAAAGCAGCTACAGAAGAAAGACAATTGCCCCTCAGCAGGGTAAAGAATGAGGAGCAGGACAAAAGACAGGGGAGGGATGTGTTAGTGGCAAAGCCCACTGGGGTCCCTGGGGGGAAAAATAAGATGGTAGGTGATAAGGTCTAATCTCTTCTTTTGTGCTTAGTCTAGATTTACTTGCCTATTATAGGGGGCTGTGTGCAGAGACCTTGCACCTAACACGTAGGATTAGAGTTCCCAGTGCAGAACCACTGCACCCAACACACCAACTTGGCAGACTGTGTGTAGAAGAGCTGCACACAACACCTCAATTCAAGATGTTGACCTGTAAGAACTGCGCCCCTCCCTCCCCATTGACGAGAACCCTATAAAGCAACCCTGCCAATGGCCTGTTGGTGAAAGTATGTACTCTAGAGCAAGAGCTCGCACTTCTCCATTCTTTAATCAAAGGATAAAACTTTCCTTTGCTTCTGAACCAAACTCCTTCTATTGACATGAGTGACACTGGGCAGGAGAACCCTTTTTGGAGCCCGACTTTAAAGGGTTGGTAACAGAAAGTAGACTCTGAGGATCTACCTGTATGATAAATGTATGAAACAACTTCACTGCCTGGGATTGGAGAAAAAGGTGCTGACCTAAGTAACTCTGGAAATAAATGGAATCTTTTGGACTAAGAACAAAAGAAACTTCCCATCATCATTCTATCTAGTTGATAAAGTTGCTTCCCATGGAGTATGGGTCAACATTTCTGATGCTGCTATACATGTATGCTGAAATTAAATAAATGGCTGGTGAATAATGGAAGCCATGTTTCTCACTCCTGTGGTGGAAATTTATAGATAAGCAAGGGGGGATGCTAGAGTGATTCATTTGGTTGGTAACGGATTAGAGTTGAAGTCATTAGTCTGAACTCATGTTTAGGAGTACCAGAGTAGGAACACCTGAACTGTAATTGCTGAATTGCTAGCATCTCAATGGACAAGTCTGAGAGTTAAAAACTTCAGGGGGACCCAGAGACTTTTCTGAGACTTACCACCAGGAGCTTGACCAGGTTCCCACAGCAAATATTAGAGAAATGTTCCCTCCTAATTACTAAGAAGGGGGAGGGGAACAGGAACCATTTTGAAATAAGCCAGAGCATTCAGCTCTTCTTAACAAGCTTGTCCTTAGGGGAAACTAGTTAACCAGAAGCCTAACCTGCTGGGGTTTTATCAGAACCTAATTCACCTGGGGGAAAGGAAACAGCCAGCTCCAGTCACTGCCAGCCTTCCATATAGAAGGGAAGTACGCAACTTCAGCCGCTTTTAGCCATCCTGTCCCACCTAAGAAGGGAGAAGAAAAATAAAATCACTTGTGAAGTTCACAGTCCATAGGCATAGACTCACTAAAAAAAGTGAGACCTAATCATAGGACTATAGAAAGTTTCCCCTCCTCCCATGCCTCACCACCACATTACTAAAGGCTTATTTGCAGCAGTTCATTTTATGTAGTACATCGTGTCTGGTTATCAACATAAAAATAAAAGTATTACCAAAAGGTAAAAGGTACAATTTGGAAAACAAGAGCAAGCATCAAAACCAGACATGGCAGGGATGTTAGAATTATCAGACTGGGTATTTAAAACAACTATGATTAATATGCTAAGGGCCCTGATGGAGGAAGTAGACAGCATACAAGAATAAATGGGCCGGGGCTTTCCTGGTGGCGCAGTGGTTGAGAGTCTGCCTGCCAGTGCAGGGGACGCGGGTTCGAGCCCTGGTCTGGGAGGATCCCGCGTGCCGTGGAGCAACTAGGCCCGTGAGCCACAATTACTGAGCCTGCACGTCTGGAGCTTGTGTTCCGCAACGGGAGAGGCCGCGATGGTGAGAGGCCCAAGCACCGCAATGAAGAGTGGTCCCCGCTTGCCGTAACTAGAGAAAGCCCTTGCACAGAAGCGAAGACCCAACACAGCCATGAATAAATAAATAAATGGATCATCACTTTAAAAAAAGAAAAAAAGAACAAATGGGCCATGTAAGCAAAGAGATGAAAATCCTAAAAAACAAAACAAAACAAAAACAAAACAAAAAAATGCTACAGATCAAAACCATTGTAACACAAATAAAGGATGCCTTTGATAGGTTTTTAGTAGACTGGACACAGTTGCAGAAAGAATCTCTGAGGTGGAGGATATATCAACAGAATTCTTAAAAACTGAAAAGCAAAGAGAACAGACTGAAAAAACAAACAAACAAGCAAAAAAAGAAAAAAACCAGAACAGAATATCCAGGGACTGTGGGACAACAACAGGAGCTGTAGCATATTCATAATGAGAATACCAAAAGGAGAAGCAATAGAGAAAGGGACAGAAGAAATATTTTGAAAGAATAATAATGGAGGATATCCCCAAATTAATATCAGACACCAAACCAGAGATCTAGGAAGCTCAGAGAACACCCAGCAGGATAAATTCCAAAAACAATCAAACAAACCAACAAAAAAACACTACACCTAGACATAATCATTTTTAAGCTATAGAAAATCAAAGATAAAGAAAAAAATCCTGAAGGAAGCCTCGGGGCTGGGGGGTGGGGGAATACCTTACCTACAAAGGAGCAAAGAAGAATTACATCTGCTTCTCTTCAAAAACCATACAAGAAGAAGAGAGTGGAGTGAAATATTTAATATGTTGAAAGAAAAAAAAACATTGCCCTAGAATTCTGCACTTTGTGAAATTATCCTTCAAAAGTGAAGGAGAAATAAGGACTTTCTCAGACAAACATTGAGGAAATTTGTTTCCAGTAGAACTGCCCTGCAAAAAATTGTTAAATGAAGTTCTTTAGAGAGTGAGAAAATAATATAACTCAGAAACTATATCTATGTAAAGAAAGGAAGAACATAAAAATGAATAAAGTAAAAGAAAAACCTTTAATTTCTTATTTTTATTCTGAATTGAACTAATGGACAATAGTTTGTTCAAAATAATAATACAATCTAGATCTCAAAGAAGAAGTCTGGGTTGATTATGTGTGTATATATATATATATATATATATACACACATATATATATTTATATTTGAAATATTCCAACATGTATATGGTATTCAAAATCATTAAAATAATAATACCAATAATATATTTGTTTATGGAGATATATACATAAATTTCAGAAACAGAGACCTGATTGAAATAAAGAGGCATTTATTTGGGGTTTTTCAGGACTGCAGCCTAGGAGACATAGATTCAAGAACACTTGCCAATGTTGTGTTCCCACGAACTAGAAAATGCAGGAGGCTTATGAAGGTTACTGCAAGGTTACATTAAGTTGTTTGTCAAGAATTAGAACTGGAGCTGGCAAGAAGTAAAGGTGCTTGTTAAGCCAGGATTGGTTGGGGTTTGAAATTATTACAGAGTTGTGAAGCAGGGAGAACTTTGAAACTACAAGGTTGCAGCTAGCAGCTGCTTGCAGGTATTGTTTTGAACGTGGCTAGTGGTGTCCTTGAGTGTGATACAGTTCTCAGTGGTGCAGGGGTGTGTCTGAGGCCAGATCCTCGGTGGTTGCCTGACTCCATTTTTGTATGCCTGAATAATAATTACTTCATTAAAATTTCAATTGTCATATATATGTATATATGTACATATACCTGTATCTATCTGCCTATCTATCTATATATGTACATGCTTACATATATGCTTACACATGCTTAATTATAAGTGAAATGATTGACAACAATGATACAAAGGATGGGAGGGAAGAATTGGTATTATTTTATTATGTAAGGTACTCACATTACCTGTGAAGTAGTGCAGTGTTACTTGAAAGTGGACTTGGATTAGTCATAAAGGTATATTGCAAATTCTAGGGCAGCCAGTCAAAAAAAGTAGAAAGAAGTATAACTGATACTGTAAGAAAATAGAAAAAAATAGAATTATATAAAATGCTCAATTAAAAGCACAAAAAAGAAGAAAGAGTGAAAGACAACTAGGAAGAAAGAACAAGAGTAACAAATAGAAAAGAGTAACAAATATGGTAGATATTAATCTAACTATACCAATAATCATTCTGAATGTCAATGTTTTAAATGCACCAATTAAAAGAGATTGTCAGAGAGGATTGAAAACAAAGACCCAATTAAATGTTGACTACAGGAAACCTGCTTTAAATATAAATACACCTATAAAGAGAAATTTTTTTAAAAAGTAAAATATTTCATTCTTTCTTATGGCTGAGTAATATTGCATTGTGTATAAGTACCACATCTTCTTTATCCATTCATCTGTCGATGGACATTTAGGTTGCTTCCATGTCTTGGCTATTGTAAATAGTGCTGCTGTGAACATTGGGGTGCATGTATCTTTTTGAATTAGAGTTTTCTCTGGATATATGCTCAGGAGTGGTATTGCTGGATCATGTGGTAGTTCTATTGGATGGACCTAGAAATTATCATATTAAGTGAAGTAAGTCAGAGAGAGAAAGACAAATATCATATGATATCATTTATATGTGGAATCTAAAAAATGATACAAATAAACATATTTACAAAGCAGAAATAGGGTAAAAGATGTAGAAAACACACTTGTGGTTACCAGGAGGAAAGAGTGGGGAGGGAGATTGGGATTGAAATATACACACTACTATATATAAAATAGAAAACTAATAAGGACCTACTGTATAGCACAGAGAATTCTACTCAATACTGTGTAATGACCTATATGTGAAAATAATCTAAAAAAGAACGGATATATGCATATGTATAACTGATTCACTTTGCTATACAACAGAAACTAACACAACATTGTAAATAACTATACTCTAAAAAAAATAAATTAAATAAATATAAATACAGAAAGGTATACCATGTTTACAATAATCAAAAGAAAGAGGAGTAACTATGCTAATTTCAGACAGCAGACCTCAAGGTGAGGAAAGTTATCAGGGATAAAATATAATGGAATATCTCTAATACCTTAGTAAAGTGTTGAATAAAATATCCACTACCATGCTGCTTGTGAATTGTAAGACTGTAAGTTGAACACTTCATGTAAAACATGTTTACTTATTTATTTTTAGTTAATTTAATTTATTTATTTTTGGCTGCATTGGGTCTTCGCTGCTGCACGTGGGCTTTTCTCTAGTTGCAGAGAGCAGGGGCTACTCTTCGTTGCGGTGTGTGGACTTCTCACTGAGGTGGCTTCTCTTTTTGCAGAGCACGGGCTCTAGGTGCGCGGGCTTCAGTAGTTGTGGTTCATGGGCTCCAGAGCACAGGCTCAGTAGTTGTGGCACACGGGCTTAGTTGCTCCGCAGCATGTGCGATCTTCCCAGACGAGGGCTCGAACCCGTGTCCCCTGCATTGGCAGGCGGATTCTTAACCACTGCACCACCAATATGTATGCATGTGAATGTGTTTGTGTGTTTGCATGTGTAGACTGCACATTCCCAACATAGGTAGCAAACTAAGTAGCTTGTTACATCTCATCATTTTGACTGGGCAGTTTGTAAGAGAATTAGTCTTATTAGTCAATCATAATCTTGTGTGTGTTTTTAACTCATCCTAATCGTGCATTATTTTTACAATAGTAATTAGTTTCAATAATAGTCAATAACTAATAAAAATAGTTCCTAGACGTTTACAAATACTCTGAAAATTATAAAGTGGCTTTCAAAAGCAGGTTAGAGCAGAGAGATGAGATTAGGAACACTTAGAATACAAGGAAACTATGAAGAATAAGAAGAATAGAAAATTAAAGTAATAACAGTGGTTACTCCGTGGACTGAAATTACATCGTGATGCTTTGAAAGTTTTATTCTGTATCAACCAGGAAGTGATAGACTCACTTTGAAGTTTAGCTTCTGAGTCTTTGACTTCCGGAGAATTGAATACAGAGATTCTCCCCTGCACTTTTTCAGGTTGAATATGTGACTAACTGATTTGTAATCTGAAGTGTCTTATATATAGCAAATTAAAAATATGTCATGTCTATTCATTATAATTTACCTACCAAGCGCCAATGCCTTCCACACTCACTATTCCACTGCAAAGTCTGTCCTGTGTTTACCTGCATTTACGAGAATTTTCTTGTTGAATATATTATTTTTCATATACTATCATCACCTCCTGTTTTATTGCAAGACTACACTTTGCAGTTTTTTTGTATCTCTATTTCTCAACCTCATTAACATACTTATTCTTATCTCGTATTTTATTAGATGTTCCATTTCTTTTATGTTTTATAGAATAAAACAAGCAATTCTAAATTAAACTATTCTGCATCTTATGCAGCAATCACATGTCTATGCTTACCTATATAGCCAGCTTCTTCAAACAGTTGGTAAAGGTTGCCATACCTATTTTTTAATCACTCATTTTTCACCTCACTGTAATTTGGACTTCCCCCATCCCATTCCCTAAAATATATTTTGCTAAGATCAATAGTGATTATTATGACACTAAATCCTACAGCAGTTTATATTGCTGACCACTCTCTTCTTGAAACCCTCACCTTTTTTGGTTTCTTTGATTTTTTTTTTTTTTAACACTGGCCTCTTGATCTTCTCCCCCCCGCCCCACATCCTTTCTTGAATTTCTTCAAATCTTGTTTGTAGAACATCATTCTCCTTATTTCAGTTTTTCCCCAATAAAAAATATTCATGTCAGTGAATTCAATTGCCACTTTTATCAGATTTTTCTCACATTAATACTTTTAGCCCAACTCTGTCCTCTGAGCTTCATACCTATGTATTTATATTCCTCTATGACAGCTTTCTTTGAAGTCTCAATTCACCTTAAAAAGAACAAGTTTGAAATAAAACCCATGAACTCTCCTTCCACAATTTTATACTCTAGTAGGGTTCCTTATTTTAATACATGACACCACTATAAATTTTAAACTTGAAAACCTAGGAACCAAATTCAACATTTTCCAACATTTTTTAGTCATTTTATTACTTAAATATCCCTTGAATCTATCAGCTTTTCTTCTTTACGATCTGGCAATTTTCAGCCACCATAATCCTTAGTTGGAAATATTGCACATACCCAATGGGATAATTCAGTATATCTCAGTATATACAAAGCTGATTCTAACAAAGCCATTTCCTATGTGACAAGTAGAGTCCTCCTATCAAAATTCAGATGTGATTATATTGCCCTCTGCTTAAAATATCTCAATTATTTTCATTTGTTCTTAGATAAAAGACAAAATGTATTAAAATAGAAAACAAGCCTAGATATTCTGACTCTACCTACCTGTCTACCTTCATCTAAACATATTCCCATCTTGATCGTGGTGCTCCAGATGCACTACAATTATTTTATTTTATTATGTACTCCATGTTTGCTCCAGCACAAGGCCTTTGCTTATACTCTCTTCTCTCAGCCTAGAACATTTCCATTCATTCCTCCATTTGCCATGTTAATTTCAATTCTGTCTTCAATTTCAGCTCTATCATTTCATTAGATAATCCTTTGCTAACCTCCCTAACTATAAATTTTCTTCATGATGCATTTTCATAACACCAAGCGTCTATTTAGCACTTTATAAATAACTTTTAATTTTATATTTATTTGTGTGATTCATTGATTAATATCTGTCCTTTAGTAGAGTCTGTGCTAAAGAATTTGTCTTTTCATTTTTCTTTCATTATTTTATTCCCAGTGTCTAGAAAAAACCTGATAGATGGAAGGTGTCCCTTAAATATATGTAAAATGGATTAATAGGTAATGTATGAATAAAATAAGTTCCATGATTTTTACTAAATATCTTATTATTCTCATATACATGTTATTATGACACGCATTTTCATGGTATTCTTATAGAGTGTGAAGTGGTTTTGTATTTTGGAAAATAAAATATCTGTCAGACTTTCCTATTATTAAGAACACTTAATCCCAAGCATTATCCATGCCAACTCTATAGGAATTTGGGAGGGGAACATAGATCTGAAAGCTCTATATTTGTAGTTAGATATCCAGATGAATAGACTAGTCTAGATTTTTCCAGAAATAGAGCTCCTTAATGGAACCACACACTCAGTATTAGTTTAGTAGGGAAATTGTGACTTTTGCTTTAATTTATACCTAGTGGTTCACTCAGTTAAAATGCTATTTGCATAATGTAGACCCTTCCAGTGTTCATAATCAGCATAGGTAAAAAATTAAAATGTCAAAAGGTCAAAAGAAACTCCATAACTGACTGTATTGCTACTCAGTTAAAAGACATCTGGGGACATTATTCAGTAGGACCAACCACAGAATAAATTAGTGGATTAAAAATGGATATGGTTATTCAGGGAATTGTGTGAGATGATAATAAAATACCTGGGAAGGTTTAATGATGAAAATTTCCCTAAGGAAAACTGCTGAACAATCATTAAAAGTGTACTCTAACATCTCTTATATTTTTTATCATTCCTCCCAGTGATTCAAATGTTAATAATCACATTTCTAAAAAGGCATGTAATGACATCTATAAGAGAAACTGTAGGAGTAGTTATGCCTGAAAAGACATAGGTGGCATTTTAAGAGTCCTGCAAAGAGCAACCCTTTTTGAATTAAAAAGCATGCGACCTTATAATCTAATATTGGTTAAATCTAACATTTAATGAATACAGCTTATGCTCCAGACATTCTCTTAGGAGCTATCTTATTTAATTTTTATAATAACATTCTTTTAACTTATTCATACTTCACAAAAAGGAAACTGAGGCTCAGTGGAGTAAAATGCATTTGTGAGATTTTGTAGCCGAGATGGGGCTGAGCCAAGGTATAATTAATTGACTCCAAACTCTAGGTATGTTTCATTATGCCATATGATCCTTAGACTGCCAAGGCATTTTTCCCCTTAGAGAAAGATAAAATGTTAATACCCACAAGATTGTATCTCTGTTCTACACTGTGCATAATAACTAATAAAACTGCTTACATTTTAAATTATTCTCTGTCACAATGTTACCACTTACCCTGAGAAGAACACACTAATTTACATTCCAAAGGCAGTTTGCGATTTGAATTAAACATGAGTATACACAAGAAAGGCATCCTATGATGTTTTCCAGGAAGTTAACTTCTAAGCACTCATTAACTAATATATTTCCTTGGCAGATAAGTGGTAAACTAAAATATATTGTGCTGTCAGTGGAAAGACACTGAACTGAGGGCTATTCTGCCTTCTAGTCTCAGCTATCACAATAACTTGTATGACCTTGGAGAAGTCATTTCATGTTTCTGGGTCATTTTTTTTTTTTTTTTACTTTTAATATAAGGGAATTGACTAGATAATCTATATGCTTATTTTGAGCCTTAAAATAATTTTTTAAAAATAAAATGAATATAGAACCCTTCTTACAAATATGACAATCCTCCTAGTTCCCGCATCTTAATCAATCCCCTTGGACTGTCTTCAAACCAGAAAACATTTTCACTTCATTCCTTTCCCTTATCTCCAATGGAATAATGAGACATATGCACAAAGAAGGTTCCTATCACATGGACATACTGCAGATTGTTCTTCCATAAAGCCTTCCTATCCCACTGCTACCCAGCATTTTTCATAACAGATGTGTGAAGGCGGTGGATTTTGTTAGCATTCCAATGACCTGGCATACAGGATGGGGGCATTGGGAGCTTGGGTGCCAGCTGCTTAGGGAGCTACACACAACTCTGTACAAAGCAGCTACCAAGCAGAGTTGCATATTAGTGCCTGTACCTCTACAGCACTCTACAGCAACTGGGGGAGGTGAAGCTACTTGGGTATTTAGGAAGTGGGTTGACTTTGTGGCTTTTTATGCTGTAACTTCATGTATTTACACTCACCGAAAGTTTTTTGTTTTACACTTCCAAAATTTGGCCTGAATTTGATCACTTCTCTTCATATCTACAACTGTCACTCCAATCAAAGCCTACCTGATCATGAATACAATTTTGTTAATTGCTCCTTGGTATCATTCTTCATCTGATATGATCCATTTTCTTTATAAGGCAAAAATATCGATGCCAATTCATCCTTTCTGACTCAGACCATCCACACACTCCATTGCAATGCTAAATCCGCCTTTAACACCAACTCCTTTACCCGTTCTGAATTAGCCACTGTCGACTTGAAAAAATTCACAACATGAGAGTTGTGAGTGAAGTTTTACTTGGGGCAAAATGAGGACTGCAGCCCGGGAGACAGCATTTCAGATAGCTCTGACAAACTGCTCCAAAGAGGCAGGGGGGAAGGTCAGTAAATATGTGATTTTGGTGAAGGAGAAATACATGCAATCAAGCACATATTTTTTTACAGAAGGTCTCTGCTAGTCTCGTGCAGGTTACTGCTAGTCATGAGAAGCAGACGTCACCATGAAGGATTTTTTCTAGATATGAGGAGATACAAGAATTTAGCTCATAAAATTGGCTCCTGAAAAATATCGACTATCTGAAGACCTATTCTGCCAGTGTTTCCCAGAGCACAGAGTGCCTCATTTCTGCTCTTCACCTGAACTCCTTTCAGGGGGTGTTGAAAGTCAGCAGCTGCAACAGCACATGACTTAATCCTTGTAGAGGTAGATGGCAAGTGCCAATGGGAAAATGCCAATTTGTAGTTGACACCACACTGGCTTCTATGTGTTCCCAGATTAAGTTAAACCAGTTCTCACCTTAGTTTTTGGGCCCTGCTCATTCTCTTTTACCCCACATTTTACATGGTTACCTCCTGTAATTATTCATGCCTCAGCTTTCAGAAAATCCTTCTTGAATACCTGTTTAAAGTTTCCCAACTCTCTGCCCCTCGCTAATTATCACTCTGTTTTATTTTATTAATTTTACTAGTCACTCTCATATTATTACTTATTTTTTAACATTAATATTTTTTCTATTAGGTTGTATCTTTCATGAGAACACAAGATTGTCTTGTTTAATTGTGAATTCCTAGCAAAATCATTTTAATATATATTAGATTATATAATAAAGAAAATGAGAGACAGTAAGAGGTAAATGAATACAGGAGTAAAGACACACCAAAGTACAGCTAGAGATTTCTGTGGCACTTGGGACACAGCATTTTTCTTGCATGTGTTCACTGCATGTTTTCTTAGTGCATGTGTTCCTATTCATGTGTGATGTACATCTGATGTAAATTGTATGATCTCTATGATCTCTTCCCACTATAATAAGCTTTATGTATATTCATATATAGTTAAAAATCCTACCTTCAGAAGAAAATAATCTCATCAGGGTCAACATTATGAAAAAGTATAAAACACAGAATGCTGAACTTGTTCCTTTTAGATTAATATTTGCTTAATAAGAAGGTGAAAAATTCATATTTCCTCAAAATGCTACAGTTGTTTCTATACTTAGATAAAAATACTCAGATACTTAGATCTGGATTTACTTTATTATTAAACAAAAAGTTTTAGATAAGATAGTCTAGCTTGCCATGTTTTACACATCACACGCAGTTTATTTGCTGATGCAAGTTCATTTGGACTTTTTGTAACTTTATTTCTTGCTATAAAATAAAATATTGGAACTTGGCTCGTGAGTAGCAGAAATTCTTTAGAATTGCTCCCTCGAGAGAATGAGTCCTCAATAGAATGTTGTTCTGAAAAGATGAATAGTATTGCTGGAACATAGAAATCTTAATTGAGATATATTTTTGTTTTGTTGTATTATAGTGTTATTCTTTTTCTCCAAGCATCATTTGGAATATTAGTTTAAAAATGATTCTGAAACTTAGTTGAAATAAAGACAGAAAGAAGAGTAGCAAGGTAACAATGATAAAGTTCCAAAGACAGAAACTAAAAGTAGTCAAGGGGGAAAGATTAACTAAAATTGCTAAAAGAAAAAAATAAATTGATAAAAGAAACGTCACTTTAAGACATCAGAATAAAATGAAAGACAGATAGGTTCAATTTAACGACTACTTGGTGGCTTATATGAAACGGATTGATTTTCCCAGTCTAACATTTAATAGAAACTCATCTATATTCCAAGACAAGGCTAAAATTTGAGTTAAAGAAAACCTTATGCATTAAAGACTTCACATGATGTTTTCCACTGAAACAGCTATGAAAACTTCTTAGAAAATATTTTAAAAGACTAGAAGAAAATTCTAAGTTTTATTTGATAATTTTTATTGTTCTCAGCTCTAGATTGAACTTTATACATCAAAACCTATTAATGAAATTACCTGTATTTGTCTACAACATGTTTAAAGATTTCTGACTCATTTTATGATTGTTATAATTTAAGTCACTGGTAATGATGTCACCATTCATTACAAGAGAAATCTAATTTAAATTCATCTTACTTTAAAAAAAAAATATTCTTAGTAGTGGTATAATTGTGTCAGCCATAGTTTCAGAAAACTAGATAGAAGATGTTAAAACTTAAAGTATTATTATTATAATCTTTTCAAAAATGATGATAAAAATTTATTTAGTAATAACTTGCTTTCTTGACCAGTATTCACAACTTTTCCACCAGTAATCAATTTTAACATTTTCAATCCGATTCATTTTCAACAGCTTTATCAATATGAATTTTTTGGAGGGCTTAAAATTTGTCTAAGCTATGTGTCTTAAATGTTAATGAACATATAGAATCAGTGTTCTTATAATAAGGTAATATTTTAAGTTAAAAGCAAAGGCACATCTTTTATTAACTTAAATGACCTTGTTTTATGAATACTATAGAATTTCATTTTAGAAACTAATTCGGATATAGTGGGTTATCTGATAATCTTATATCCCATAAACCTAATGCTTTTAAAGTGATATTAATTATAAGGACACCAATGACATTGAATTTAGGACCCACTCTGGCCCAGTATATCTTATCTTAACTAGTTACATCTGCAGAAGACACTATTTCCAAACAAAAACACTTTCTAAGGTACCATTAGACATAAATTTTTGAGTACACTCCTCAACCCACTGCACACGGTGTAAGGAAAAAGAAAAGATCTACACAAATTGTATTAAACCTAACAATTTTACAGGCCAGTTTTAATAATCTTCAAGAAACAGATATTGTCTTATAGAAACTCGAGGGTCTAGAGCAGGAAATTTACTCATCTTATATGAGACCCATGTAACACTGCTCCAAAGTGGTAAGAACACCACTGCAAAGGAAATGGAGATCTATATGTATATGTCTATGTATATCTATCTATCTATCTATCTATCTAAATATGTAAATATATTATATATGAAAATATATTATATATATGTAAATATTAGGTTAATGAACAGCAATGCATTAAATATATATCTGTCTATATCAGGGAAAGTTTATCTTAGAAGAATTCCTTATATAACTGAATATGTTAACAGATTAAAGGAGATGAAGCCTATGCTTCTTTTAGTTGAAGTTAAAAAATTCTAACTTGATAAAAATTCATCGTCTATTCATAATAGTTTTATTCAAGCAACCAACTATAGAGACATTTCTCAATAGATGCTAGGTATATAGGGAAATATAAGCTTTAAAATGAAATAAAAGCTTTAACTTGAAGGCATATATCTAGCCAGCATCCATTTATTATCTTTTATTTTTCAAGAGGCACTTAAGCAAGTGTCTAAATGTTTTCTGTCTAGAAAGAGAAGACGTGTAATTTTATTATGGTAGAGTAATCAATGTAAGTTTAATAAGTTATCCATCAAAAGCAGAGATGTCCTATGAATGATTCACCTAAATTTCCCCTAATAAGCATCCTTGCAAACACTATTGACTGCAGCAAATTTGAAATTAAACACTGAAATAATTTTACCCTTGCAGGTGATGGCTGTTTTCCGTAGGATCTTTGTGTACATTTTTTGTAACTAATTGCAGAATATCACATGGAATCTATTTTTTTTTCCTGGAGAAACATCTTAAATGCAATTTAATTAGCACAGTTACAGAACATATATAAATTTAACTCAAGAAATTCATCTCATTTACAGTTACCCTTATGTAACCATCTTCTTACATTCTCCCCTACTTTTGCAACCAAGCACAATAATTAATCTGACACTTTTTATGTTAACAATATTGTATAAACAGTTTTATTTCCTCCCAAGTTTTGCTATTAAATGCAAAAGAGATTTGTGGTCTCTGGTTTCTTTTCATTTTAATCAAGAATGAATGAGGATATTTCGGTCTTATCATTTTCTAATTCCATTTTTCAGTTCTAGTGCTTCCTTTGAACCAATTTGCTTCACGATCAAATGTTTTGAGTAGAAACATTCTCCTGATTATGTCAGTCTTATTTCTAAATAAATATAATATTTCCATCAGTAAATATTTTTTCTTTTTATTAGTAATGTAGCCTAGGTAGCATTTTATCACCATTTCTACCACATTTAAGCCAGAGATATAATATACCATGCAATTTAGATTTTAATTTCCCTTATAATTTAAGGAACACAAGGACACAATCCTACTTTCTAATCTGGTGTGATATTGCCCTTCCCTTTCTAACAAAATTAGTAAACAATTTTGGATAATTTCTGAATTATCAGGAATGTATGTTAACTGGTCTTTAACAAAGAGAGGACATACTCCTTCATTATTCAACTGAATAATTCCAAGATATTAATTAAGAATTATCAACCATATATTTTATTTTAATTATGTCCTGAGAGTTAGATTTATTAACACTAAATTCCTTTAAATTGTTGCCCTTTCTTCCCTCCAAAGAGATCACACAATCCATATGTTGGGAGTGCCTGTATTTTTTGAAAGTTCCATGAGCCACAAAATCTCATGATATCCACAAATAGGTATATATCCTAGAAAACAAATACATTCCCTTATGAGTTGCTATACCTTCTTTTTTGGAGCACATGAACTCGGATTAGTTCAGCCGAGTCGGGAAAGGGCTTATTATCATTAAGGTGGCTCTATGATGGAGGTATGAATATAGTTAATTAGGAGAAGAAAATGCCTTTCCCCTTATTTGTGGCAAAGATAAGCATTCTGGGAGTGTTAAGCCTTGTATTTGTACTAGGCACATGAAAATTCATTATGTAATAATTAGCATCACATGAGAGACAGTTAGCAAGTCACTTCCACAAGGCATCAATTGCACAAAGATCTTGAACAAAATAATATATGATCTACAGCATTGTTTGATACAAAACTAGTTGTTTGATACAGTGTTTAAAACATTCAACAGATAATACATCTCCAAAAATACTAGCCTTCCCGACAGGTGGATTGCTCAGTCTATTTTGGAAAATCAAAAAGAAAACAAACCAAAACAAAACAAAAAGCTAATAATTTGGAGCAAGTGAAAAATAACACCTCTAACTCTCAGGTTATAATTAAAAATAATCACTAATAATAAGCAAAAGGTAATAGTAAATTATATGACAATATAATGATAATTTCTTTTTATCATTATCTCAATAATTTATCATTACCTCAATTATCTCAATTTCAAACATTTATCTCAGTGTTTTTTCCCATATGAAGTTTTAAGCATATGGGAAAAAACATTGAGAAATATCTAGTTGAGAACATTCTTGCAGCCTTTAATAGCTCATCAAAATGATCTTTATGAGAAAGAGTCTTTCTCGGGTTGAGAAAATTCTCCTCGTGTAATGAGGGAAGACAATTCCTAAATCAAGTACATATTATTCTGAAATTCTATAGTCATGTATCTGTTTTAAATAAGTTACTTCTGTCAATATTGGGGTTTCCAAATCTCAATTAATTGGATACTCCTTAGGGATATTTTTATAGACCAAATTAAAATGTACCGACCAAATAATCAGCTTCCTATAAAACAAAATGTATTTATAGTAGAAAATTAGATGCTACAGTAGCACATATATGTTTCCTAATGTTAACCCTACAAAATATAAATAGAATACATTTTAAGATTGTTTAAACATATATCAGGATTCACATATTTCCACAAGTGTAGTATCAAATATTCAATAAGTTTGCTATCAAATTTGTAATAAAGTGTTAAGGATATTACTGTTTCTTTCCTTGAATACATAGTGAGGCGTAAAATATACTGGCTCTAATTAGCAAAGCATCCGTGTATATACTTTACTCAAGAAAGACCTTTGAAGAGCCTCGTGTTAACCTTTTTTTTAAAATTAATTAATTAATTAATTTATTTATGGCTGTGTTGGGTCTTCGTTTCTGTGCGAGGGCTTTCTCTAGTTGTGGCAAGCGGGGGCCACTCTTCATCGCGGTGCGCGGGCCTCTCACTATCGTGGCCTCTCTTGTTGCGGAGCACAGGCTCCAGATGCACAGGCTCAGTAATTGTGGCTCACGGGCCTAGTTGCGCCGCGGCATGTGGGATCTTCCCAGACCAGGGCTCGAACCCGTGTCCCCTGCATTGGCAGGCAGATTCTCAACCACTGTGCCACCAGGGAAGCCCTCGTGTTAACTTTTAAAAGCATGTTTCTGTTGCAAACAAAAGACAGAAACTTCAGAATTTTTTCCTATCTTAGGAAGGTATTGCCCTTATCTATGCCAGGTTGGAGGAAAGATTATTCACATTTTTGGGAAAAAATAATTGCACCCTATTATATAGCCTGAGACCAATCATCTGATCTGAAATTAATTCCTCATGTGACATTTTTCGTAAATTAAATACATCCACAATGAAAATATGTGCCTTGGTATTTAAATCCAACTCTTCTCTGCACTCCCCTACCTCACTAGACCTCTGAATGCTTGAAGCCCATCTGTGCAAGGTCACCATTTAACGTGTCTTTGTGTCATAACTTCCATTCACATCAATACTCACGGTATTCAGTGTGCAACATAAATTACTTAAATATTGTTAATCCAAGTCCATACACTGTGTATGCTGTAGAAAGTATGCACTTAAAAATTTTTTTTCAATAAAGGGCTAACTTACTAGATAATACACATTTTCTGATTTGAGGTTTGGCATCATCATTTTTAAACGTCCATGGAAATGCAGAAGAGAATTGACAGAGTGCTGCTATCAGAATGCCTTCTAAAACTTTATCGAAAGTATAACAAAATTATAGAAAGTATTATATATCAAAGGGGAAATAAGGCAAGTATAGACCTTTCATTCATTTAAAAAAAATTGTTTCTCCAAGGAAACAATTTTGTGATTAAACTGTGTTTGGTTCTGATTCTTATTAGGTTATTATTTGTACTATAGTTATAAAAAAACATGCTATTTAAACACTTCGTGTATTATTATGGCTGACTAAACTCACAAGGGATTCCTGTCAAAACCCATGTTTTTATATGTTCTTGTAAATATTCCTAGGGACCCGGTAACTCTGTGTTGTTCAATCTACTAACAGCTAAAAATATATAAAATTGATTTTATATGTAAACAAAAAAGTAATTGGTCATAATCACTCAAAATACAAGTTACTTATATGTATAATGCTAAATATTGTTAAAAAATAAAAACACAACTATATTTATTTATTCTAGTACCTTAAGTTAGGTATGACCTCTAAACCTTTTATTCTTTTAAATCTCATATACTTTCATATGTTTAGTGATTCATATTACACTCAGTTCATGAAGGAGGAATTAATATGAAGCTGCATGCATGTTTAGTGTTACTTCAAAAAATTATTTTTGAAGAAAATAGTTTTCTTATCCATGAACAT
Organism: Balaenoptera borealis; assembly: GCF_965194805.1. NCBI lineage: Eukaryota > Metazoa > Chordata > Mammalia > Artiodactyla > Balaenopteridae > Balaenoptera > Balaenoptera borealis. The sequence goes on along the minus strand of NC_138867.1, from coordinate 23,990,200 downwards.
CCCAATAAGGCACAAAATTCATTGTGAATCTACCTTAGGTTTAAATTTTATTCAATGTTATTGATCACACCCTTTACATTTACATTATATTTGGCAAACCCAGTATATGCTCTGTGATTTTTATGGATTTCTGATACAATATATAAAGGGCTATCAAAAACTCTTCCAGATCAAAGCCCTCTAACAGAATTAGATATCACTAGCAGTATAATAGAAGTGTTCCTTTATGCAAACATCACATTAATATGAGATAAATGCAAGAAATGGTCACATAGGCACATATGTAAATATCACATGGCGAACTATTTTGAAGTAGGTATTAAGTACTCTGAGAGACCGTCGCTCTAAGAATAACCAGATTTTACATAAGCCACATTCTTTGAGGTGATGATGGTTACCCAAATGGTAGGGAAGTGCCAAGAAATGCCTCTTCATGAATGTTAAATACTATAGTTAGAGCTGGGGGCACCAAGAATCAAGCAGCAGGCAAACTTCTGGGAAAGGGAAACATGAGTCTCCTTTAGGGCAAACGTAAATAGACACTAAGAGAAGCAGGGACATCTAATACAAAACTTACAGCAGTAGTAAAGTGAAATCCCTGAGCCTGGATCTCTAGTTCTCCACTATCTGTCTTTTCTCTCTCTCTTTCTCCCTCACCCACCACACTCACTGAGCCAGGTCATCCATTGCATCCAAGAAATCCCCAGTTTGATGTTGCTTCTGGTTGCAATCCAAAGCAGAGGCAGATTTTCTATGGAAGAAAATGTTCCCATTTTAAGTTCATAGGACAAATATTGAAGGAATGAGTGCATGTGCAGAGAAAAAGCAAACTACTTTAAGTCTGGGTTATCAGAAACATACAAACAAAGCAAATAATAACAAAACAAATCTAGATCCTTGAAGACTGTAGACTTAAGTATCAATATCTATATTAGTCAGGGTTCTCCAGAAAAACACAACCAATAGGAGATTTTATACATATATTAAGTAAGGTGTTGGCTCACACAATTATGTAGGCTAAATCCCCACAATCTGCCATCTGCAAGCTGGAGACTGTGGTGTAGTCCGAAGGCCTGAGAGCCGGAGCCAATGGAAGGTATTTATGATGCCTGGATTAGCTGCTATGATGAAAGCCAACATACAAGAAAGGACAGAGTCAAGAAAACCACAAAGAAATTGTAGTAGGGCCTCCTTAACACCAGACTTGATATTTTTTGATTCATATATTTCCTTCATTGTTTAAGACAGTTTGAGTAAGTTTTCACCTCTTCGATATAAAATATTTCTAATGAATAGACATTAAATTGGCTCTCTTGTGTATAAATAATTTTATAACAAATTAATACCTTATTTGTGTAAGACTATACACTATGTGTTATGTTAGCTACTCATTCCTTGAGAATTATATGAATATAGCAGCAAAATGTTCTTTCTTCACCATGAAAGTTTATAAAAGGACAGTGTAGGATTGATCTTAATCAGTTAATTTTATATACTCGTGTACAAAATGGAAACAAGATATTCAGAAAACCATGATAGATTCCTCCATTCTGAGTCTCTCTAAGGAAAATCTCTAGTCCAATAGGCCAAGGGCATCATCACAAGCCCTTTAGATGTTAGTAACTAAGAAACTTTAAAAAACTGATAGCCATTCTTTACAAGTGCACACATACGGAGATTAGAGATGACTTTGCTGAATCAGCATAGTATTATGAACTGACAATCAGCCTGAAGAAGACAGCTCATTAGCAACCTAAACCATGAAAACACACCACAGAGAACTAAAGATCTCCATGGGTGACATGGAGCTGGAAGCTGTCAGTGAATACTGCTTCTTCTTCAGCACAATTGCCTTTAAAAGGAAAGTTAATGGGAAAAAATAGCAAACCAGATCGATAAAATCAGCATGACCTTCAAGATGGCAGGAGGCAGAACACATTATCCAACCAAGTTAATGGTTTCTCGAGCAGAGACTTCACTTATTTTGAGGATTTTGTTATTTGTATCTGACTTGAACATTATATACACAACCTTGAAACATAATTACTTAAAAATTGACCAAACATGTTCTATATTTGACAGGAAATCACAGGGAACTGTTATTAAGGCCATATAAAGATTAAAAAGGCAGAGAGTATTTGAAGCAGTTTTACAGAAGTATCAAATAAAACAAGAATTTTTAATGAAAGGAAAAGAATAGGTGGGGTATCTGTATAGTTTGTGTTAGAAAAATAAAGAAATGGGAGTATTTGTTCAAAAGCATAGATATAATTGGCAAGTTCACAGAGGAAAATGTCAAATAACTGAGAAATAGTTATACTTTATGATTAAAATGACTATATAAAACCAATAAGTAATTTCAGACTCTAATAACCTCTATGAAATAATTCTCCATTTTCTTTGAATTTGTAAAATTTAAACACAAGTGAAGAGTACAAATATAATCAGTAGTCATTAAGGTATAAATAAATATATAGAAATTAAAGATATATATAGAAACATATTTGTATAGATATAAAAACATCTAAGTTTTGTGAGCAAAATTAACACATATATACACATATACATACAGATAAAAGGAACATTATATGTAGATATGCACATATAAAGCATGTCTGTGTCTATATATATGTTTAGATGTATATATATGATATAAATAATATATCATTGGTTACTATACTTAAATATAAAATAGAATTTCTGTTAGCAGGGAAGTAAAAAAGTTACCTTAAATCTAAATCACAAATGTCAGAATAAGTATTACTTTTTAATCATTGTGCATCATAACAATTGACATACATTTACTTGAACAAAAATAATAAATAAAAATAAGTTAAAAAAATAAGTTCAAAATGCCACAAGTAGACTTACAGTAACACTTTGACACAAAAACCTTGTAGGCTTAGAAAAGAAAAATTACTGTTAAAAACAATATTTCATTTTATAGAAAGTAAAATGAAACAAAATTGAGTGAGATCTATGCTAATATTCTAAAGATGCATAAATGTATTTCATACTTTGGCTTTTCAAGGTAATGCTATGAGTAAAATATAATATGGCAATTAGAAAATATACAATTGCAGAATATAGCAGTTATTTTTGTAGGAAAAATGCATATTCATAAGAATATTATACACTTCAAAAATCACCATGTTTTCAAACTTTTTCTAAAATTAGAGTGAATTTCTTTGTTGAAACCTATTGCAAATCATAAATCTCTTTTTTTATGAATGTAGAAACAGAGATTATAGGCAAATGACAGATACTTGAATCAAAAGTAGTTTGAAACAAGTGATCCGCAGATGATTCATATTTGTAGGAAACAGTCTATCATTTGGCATTAAGAGAAAAGAAAAGCTGCATTGTTGAAAAAAATAATTCTTCAAGTCAGTTGGCTGGGGAGAAATAAAGACTAAAACTTTTTAAATAAGGAAGTTCTCAGTTAGTCAGGAATATTGCTCTAGCCTCTCTACAACACAAACTTCCCTTAAATAGTTGGTCCAGAAAAAAACCTTACCTCCTATAAATATTAATAACTTAAAAATGAGTCATATAAATTTAAAAAATAAAAAGGAAATGAAAGAAGTGAAATATGAAGTACTCTTATTAAGAAAAATAATATTGTTTGAGGTGCTGCATTAATGTTGTGAACAAACATTATTATTCAAAAATCATAAATCTGTGTCTTACATAAAGAGTTCAAAAATGTAAACTACAGTATATCAGGAAAGAGAGTGATAATATATGAGAGAAGATGAAACTTCCATTGGCATAATTAAGAAAAGAGAAAAAGAAGAATAGATTGTCCAAAAAAAAATGAAGGCAAGCCTCAAAAGATCCAATGGAAGAAGAGATTCCAAAAGAAAATTCAGTAAGGAACATTATATAATTCTGGGCTATGTTACTAAAACAGATACCATCTTTGGCTTCCAGGTCTAAAGGTTTTAATTATAAGACAGTGTTTCTCAAACTTTTTCAGCTCAGAAATCTTTTACTTTCTTAAAAACTGCTGAGAATCCGAAAAAGCTTTTGATGATGTGGGATATAGCCAATAATATTTACCATATTTGAAATTAAAACTGAGATATTTATATTTATTAAGTGATATTAAAATAATCTTAATAAGCCCAATTTATGTTAACATAAATAGCATATTTTTATTTAAAACACATTTCCATTATAAAAATTGTGAAAAGAATAGCATCATTTACATTGCTGTCTCCCTTAATTGAAGACAGGTGGATTCTCATATCTGCTTCTGCATTCAATATGTTATACCATGTTATTTTTGTTGAATGGCATTTAAAAAAAATCTATCCTCACAGAAATATGTAGTTGGAAGAGGGCAAACATTTTTAAAAGACTTTTCAGATAATTGTGGATTTTCTTCTTTGATACTACAGCAAACATGGTGTGGAATCTAATCAATGATAAAATCCATTGGTCTATCTTGTACTTTGAATGCATCGTTAATCAAATATGATTTTGTTTTTGTTATTGTATTTTCTTATCACCCATCTTTCCTAATCCTTACGACTTACGTTACATACTTGTGGTGTGACTGAGTGGTTATGATGCCTAGTCACTATCACATGAGTGGATAGTGTAGTGATATGACATTGATGTCATAGGAATTATTTCTACCCAAAACTGAGATGCTAGGTCTGGGTAAAATAGCTCACCACATAGAGATTTTTGAAAATATATATATAAGAAAATTATCCTGGAATTACTTGGGTATGTGGCTAGGCTACAAGAAGTCTGAAAGCTCGGCCCCAACCTGAGATTGTGGACTCCACCCTACTCATGCTGGCAACCATTGGCAAACAGAGTGATTGCTCATAAGAGTAAGGAGTAGGGAGACACAGCAGGTATGTTCATGAATATTCCTCAGGCTGAAACCTATGAATAATAAAAGTAACATTTATTTTGTGCACATTTTGTGTGTGTGTTGGGATGTCTATTTTTGCCAATCCTTAAATCCAGTTCTCTATGGAACTGATTCAAATAGTAAGGGATGGCACGGTATAATTACAACCCAAGGAGAAAAGCCACTTATGGTGTAAAACCTAAGTGTGTACCTCTCTTAAATTTCTTGTGTACATTGATATATGACATTTGGAATATTTTTTGAAACGGCATAAAACCTTTTATGAAATCTGTCAGGATGTATACATGGGAAGAGTTATCTCCATCATTCTATAATATAACAGTTTTGTAATTATTTAGAAAAGTAAATCAAATAGTTATTTATGCTTTTTAAAACCCACTCATAGCTTAATAACAGTAAACACTGCTACTGCTTTTCTCCCTCAGATGTGATTTTATCTGTTTATAAATATATAAACTAGATAAAATATATGGGAAATGTAGTTTCTTCTAGAGAAAATTCTAAAACCTCTTTCTTGGGTTGGAAATTCAAATGGGTAGTTAGTGATATTCAATATTCTGGGATATTATTATAAACGATAATCTAAAAGATACAGTGAAATTGAATTTTGACCCCTTATTCACCTCTGGGTAAAAATGATAAAAGTCCACAGGGACTAGAGAATTTTAAACTGAAGGAAAAAAAAAATCAATAAAATTAGGTAGACTTTCCTCAGTAGCCTGGAGTGTATTTTTATGTCTGTGCTAAACTGCATTTAAAAATCGTTTTTTTCCTTTTGCTTTGACAAACAGCTCTTTACATTATTGTAAAAATTAAAACTTTTCATAACCATTTCAGGTTAATATCTTTAAAAGAAATTATTTAGCTTTCCAAAGTTTTTGCTCTGTTTTTTAGTTTAAGTCACTTCAATAATTCTTGAAATAACTAAAGAAAAATTATACTTTAAGAGAGAATTTTTATTTGTTATTTTCTAATCTAGTTCAAAAAATTTCTTTTCATGAGTCTTAGTGATTGTTTATTTTTTCAAATTTCTTAAGCATTCCAGTTGCTTATTTCTCCATGTCAGAAACATTGGTATGAATATTCTTAAACAACTTGCTACAGTCACTTCAAACTAAAGCAGTTCTCATTTTTGATGCTCTTTATTATATCCTAGGTCATGGAACATATATGTGTGTATACACATTAATATGCGACAGATGCATTTTTGCACACTAAATGTACATATTTCAGTTTGAAAGCTATATGTGCTTAAATTTTGAAGACTGAATTTGATGTGTAAACGAGAATAAGTTATAAAAGCATGCCGTCCAAATGATACTGTAGCTCAAAAAGTCATATTGGCTCATGTGCTGTCTTCATCTCATGTATATATTTTGTTTGATTTAGTTATTAACATTTTAAATGGGAAGATTTTACTTGCATACCCCATAGGCTGAAGTTTTGACTTTTGTTCTCCTATGGCACATTGATGAGAAAAGTTGAGGAGGTGGGGAAGAAGTAGTTTTCACATTATTAAAAAATTAAATATTTCAATGTGTCAGTATGAGACAGGCTGGGACCTCGGACTCTTTGCTACAGTGCTGCAATGCTTGTACCTGGACAAACATCTCCTGGAGCAACAAAATACTAAGAAACTATATGGGACTAAAAATAACTGCATGCATGTGCAGTTGGGGCAAATTCTGGACCAAAGATACAGAAGACCAATAAAAAACTCAACTGCCGCTTCTGAAAAGCTGGGGGAGCAAAAACTGGGTGTTGGGAGCAAAAGCAGGGTACTGCACATGCTCCCTGCACACAACACCACCTAAGGGATGGGCAAACCACCTAAGTCACACTTCCAGCCCGACCCGTAGACACACCACTACCCTCACCCCATATAAAGGACAAGCTCGCCCCCACTGACCTAGTGGGCAAACAAGGGAACTGTTGTTTGTTCTCACTCCTCCCTGCTGCAGCAGGGACCCCAGTAAAGCCTTGTCTGAATTTGTTGTCTGACCTCTGATCAATTTCTATTGATTAAAGAGGCCAAGAACCCTAGCCAGCAACAAGTAGAGAAAGTTTCCATACGTAATTCATGGCTGTTAAAAAAAAAAAAAAAAAAGCTTAAGAATTGTTATATACCTCTCTTAGCTCATGCTGCTATATATTATAGAGTGTTTGGCTTAAACAACAGACGTTTATTTCTCACAATTCTGAAGGTTGGGAAGTCCAAGTCAAGGGGCAGGCCAAATCACTTCCTGGTGAGAACTCTCTTCCTGACTTGCACAGGACAGTCTTCTCTGATGAGTATTCACATCCCAGAAAGATCTCTCTTATATCTTTTCTTGTCAGGGTATTAATTCCATTCTGGGGACTCTACCCTGATGACTTCATCTAGACGTAACTACCTTCCGCTTCCTAAAACTGTTACATTGTGGACTAGGGCTTCAACATATAAATATGGGGGGCACACATTCAGTCCATAGCAATACCCATAAAAACCTACCTCCTTTTCTCTCTTTTAATATAAAAGCAATATAAAAGGATTTTCTAATAAACCTTCAGAATAGGAGATTCTTAATATCACTCAAAATGACTGTGAAGATATGATCTTATATAAAACAACTTATTTAGAACATTGAAATTTCCTCTTACCTTCTCTGCAGTTCTGTATGCTATATAGAATCAATGAGCACAATATCACCCTCTAAATCAGGTTTAAAAATAAAGTAAGCAAGGGAATGAAAAGTAACTGAAGTCAGATTTCATTAAGTGCAGAACCACAAAAGTGAGAGGTAAAGGAAAATGCCCCCCCTAAATTGAATGATTTACAATTACCATATTTTTCTAAGATGGTATAAATTCTAGTCCCTCCCAGCAAGGAGGGATTAGACATCAACATCATATTTCCATATTATTCCAAAGTTTAGCTGCTTCTAAACTTGGAGGAAATTATAGAATCTGCTCTTCCTATCATTTATCAATCTGTTCTTTGGAGAAAAAGCTGGTATGGAGCAGTGCCAGGAATGGTGTCAGAAGAGGGTCTTCACACTTGCCCCACCTTACTTCACCCCCCACAGTGCATTCAGAATGAGAATTCTCATAAAATCTCGTCTCATTATGTTGAGCCTACACATTGCTCTCAGAGTAAAGAAGAGATTCTTCTGCTGACCCTACCAACACTCTGTAGATTCTCCTATGGAGATGGCATCATTTTGTATGTCACATATTGTTGTCACTAACTCGGCAAGGCCCAGAAATCACTTGCATCAAGAAGCAGAATCAGGAAGGAACATTTGTAAATGCACATAGTCACACTGGTTTTTGGAAAGTCATTTTCATTTGCTGAAATTACATTTAAAACTCGTTTGCCCATATTAGAGACTATGCTTCTGAGAAATAGCCAGAGGGTAAATCCCCATGACTTTACCAAATGTCACACTATAGAGGGTAGGATTACAGAAGCAGCAATAAATAACATAAACAATGGAAAAGCATTTTATATGTACAGTCTGATTTAATCTTCTCAACCAGTTTGTAAACTGAAAATTAGATTCTCCTTTTTCAAGGATGAAAACAGACTTTATGGTTATGTAAGTAACTTCAACAGGAGTATGAATCTAGTAAGGACTGAGATAAAAATCCGGTTTTATTTCATTTCAAAAGCATATTCTCTTAGTGACTTTACTATTCTTCTTTCTAGAAAATGCAGAGTTGATGATACAGAATCACATATGTAATCATTCACAATCCCTCTTTCATTTCCCCCCAATGACCTGTCTAAAAATAAAACAGAAAACAAAAACACGCATATACAAACATATCTATATTTCAGAATCTCTCTATTTCACATCACTCTATTAAACTAGAATCAGAATAAGAATCAGAAATCTATATTTCTCTTAATCTTCAGGTGTGATGATTTATTTATATTGCCTCATATATAGCTAACTATTTTATGTATAATTATAGAAATTTGTCATTTTAAATCATAATTTACCATTTCCAACTTTGCACCTTAAACAGTATTTTAAGGTGATGCTAGAACATTGTCTTTCATGAACAAAGTATTTCATTTCTACATGAATTAATTCAAAACATTTTTACATTTCTGGGAAAATCATAATATGCAGCCAAAATAGAGAATGACTGATACCTCAAGTGACCAGAAAGAGCAATTTATCTGAAGCCTTATTCCTAAGTGCCTGGTATCTTTCTTTGATAACAGAAAAGTACCTAGGTTTTCTGATACTCATTTCCTTCAAGCTGCGCCATTCATATATAAAACAAAAGTCTCATTTAGCCCAAATCTCTACCATTCCACCTCTGTAAGAAGAGAGGAAATTGAGAGTTTAACCCAAATGTCTCCGTCCACAAAGCTAAAAGGTTTTTCTCAAATTGTACCACAAAAAGTTAGTGTGGTAGAAGGAGATTTATATAAAATTCCTTTTCACATCTCACCATCTTATTTTCTTTATAACTCTAACCTTGAAATGAAGCACGTCTGGATTGGGAATAGTTTTGAAAATAGTGCATATGTATAGGGATTTTTCCTTAGTAATTTATCTGTATTAAATTGGAGGCCAATAAACTGTGACAGAGCTAAGTCCATCTCATCACCTGTTTCCTGCCCCTCATCTATGTGACCCATGGGTACCTGAGTGAGATATAGTTGGCCTGACTAGATGTTTAAGTAAAAGGATTATATACTTTTATAATCATTAAGATGCATAGAATTAATACTTAAAATCCAATTTCCAGAGGTTTGTACTTAGACTCCTGCAAAATTTTGTGCATCAGTACTTTCTTATTATTACTATTTTATCACTGGAGTCTCATAAAAAATAGAGTGTCTAAAACTCTGCATAAGTACATTCTTGCCAATCTTTTATAATAAGTTTAATATGCATTCGATCAAAACTCTAAATGGCTTTATTCAAATGAATTTTAACTTGCCTTCTTATAAAATAGTTGCGATTAACTAATGTGTAATTATTATAATGACAAACACAGCTAACATTAATAAAGTTTTAACAACAAAGACTTCAGTAACAAAGTAGCAAGCCTTCAGCAAATATTAAAAGTCATTGACTCATAAAAGCAAAATGTCATGTGAGAGCCTAAATTAGATCATGAAACAGAAAAAAGAATTCAGTGGAAAATGGAGGTGACTTCTAAATAAAATCTGTAGTTTAGTTCATAATATTATATCAATATTACTTACTTATTTATTTTTAGTTTTGATCATTATACTGTAGTTATGTAAGATGTTAACATTAGGAAATCTGGGTGAAGAATGTGTGCAACTCTGTACATTTTTGCAACTTCTTCCATAAATCTAAAATTATTTCACACTAACAAGTTAAACAAAAAAGTCATCACAGTTTGATTCCATTTTTGGACAGTTCTAAAAGTAAAGAAAAAGAATTTTTATACTGAGCCATTATTTGTCTTCCTGAAGCTTCCACCCATACTTTCTAACCTTATCTCTTGAGAAACTATAGAACACAGTTAATCCCTTGTCTGTGACGGGTAGTTTCAGATATTTGAATGGACTTACCACATCGCCAAAACTTTAACTTTTCCACGTTAAACACTCTCTAGTCCTTCAGCTTTATATCATGTAAAAGGTTTTTAATACCTTCACCATCCAGTTACTTTCTCTCTAAAAGTGAAGGTACAGGATCTGCCTTGTCCTCAGGGCTGTACTGACAGCAGTGCCTCTTGGCAGATGAAGAGACACTTGACAGAAACATTTCCTGATGCAGACCCTCAATAGCTAGGCCTACCAGCAGTGTCTCCCTCAGCTGTCAAACCTTGCTAGAGACAGGAGTTCCTGGCTGCTTGTGAAACTAACAGTGACAGTTCTTGTTAATGTTAGCTAGTAATGTAAGTAGCAATTTATAGCAGTATTCAGGGCTTTTCAAAATTTCCTTGGGGTGACTGGTATTTTTGAAGCATCCTTCTACTCGTCACCATAGCTATATTATATCTAGTCAGAGGCTTCTTGGATACCAGGGGAGTGGATTCATGTGGCTATAAAACTCATTGTTTTATTCTACTCAGGCTGCCTTAACAAAATACTATAGACTGGGTGGCTTAAACAACAAATTAATTTCTCACAGTACTGGAGACTAGGAAGTCCAGGGTCAAGGTGCCAGCCAGTTCAGTTTCTGGTGATAGCTCTCTTCCTGCCTTGTAGATAGCTGGCTTCTTTACAGTGTTCTCATGTGGCCTTTCATAGGTCCTTGCACATGGAGAGAGAGCTCAGGTGTCTCTTTGCCTTAGTAAAAGTGCAGTTCTATCAGATTAGAGCTCCAATTTATGACCTCACCTGAATCACCTCTTTAAATCCCTAATCTCCAATAAGGTTCATGGGGAGCTGGGGAGGAGGGAGGGCTACAACATATGAATCTGGCCGGGGGCTGGGGGGGGGGGCACCACAGTTCAGTCCATAGCATTCTTACCCTGAACAACCAAAATTCAGGTCCTTCTGGCATTCCATCCTAACATCTCCAAAAGGTTTTAACTCATTCCAGCATCAACTCTAAAATGTGTCATCTAAATCGAAGTATGATTTGTCCTGAGGAAAAATTTCTCTCCAGCTGTGAACCTGTGAAACCAGACAAGTTATGTGCTTCCAAAATACAATGGTGGACATGTATAAGATAGACCTTCTCATTCAAGAGGAAGGGGTGATGAGTCCCATGCAAGTCCAAGTCCTAGCAAGGCAAATTCCATTAGATTTAAGGCTTGAGAATAATCCTCTCGAGTTCAATACTTTGCCCTCCAGGCTTAGGGCAGTGCAGAGTCACCCCTAAGGCTCTGTGGGTGGTGTTGGCCCTTCAGCTCTTACAAGGGCAGTCCTACCCCTGAGGCACTGGGCAGGATCATCCTGGCTCCTTGAAACCACAGAGGTAGCCCTACGCTCTGATACAAGCAAGGAAAAAACCTTGCCCACTAGGCCAATGGGGAGAGTGCAGATATGATGATCTCTGAATCACCTTCTGGGTCATTCTTTACTTTCCTTAAAGAATAACACACATTTGTAGCAAAATAGCTCTATGGTCTGGTCCTTCAGAATTCAAGAAGTCCAACAGCCTTCCTTCACTTCATCCTGCTATTTCTGTCTCCTATAATTCAAACTGTCTGTGTCCCTGTTGGTATAAGCTCATCTTTATTCCTGATTTCTGCAGAGATTGCTAATTAAGTCCATAATTCATACCCCTGATCTGTTAATCAAATGGTTATTCAGCCACAACCTTAGTAAAGAACAAGCTTTTTCATTTTTTTCCGGTATGGATTGGATGAGAATTTTCCAAAATTTCAAGCTGTATTTACTTTTTGCTTAACAATTCCTTATTAAATTTTTCTCTCTTTTTGCATTTTACTATAAACAGGAAGAACCAAGCCACTCCTGCAGCATTTTACTTACAAATCTCCTCAGCTAAATATCAAATTTCATCACTCACAAGTTCTACCTTCCACAAGACACTAGAACACAGTTCAGCCAAGTTCTTTGCCACTTAATAACAGGAGTTACCTTTCCCCCAGTTTCCAAATAAGGTGTTCCTCATTTCTGTGTAAGACCTCACTAGAATTGTCTTTAGTGTCCCTATTCCTAACATGCATCTCAAAATTCTTTTAGCCTCTACCTATTACCCAGTTCCAAAGCTGCTCCCGTATTTTTAGGTATTGCACCCCACTTCTCAGCTCCAAAATTAATGTTAGTCAGGATTCTCCAGAGAAACCGTCCCAATGGAATATGCTTATGTGCACACACACATACACACACATTTATTTATTTATTATAAAGAATTGGCTCATGAGATCATGGGGAGATCTCTTTTGGCAAGCTGGAGACCCAAAAAGCTGATGATATAAATTCAAATGTGAAAGCTGGCAGTCTTAAAATCCAAGAAGAACCAGTTTTTTGGTTTGAGTCCAAAGGCAGGAGAACAGTAATGTCCCATCTCAAACAGTTAGGCAGGAGGAGTTCCCTCTTATTTTTAGGAGGACCAGCCTTTTCTTTCCTATTCAGACCTTCAGCTGATTCCATGAAGGCCAACCATATTAGGGAGGGAAATCTGATTTACTCAATCTGTGAATTCAAATGTTAATCTCACCCCAAAACACTTTCACAGACACTCCCAGAATAATGTTCGATCAAGTATCTGGATATCTCATGGCCCAGTCAAGTTGAAACATAAAATTAACCATCACGCCCACGTAGTCAAAATTCTGCTTATAAGATACATATTTCTTTAGATAGCATGGCCATGGTTTACCATTAGCTCTTTCTCAGAAAAAAAAAAAAAAAAACACAAATATTACAAAAAACTTGTAAATGGCTCCAATTTAAAAGGCTCCTTCCAGTAGAGTTCCTGCTGTGTTTTCTAGTGGCAACCACAGTGAGGCTCATTTGTTTCTAAGAAATTGCATTAGGAAAGCAATGTTCTCTGTATAACAGAATCTTAGCTGCCATTTTAGTATTCTTTGAAACGGATCATTGAATCACCCTGGGCTCAGCTGAGCAAGTGTTCCCAAATTGGTGCCCTTCTAAAGTTTGTAGTAAAGTATATTAAAAAACTCTCATGGAGAGTTTGAACTCAGGTAACTAAAGGAATTGGTAGGAATCCCATTTTCTTTCTACATGGTTGCTTCTAAATAAAAAGAATTACATTTAAGCATTAAATCATATTCTAAATAACATTTCAGGACATATTATAGTTCTCCAATTTAGATACACAAACTGTCACATAGTAATCATTCCTGTGTTGCATAGTTATTAAAAATAATATTTTTCATAATTTTGCCACATTTGAAAATAACTTTTATTTTTATTTTATAATCAGTACATATCCATTACAGAATATTTCAAAATGAAAAAATAGAAGGTAGAAAAAAAATTTCCTGCCACCAGAGACAGGAAGTACTAATAACACTTTGTGTTATGTACTTACACACACATGCACACACACACAATCTGGTGTAATTCTTTTTTTTAAATTAATTAATTAATTAATTATTTATTTGGCTGCTCCGGGTCTTAGTTGTGGCACACGGGATTGTTAGTTGCTGCGGCATGCGGGATCTAGTTCCCTGGCCAGGGATCAAACCCAGGGCCCCTGGCATTGGGAGTGCAGAGTCTTAACCATGGAAGTCCATTCTGATGTAATTTTTTTAAAAAAATTTAATTCTTTCAACTGAGTATTTTGTTCTGTTTCATGTGTATTACTCATGCCATTTAATGATTCCTTTTAATTTTAGATGCTTCACTAATTTCCTTTAAATACATTATGAAACATTTTAGGCTTACAAAAAGTTGTAAAGAAGAGGGTAATAAGTACCCAACACTCTGATTATTTCTGTAAAATTTTTTAAAAATATCAAATAGTTGATTATCACTCTTCAATCATATCACTTTTCCCTCATCTGAGAAGTAAACCCTATCCTTAATTATCATCAATAATCACAGTGGTTTTCCTTATACTGTTATTAGTGCATGCATTCTTAACTATAAATATTTCTCTCTTTTTATGTCTTTTTTGGGAAGAAGGGAAATTTTTCATACTCTTCATGTCTTCAGCTGGTTTTGAAGATATACTCTTTATTGCTGTTTACCTCTTTTACCCACAAAATTTTAAAATGCGCATTAACCTTGTAAAGACTAAAAAAGTTCCAAAAATTTAGCTCTCATTATGCTTCTCACATTCTGATGTAGATAATATTGCTGTCCAGTATTTAGGTTCTATCTTGTGTTTTGTATTTCACCCTAAAATATTACATCGCTCTTACTGCTTTTAATGATATTACAGTGCCAACTTAGACTTACCTACATAGCCCTTAGTGTTGTAAGTCAACTGACCTTATACTTCAAACTTCCCTTCTAAGCTAATTCATATCCCATATTAAGTACAACTATTTTTGTTTGAGGCCTCTGGAATCAGAGCTTGAAATCAGGATGAAGATGCTGGCAGTTTTGGAGACTGTCCCAGAAAACAGGCCTGAAGGAGCTGAGAGAGTTAGAAAAGGGTCAAGATGGTAAAAGTCCTCCCAGAATCGTCTGGTTTTTTGTCTACCAGCTACTATTCCTCTTATTTGAGAGGGGGCTCTGGAGCTATTTGTTTCTAGGCTTGTTTGCCGGGACATCCAGAGAACTCTGTAGAGAATGCCTGGAGGAAGAAAGCAGAAAGCAACAAGGCTGGTATTAATTCTGGCAGCTGTGAAGAGAACGTGAGTGCACAGGGTACTGTTCAATACGGGTCTGGCTGAAATCACAGGTGGGCTAACCTTCTGTCAAGAACCACTGAAAATACTTCAACAACATGATTTAGAAGTTCCGCTTGTCACTGTTAAGGGGTCACAGTTAAATTTTTGTTTTTCTGAAAATATCTATTTATATTCATGATTAAAAGTAACTTTGCTGAAAATTCAATTCAATGTACAATAGTTTGTCTCAAAACTGTAAAGGTAAGGAGAAGTCATTTATCTTTCATTGTCGAGGTGAGCAATCTACCAGTAGTATACTTGGCATTCCATTTGATGTGATCCTCCTTTCTCTTTGGCTGTTTTTAAGATATTCTCTTTTATAGGATGATTTTGACACCCATTTCCATGCATCTAAGTGTGTGTTTCTTGTACTTGCTTGTCTGAAATTCATTGTGATTCTGGAATTGGAAGACACCTGACTTTAACATTTTTGGAATTTTATCAGATATAACTTCTTTGAATGCTACCACCCCATACTGTCTCTATTCCTTTTGTCTGCAACTCAAATTAGGTGTGTTTTAGACATTTTCATTTTAATCTTTGTAACTTAACTTTTTTCATATTTTCTATATTTTTTACTCCAAACTCAATACTACGTAATTTCTTCTGATATGCATTTCGGCTAGGTAATCTCAACTTCCTCTGTTTCCAAATTGCAATTTAACTCAATTTAAATTGTATTTTCCATATTTTGTTTTTATTTTAAGATATATTATTTGGTTTTACCGCAATCTATCTTTTATTTATTGTTAGCCTGTCTTTTGTTCATGTAATTTTTTCTAAGAAACAAACATTTTTATATTATTTAACTGTTAATTCTGTTAACTGGAGTGCTTGGGTTTTATTTGGCTATTGTTTGATATTACTCTCAGTTGTGTAGATTTATGAAATATATGTGTGTTGTGTGTACACATGATTATTATTGCATGTATATCTGAGTGTTTGTTTTTATATGATACAATCACTTAAAGCAAGGCTAAGGCTTCAAACTACTAGTGATAATTTACATTTATTTTTGCCATATTCCCTGAAATTATTTATGAACACTCAAACCCTATTAGAGGGTACTCCCAAAAGTGAATAGAAATTCAGATACCACTCCTGCATCTTGACAAGGTTGTGATCCCAAAATTTCAAGAGGAGCTTTTTATTGGTTTGATTTTTGTATGTTTCTTTTCTGTTTTGTTTTGTTTTAGATTCTGTTCCACAAGGAGCTCAGAACAAGCTAGGCATAGTATGTTGTATTGTCTTAAACCAATAAAATAGCACAGGATGGCAGGTTTTGAATGTTCTGTAGGATTCCCTGTGAAGCCAACTGGACCAGTTGTATTTCTGTGAGCTGGCTCTTTAAAAATTTTCTCTATTCCTCCCTTGGAAATTTATCTGTTTAAAAATGTTATCTTTAGGCTCTTTTTTAAAAAATATATTCTTTTGGAAATTATACATTTAAAATAATTTGAAAATATTTGCATAAAGTCTTAGAAATAAATATTTTATAAATAGACTAAATTATTCTCATTCCAATAATTATTTCTCCCTTGTAATTTCTTATGTTTGTAATCCTTCTTTTTCTTTCATTAGATTGGTGAATAGTTTGTCAATTTTGTATATATTTTTGGACATATTTAGCATTTTCATTTACTTAAAAGCTCCATTTTATGGATATTTTAGGTCAGTGATTTTGACTTTTTATATTATTCCTTATTTCTGCTTCATTTTGGTTTACTTTGTTGAAGTTTCATATAGTTTTGAAGTTGTTCCTTAACCCATTTATTTTTCATTCTTTCATTTCACTTATATGAATATTGAACAGCACTCTCTAACTTTATTTTGTCTCATGATTTCAGGTATATTTTATGTTCATTAACTTTAAAAAATATTTTCCATCTATTTTTATTTTTGCTTCGACCTAAAGTATTTAACTGAGTGGGAAATCCATTATTTTTTCTTACGAATATCTCCTTCTTTGTACTTTGATCATACACTGTGTTTTATTAGATTTACTTTATGGTGTGTATTGTGACTTTTTAACAAATGCTTTGATATAGGTAATATGGCTTTTGTAAATGTTCATGAATCCTGGAAAACAATTTTTTTTTTAATTACAAGGATTCAAAGACACATAAACATAACTATAAATAAGTATAGAAACACATACTCATATGTGAAATATCTTGATTGTATTAAACTTACTTCATATTGAATCATTTTTTGTGTGTGAATGAGAGGAACTGATTCTAGCATTCATATAGGAAAATAAATAAGTATAAATAGCAAAAATAACCCTAAAATGATGTGCTATCGTACAGGGTGGAAGATACTCTACTAGAAGATAAAATATATAAGATCCCATGTTATGGACTGAATGTTTGTGTTCACACAAAATTCATATGTTGAAGCTCTTTCTCCTAATGTGACTGAATTTGGAGATAGGGGCTTTAAAAAATAATTAGGTTTAAATGAGATTTTAAGGATAAGACCTTTATCAGATAAAATTAGTATCCTTCTAAGAATAGATACCAGAGCACACTCTCTCTATCCTTTCCCCTTCTCCTTCTCCCTCTCCCTCTTCTCTCTCTTTCTGTCTCACATATGCACAGAAGAAGGGCTTTGTGAACTCATCTACAAGTCACAAAGGGAGCTCTCAGTAGGAACTAAAGCAGCCAGTACTTTGATCTTGAACTTCCCAGCATCCAAAACTGTGAAAAATTAATTTGTTATTTAAACCACCCAGCTTGTGGCATTTTGTTACAGCAGCCTTGGTAGACTAATACATCCCATAATAAAACATGTTTTGGCATTGGTTTATGATGAATATTAAAAACCAATGGAATAGAATAGAAATCCAGAAATAGAACCAACCTATTATGATGATTTGTTACATACGAAGGAGAATATCTCAAATCAATGGAGTTAAGAAAACTGTATAAAAGATACTGGTAAAGTAGACAGTCATTTGAAACAAGATGAAATTGGATCCATACCACAACATACACCAGAATAAACTCAAATGGAACGAAATGTATAAAAAAAAAAAAAAGAAAAAGAAAAAAATATATTTTATAAATATTTATGTGAAGCATTTAAAAAAATTTATCTATACTTGGACATACATTGTTTATGTCGTATGTAGAGCATGTATTTTTAGATTTGGGATTCTTGGATCAAACTCATTTCCCATCAAGTTTCTGACACTGTTACCTGTTAATTTATAGATTTTAGAATTATAGAAAACACTAAACCTATCCTGGGTTGTAGGGGTAGAAGTTAAACAGCTGGCCTGAAATCCATGTCTCTCCAAATTACAAAAGAATGCCGTGGGGAAAAAAAAAGTCCTCAGGAAGGAGAGTGGTGTCTTGGTCTTATTTTCTTGTAAATATAGTTATATGTTGATCTACTGGTAAATAAACTTCTGATATTTGCTAGGAAGAGAGTACTATCTATAGTTTAGTCCTAGCAGAATGACTATACTTTAGGATTGCTTAAAGTAAACAAACCTAGAATCTATGGATTTATGAAGCATGACTCCTTGGAAAATGTCATACAAGTCCTGAAATCATCTGGGTATAAAACAAAGGTGCTTCACAATTTAAACTCTCTTGGGTGAGGTAGCCCACAAATTGCACTTAGTGACCTCATCTATCACACTGAGCCAGAGCGTATGTCTCCAATATGAGACTGGAGTACCAAGGAGCTATGCAGAATATGCCAGAGCCCTCCCACCTTTGCCTTTGCTTCTTACTTGATTGTATCTTTCAGATTATTAGTAGAATTTAATGCTGGGTAACGTCTCTGATTTGTGTGAGTCAGACCTGACAATTCAATTTTTGTGTTAGCTTTCAGTAGGATTGTGAACAGGATTACTTTACAGACTCATAAATCATAATAGCTAGAACACTTTTTAAAAGATAAGGGTGGGGATGGGAAAATGTAATGAGGCTCTGATGACAGAATTACTACCTACCCATCCTTTGTATGAAGGAAATAACGGGGTAAATTCATGTGGGATATCTTATCAGTGGAATTTGGAGAAAATAGATCCAGTGGAACTGGCTAAATAGATTGTTGGGCAGTATAAGGCTGAAGGAAAAGTAACAAAATTTCTATTCTTTAGTTTTTACTAACAGCTCTTGTCCAGTCTAAAAACCTAAAAGAAGAGTAGATGGAATTGGCAGAAAAATCCATATTTAAGACTAATTTTTCCTGTCACTGGAAAGCTTTCTTAAGCCTTTGGCATAAGCAGCCTTATGGCTGTGGGGAAATGTAATATTCACCTACAAAGTAAGTCAGTAAAGGTCGTCTATTATCTGTAAGAATATACAGATATCTGGATGTCAAGGAGAGTATTCTTTTAAATAGTCAGATTGTTTCATAGAACAATACTAGCAGAAACCTGGTGAAGTATACAGGCTTATATTCTCAGAAGTAATGTTCAGAAGGCACATTACTAGATTTTGATTCTACTGAATAGAATGGATTATATGAGTTGATCCATCCTCAACAGATAGCAAACTATTTTGGGTAGGATCTTCCAGAAATATGCCAGCTAATCTGCAGCAGTAGCTAAATGCAACTATTGGGCACATCTACCCTGAGAGGCGTAACTGCCCTATCGTTTTCCATACACAAAAAGAATCCTTCTTAAGAGGTTGAAATGTTAGCAATATGTGACTTTATATTACTTTTATAATGATCATAGAGAAAAAGTCTAATGCCATTGACAGGGATGTTGATTGGGCTTTTTGATCTTGGATGCCTTGTGTAAGCTTGCTCTTGGGAAACCAAGGGAATAGTCATCAGGCAGGATCTTAACTGGCTAAGCACCGTACAGAGGAACTGCATAATGTGAGAAAAAGTCCACACCTTACAAAAGAAAGAAAGCATGAAGAGACTTGAAAAGGCAGGTGAGGAAATGACAGCCAGATCAGCTGGGTGGGCTTGTTTGTTTGGCTTATAAAAATGGAGTGATAAAAATAAATAATTGGAGTTTTTCTATTAAGAGTTTGACAGTTTATGATCAAAATTTGATTGGTGAAGGGAGCAGCTCCAACCCCACTTCCTACTCCTTAAACACCTTGGCAAACTCACTCTCTCTATATCCTACTCTTAAAGAAATCAAATCCAGTTATGAGGATCATGATTCATAACAGATGATTCTCAAATAAGGTGCTGAATTTATTGCTTTAATTAAGGCCATAGAATCTGAAAAAGACTGAACAAAAAGCCAAGGTCTTGCCCTAGCACTGAGACTGAAATGGAGGTGGAATATTAGGCTGTATTCAATAGTTTGGGGAAATGGCCTTTGGCTAGTAAACAAGAGGGAGAGCAGCATATCAAAGCCCACTCATAAAGTAGATTATATTAAAGAACATACTAAAAGGAGCAGAATTCAAGGGGAGCTTACTGCCTTCAGGAATATGTAGATTAACTACCCAAATGGCCAATGATAGAAGCATCCAAAGACCTTTTCCTCCCATCACTCTCTGATCAAGGCCTTATGATTCTGTTCCAGCCAAGGCAAAGCTGAACACCTGATGCACTGATGAGAACTTCTGGATAGAGTGATACTTTACTCTTTGGAAATCAGCAACAATACACCTTAGAGATGGTACAGCCTTGGTGGAGGAGGGCAAGGCCAAGATTGTACAGTGGTTGAAGTTAAGAAACATTATTTTTAAAGCAGTGGAGGAAGCACCAAGCTCCCACTCTTAGTGCATCATTTGAATATTCACAGGATCTTAGGGCAAAGACAAGCACACTTATATATAACTAGGTAAATAGGCTCAGAATGAATGGAAATCTTTGGGGACATTTGAAGAAGTAAAGTGAATAATGTAGATGGCCACCAAAAAAAAAAAAACATAGTTGCAAACTCAGAAAGGATTGTAAGGCCTAATCAGATGCCTTGGTCATATCTCCGGCGCCCACCCCCCCCACCCCCCCACCAAATAGCTGCCTGTTTCTATGTATGTGATAAATTAGACTTTGCATTTGTGGACTAAGAGATGACAGAAACACATGGACCAAATCACCAAACTATGAGATTATTGATCCATCCAAGGAACGGTGCTCCATGTAAATAAGAGAGACATCACTTTTTCTTTTGTTTTTCAGATCTAGTGGTCCCAGGCCTGAGACTAAATAAGCATTCCCCAAAAAGCTGATGCCCCAAACATCATAGCAATAACATTATTTTTGACAGTATGTATTCCAGAGGCATATTGGTTTGGGACATAAATTTACCTCATCTAGCTTCATTAAGGCTAATTGAGAATCCCTCCATTACCAAGTGGCAGAGATAGTTCTATGAGTGTTTATTTGCCAAAACACATGCTATGTGCCTGGGATCAGGGGTCAAGTGTAATTTCTGTGAAAATATTATTATTAGCTTTGTGGTAAATCTTACATCTGCTGAGCTGGAAAGTCTGACTTAAGGAGAAGGTAGAAGGCATATAGTCAAAATTACCCTGTTTGTAGGGGGAATCATTATTTCCCATTAAAAGGTTCAAATCCTGGTTGTCTTTTGGTTGTTAATTGCCTTATCATTTTGTAAAAGATTTTGGAGAAAGTTTTCTAAGCCAAATAAGAACAACAACCTGAAAAATATATGGCAAGGGATACTGGACTAAAAGGGATACACTTGGGAGGAAAATGTTAAAGCAGCTGGATTGTGATTCATCTCTCCTGAATACTGGAGGAATGTTCCTGGAGCAAGAGGAAGGTGACCTGGTTTAAATGCCTTGTAAATGTGTTAAACAAAACTCCTCCTTAATAAGACTGCTAATATTGTTTAGAAGGAAGGAGAGGACTTATCTAAGGAAACTCTTAGCTGGATATTTTTGGCTTAGGATTCCTTAAAGTAAACAAAGCTAAAATCTAAGGATTTAGGGAAATGTGACTTCCTGAAAATATTTTACAAAATACTCAGCAATCTTGGTATGAAATGAAGATGTTTGTTATCTTAAATGGTGCTGGTTGTATGAAGGAACACACAAGCCTTAGACTTCTTTCTCTCTGGGGCAGAGAATGTGTGTCCAATTCAAGAACAAGAGACATGCAGAAACCCCCAAATCTCCCAGGTGTATCAGAGTCTCTTTATTTGTCTACTTCTTTTATGTTATTAGTAAAGCTTGATCCTGGGGAAGAACTCTGATTTATATGAATCTGATTTGACAATATGATCCTCTGTGTTCATGCACTTATATCTGTTTCTTTCTTTTTATAAACCATTTCCTCTTCCATATGCAGGTGGGATTTTTTTTTGAGATTTACAATCAGATTTTCTAAATTTTGGAGTCACATTTTGTTCATATTACCTTGCTTTTTTGTGAGCCTTTTTGATTTGAAAATCTAAGTTTAGTTTGCTTTATTATTTGCTTCTACATCATAAATGCTCTTTTATAAAAATTTATTTATTGATTTATGTTTTTGGCCGCATCGGGTCTTAGTTGCGGCTCGCGGAATGTTTCCTTGTGGCGCGCAGGCTTCTCTTTAGTTGTGGTGCACGGGCTCCAGAGAACGTGGGCTCTCTAGTTGTACCTGCGGCCGTAGTTGCCCCGCGGCATGTGGGATATTAGTTCCCCGACCAGGGATTGGACTGGTGTCCCCTGCATTGCAAGACAGTCTTCTTAACCACTGGAACATCAGGGAAGTCCCCATAAATTCTTTTTAAATAGTTATTTTGATTCTTGTAATCTTTTATTTCCTTCTAAATTCCTATTATACAATGTTAAATTTGCTGTATCTTTATTCTTCCTTACCTTTTTTCTGTGTATTTATTCTTCCTTACTTTTCTTATTTCACTTGACTTTAAAATACCTTCCCTTTCAGAAAAAAAATCTTGACAATATTTTCGACTTCACTATTCTGACTTGTTGCATCATTAAATTGATTATTTGACATCTCCAATATGTGTTTAATGTACCAGTCATATTTTCTGACTCTTGTGATATTTTCCAATTTAAATTTTTCTCTTTTTATGCATAGTCCTTTTAAATTTTTGATAATAAAAATTGTAAAATTTTCATAAACATCCTAATTTTTGCATTAATTCAATTATTGATCTACTTCCTCAGAGAATTTATTTTAAAAACAAAAATTTTCATGCATCTGATTATTTTACTTAATTACTTATTTATTCTTCCAAAGGAAATCCTCTGCTTTGTCAGTATTTCAAATTGAGATGAATTTTGTTAGTGATTTAATTGCTGTAGAAATAGTTCAGGACTAGGTAGCATATAGAAAATGTTGAAATATGGGGTAGTTTAATTTTGCCAATTCAGAGAACCAATACGAAGAATAAGTAGAGAACTCTTTTCAGGGACGTTTACTGTAGAACCATCGCTTTTATGATGAAGAACTATTTAAAGTTTTGTGTAGCGGTTAACAATTAACTGGTACTATTTTCTCTTATTTACCCCCTTTATGTGGTAAAGATGAGATACGTTGTTCTTGCTTGGTAGGGCACCAGTATCAGTGCACTGCCCACATGTACTTTGTAACTGGATAGCAGCACAATGGTTTCTACCACTCACTCACTTTAGAAAATGGTTAATGTAGTCTCTAGTCTTTTCTGTGTACCTCTCAGAAGGCATTTGAGAATAATTGCAGATCATTTGGCTCTCCTTTCAGATAGTCTTCTTGGCAGATAGTTTTCTATATTGTTGGTGGGTGCACTAACCTTTTCCAATGTGTACTTCCAGCACAGATATGTATTATAATCCTTATTTTCACATAAAAACAGTGCTTTCAATGTTAAACTAGGAACTCCAGAATAAGACACCAATACCCAAGTCCCAAGATGCCTCGAAATTGGTTTAGTTGCCTAAATGAATTTCTATATTGTAAGTTCACATCCTAGGAACATCACATCATTATTGCTGAAAACGTAATTGCTTAATAGGTACCACACGTGTAAATGGCTGTACATGCATTATCTTATTTAATGTGTACAACTTGCTGAAATAATGTAGTAGATAAATGATAGTTGCTCTCTTAGCAACAATGAACCTCTCTGTCTTCTTATAACCACCTGCCTCACCCCTGCCCACACACACTTTAGGAACTGAATATCTTCTTCCAGGAAAGCTACTTCACTTCTGGTTCAAAGTGTGAAGCCCTTTACCTAAGTTAAGCTAATCAGTCTGTCCATTTACCTGACAACCCTGCATTATTCTGGGGTAGACATTTGGCCTTATCAATCATAGTAAATTTACATCATTTTCTGGGAAGGTAGGAATTGTCCTAGAAACAGAATGATATGGTTTTTTAAGAACTAAAAGTCACACAGTAATTTTTGCTATCGTGAAGAGTACCAGCCTCAAACTGAAGCCAAAACTCAGAGGAGCAAAGAATTGATAAGAAAGAAGAATTCTGACTGCATTGGGAAATTTCGGATCAAAATGTGCCTGATTTAGTTCCACCTCTGGATCTTTGAAGTTCCATTACCATAATTTTGGAAAAAAAATTGAGTTGTGTTTTATGTGTGTAATGCAAATAACTTATAGAAAATGAATAACTTGTTCAAGTGTACACACTCAGGTGGCAAAATTGAATGTCGAATTCAAGTTGATTTCTCCATCCATTTGTTTTAACATTTTCAAATATTATGTTAGGTAGAAAATACAGCTCTTGGGAATGAGGCAAAATAATAGAACAGATTTATTTATTTGTATTTTATTTAATTTATCTTTTCACGAGCTATCTTTGCACAGGGTAGCTTATTGTATCCGTTTCCTGATTAAGCCTTAATCAAGTACTTTTGGAGTTCCAAGGATTTTCTTGCACATTCTTATAAAAGGTCTACTCATCTACCTGGTCTTCTGACTTGGTTTCTTTCCTCTCACACTATTTAGCAACACCTGCCCCATATTCTGCCATTGCGTACCAATAAGTTTGGTGATTGTTATGTTTTCTGGATATCTTTGATGATTTTCCTGGTTTCTCTGCCAACCCATTTGGTGCTCTGTGACACAAGTGTGAAAAACATCCCTTTTACCCATAAACGAGTGCTGCTTGGAATCTCATGTCATAAATTTTCTTAAGTAAATGCAACACACCTTAAAATTATAAGTGATAGACTCAATTTCATTCATGTATACAATCTATGATGACATGTTTCCTACCCAACCCTATTTTAAATTAATGTACCAAAAAGTTCTCTTATTCTTCTTCCAAAAATTTCTCGCATAAACTGATTACTTAAGTACCCATCAGAAAATTTGTCAGACATGTGAACACAAGAGTGATTCATTTTGGAACCCTTGCTTCACTTGCATAATAAAAGAACAAAATATTTTTGTGACATGTATTCAAGAAATTTGAAACCTTAAGTTGACTTGAGAAAAATAATCCTATAAAACTGCCATTGTACAAAACACTAAAAGAATCAGTATATGTAGGCAGCTTTTGTTGTAAATATATGCTTTTGAAATGTCTCAGCAAAATGAAAATCCACTGCATTTTATATATAAATAAAGTAAACTATACAGTTAGCAAAGTGATGCTTCCAAATTAAGTAGATAAAAATAAATTTTAGAGAAACTTTTGACCTTAGCAATGCCCTAGGATTTTATGAATTTGTTTAACAGTAAGGAATCATGATATGCACTAATGTGATAAGGGCTAACAGTAAGACCACAGAGTCTTTCAAAAATTACAACTTATCACTGAAAGGGGAGTGCACAGTGAGAGTGCCCAGAATAGCAATGTGTTTTTAAAGGCAGCAGACCATAAAGTGAATGCTGCAGAAAATAAAGGAGGCATATGGAAGGAGAGTGTCCTCACCTATTCACCTGTATATGAAGATAATGCTGAATAAATACAAACTGTCATTAGTGCACATAAAAATGAAATAAGAACCTTGAACATCTTTATGGTTTTATGCAACATAAACTGTGTTTTGTATTGTTAACCACTTCTATGCCTCCATAGTTATAACTGGGCAGTAATATGAATAGCTTAAAACTGATGGGAGAATCATAAGATCACTGTTCTAATTCTTGCATTAAAGAATACTCATATGGCTTATATAATTAGTAATTGTGAGCCTTAGTGTCCTCATTTATTGATTTTTATTTGCATGGTTATATAATCCCTACACTGTCTGTTTCATGTCTAATTTTGAAAAATAAAATAATTCATGTGAAAATGCATTTTAAATCACAGAGTGCTGCATTTGTAGATACTTTTGTTCCAAGAAACTAAAATAGAACATGATTCAGATTGGAGGCCTCTTTGCCATGATGATCTATTGAAGAATTCTGGGTATGTTGGCAAAGAATTATTATTAATGCTAGTTTCTTTTTTAAAAATTTTTATTGGGGTATAGTTGCTTTACAATATTGTGTTAGTTTATACTGTACAGCAAAGTGAATCAGCTATATGTATACGTATATTCCCTCTTTTTTGGATTTCCTTCTCATTTCAGTCACCAAAGAGCACTGAGTAGAGTTCCCTGTGCTGTACAGTAGGTTCTCATTAGTTATCAATTTTATACATAGTGTCAGTAGTGTATATATGTCAATCCCAATCTCCCAGTTCATCCCACGCCACCCTCTCCCCACTTTCCCCCTTGGTATCCATATGTTTGTTCTCTTTGTCTGTGTCTCTATTTCTGCTTTGTAAACAAGATCGTCTATACCAGTTTTTTCAGATTCCACATATATACGTTAATATATGATATTTGTTTTTCTCTTTCTGACTTACTTCACTCTGTATGACAGTCTCTAGGTCCATCCACGTCTCTACAAATGACCCAGTTTTGTTCCTTTTTATGGCTGAGTAATATTCCATTATATATATGTACCACATCTTCTTTATCCATTCCTCTGTTGATGGACATTTAGGTTGCTTCCATGTCCTGGCTATTGTAAATAGTGCTGCAATGAACATTGGGATGCATGTGTCTTTTTGAATTATGGTTTTCCTGTGTTTATTGGACATCTATATGTCTTCTTTGGGGAAATGTCTATTTAGGTCTTCTGCCCATTTTTTAATTGGGTGGTTTATTTTTTTGATATTGAGCTGCTTGAGCTGTTTGCATATTTTGGAGATTAATCCCTTGTCAGTTGCTTCATTTGCAAATATTTTCTCCCATTCTGAGGGTTGTCTTTTCATCTTGTTTATGGTTTCCTTTGCTGTGCAAAAGCTTTTAAGTTTCATTAGGTCCCATTTGTTTATTTTTGTTTTTATTATTCTAGGAGGTGGGTCAAATAAGATCTTGCTGCAATTTATGTCAAAGAGTGTTCTGCCTATGTTTTCCTCTAAGAGTTTTATAGTGTCTGGCCTTAAACTTAGGTCTGTAATCCATTTTGAGTTTATTTTTGTGTGTGTTGTTATGGAGTGTTCTAATTTCATTCTTTTACATGTAGCTGTCCAGTTTTCCCAGCACCACTTATTGAAGAGGCCATCTTTGCTCCATTGTATATTTTGGCCTCCTTCGTCATAAATTAGGTGACCACAGATGTGTGGGTTTATCTCTGGGCTTTCTATCCTGTTCCATTTATCTATATTTCTGTTTTTGTGCCAGTACCATACTATCTTGATTACTATAGCTTTGTAGTATAGTCTGAAGTCAGGGAACATGATTCCTCCAGCTCCATTTTTGTTTCTCAAGATTGCTTTGGCTATTCGAGGTCTTTTGTGTTTCAATACAAATTGTAAGATTTTTGTTCTAGTTCTGTGAAAAATGCCATTGGTAGTTTGATAGAGATTGCATTGAATCTGTAGATTGCTTTGGGTAGTATAGTCATTTTCACAATATTGATTCTTCCAACCCAAGAACATGGTATATCTCTCCAACTGTTTGTGTCATCTTTAATTTCTTTAATCAGTGTCTATAGTTTTCTGCATACAGGTCTTTTGTCTCCTTAGGTAGGTTTATTCCTAGGTATTTTATTCTTTTTTTTGTCATGGTAAATGGGATTGTTTCCTTAATTTCTTTTTTTGATCTTTCATTGTTAGTGTATAGGAATGCAAGAGATTTCTGTGTATTAATTTTGTATCCTGCAACTTTACTAAATTCATTGATTAACTCTAGTAGTTTTCCAGTGGCATTTTTAGGATTTTCCATGTATAGTATCATGTCATCTGCAAACAGTGGCAGTTTTACTTTTTCTTTGCCAATTTGGATTCCTTTTGTTTCTTTTTCTTCTCTGATTGCCATGGCTAGGACATCAAAACTATGTTGAATAATAGTGGTGAGGGTATGCACCCTTGTCTTGTTCCTGATTTTAGAAGAAATGCTTTCAGTTTTTCATATTTGCACAAAATCACCATCAATTCCACAGTGTGATGTGAACAGGACTTGAGTGAAAGCTAGAGACCAAGGCATGGAGAGTTCTCCAGAAATACTTTTACGATTATAGGTTAAACCAACTCATTGACCCAAAAGTAATATAAGAAATACTTGGAAGTATTTGATTTGTCAAAACATGCTCAATTATAATTAAACATATTACACAATTATTTTATCATGTTTATTATTGTATTTAAATATTCATAAATATGTGTTGTTTAGTATTTATTAATTCATTTATTTAATAACAATAGCAACAACACAAAACAACTAGAAGTATAGATTGAAACTGCTAAGACACAGACAAAGTTTTTTCTGCTTGGACTCAGTGTTATACAATAGCTATAAGTCTTCTCTCCTCACACAGTTTTCCATCCACTGAAAGACATTTCCATGATTTCACAATGATACATTATTTTTAGTGGTACCTGGATCCCTATCACCAACACCAATATTGCTTTTTTTATCAGGAGATTAGCTATTCTAAGTAACAAGTCATTTCACCTCTGAGAGACACATGGGTTTATAAAACAATCCTAAAATGGATTTCCGAGGGTGAAGGTTGTATAAGGGGAATTTTGTCACAATTAGCCTTCATCTAATTTTATTAAAAGTAAATCCTGACAGCATCAATATTTAGATTTCTGTAACTCTTGCTGGCTGTTCCTACTGGTTGCATCAGTTTTCTGCTTGAATAGAGTTAAAGATAGTCTAAGTTCCTTTGAAAGCTAGGAAAAATCTAATGAGTGATTTTATTGTTTTTTACTTTTATTTTATAGGACCTGTTAGTGCATATCTGATTTCTTGTATTATTTGGTAACCATTGTGTATTACCCAAAGACTGGCAATTTAAATAGGGTTGTAGGAGCCAGATTTTTTCTCAGATAAGACACAGTTCATTTGTTTTCTCTTGGATCTTTATAATTTTCTTCAAAATAAGAAAATATTTTCAAGAAAATGAATAAAACAGTGGTTTCCCTTTAGTCTGTGAGTGAGAAAAGTGGTATGGGGAAATAATATTTTAAGCATAGAGCCTTTTTTCTAGTTCAGAAGTACCCTTTGAAAATCTATGGAATTGTGGAAATCTCTATTCTTTACATAAGTAGAACATCATTCTCTCAGACTTTGAGCCCAGTCAGGTTTTTTTTTTTTTTTTTACTTTTTTTTTTATTATTTATTTATTTTTGGCTGCGTTGGGTCTTCGTTTCTGTACGAGGGCTTTCTCTAGTTGCGGCAAGTGGGGGCCACTCTTCATCACGGTGCGCGGGCCTCTCACTATCGCGGCCTCTCATTGCGGAGCACAGGCTCCAGACGCGCAGGCTCAGTAACTGTGGCTCACGGGCCTAGTTGCTCCGCGGCATGTGGGATCTTCCCAGACCAGGGCTCGAACGCGTGTCCCCTGCATTGGCAGGCAGATTCGCAACCACTGTGCCACCAGGGAAGCCCGCCCAGTCAGGTTTTTATATGCCATCACCCAGGACAGAGATATGAATAAATAGAGTTGCATTGGACTCCTGGATTCTGACTCACTCTTTCCTTGACTCCAGCAGGCCTCTGTATTAAGGATGAACACAAGATTTATCAGGTATCCACAGTAAAATGACTTACATGAAGCTGTGGAGTTACTGAAAGCAACCAACATTCCCTAGCAGATGGATGAAGTTACCTGTCATAAGATGACTAATTTGAATTAAGTAGAAATGTAATATATAAAGCATTTAACTTGGGTTAATAATTAATTATACTTAAAGGTTCACTTTAGAAAATTCTAGCAGTACTATGTGATCCTAAAGATTTAAAGAGTGCAATTCTAATCTTTTTATTATCACATTATGTGGGGTATTCATGAATTTTGACAACAAGGAGCACATAATGTGATTTCTTTTTGCAGAATTACTGCACCTTGTGTGTACTATTCTGCTTTCACTCTGCAGCTCAAATTTAGGCTGTGCAGCCTGAACAGGTGCAGAGTGATGAGCTCTCTAAGCAGCTCTCCACATATTCTAGGACTGGTTGAGAACCATTGGATGGATTTGGTACTACCTTGCCAAGAGGAAAATCTCCCCAAACAGGAACAGATGTTAATACGGGCAAAATGTTCTGTAACAATTAAACTTTTATTTTGACGTTTATAGGAATTCTTTTATTCCCCAAAATGCTTCAGCATTCCATTTCTTTTTAAACATCTTTATTGGAGTAAAATTGCTTTACAATGGTGTGTTAGTTTCTGCTTTATAACAAAGTGAATCAGCTATACATATACATATATCCCCATATCTCTTCCCTCTTGTGTCTCCCTCCCCCCCACCCGCCCTATCGCACACCTCTAGGTGGTCACAAAACACCGAACTGAACTCCCTGTGCTATGCAGCTGCTTCCCACTAGCTATCGATTTTACATTTGTAGTGTATATATGTCCATGCCACTCTCTCACTTTGCCCCACCTTACCCTTCCCCATCCCCGTGTCCTGAAGTCCATTCTCTAGTAGGTCTGTGTCTTTATTCCTGTCCTGCCCCTAGGTTCTTCATGACCAATTTTTTTCTTTTAGATTCCATATATACATGCTAGCATATGGTATTTTTCTCTTTCTGACTTATTTCACTCTGTATGACAGACTCTAGGTCCATCCACCTCACTACAAATAACTCAATTTCGTTTCTTTTTATGGCTGAGTAATATTCCATTGTATATATGTGCCACATCTTTATCCATTCATCTGTCGATGGACACTTAGGTTGTTTCCATGTCCTGGCTATTGTAAATAGAGCTGCAATGAACATTGTGGTACATGATTCTTTTTGAATTATGGTTTTCCCAGGGTATCTGCCCAGTAGTGGGATTGCTGGGTTGTATGGTAGTTCTATTTTTGGTTTTTTAAGGAACCTCCATACTGTTCTCCATAGTGGCTGTATCAGTTTACATTCCCACCAACAGTGCGAGAGGGTTCCCGTTTCTCCACACCCTCTCCAGAATTTATTGTTTGTAGATTTTTTGATGATGGCCATTCTGACTGGTGTGAGGTGATACCTCATTGTAGTTTTGATTTGCGTTTCTCTAATGATTAATGATGTTGAGCATTCTTTCATGTGTTTGTTTGCAATCTATATATCTTCTTTAGAGAAATGTATGTTTAGGTCTACCCATTTTTGGATTGGGTGGTTTGTTTTTTCGATATTGAGCAGCATGAGCTGCTTGTAAATTTTGGAGATTAATCCTTTTTCAGTTGCTTCATTTGCAAATATTTTCTCCCATTCTAAGGGTTGTCTTTTCAGCTTGTTTATGGTTTCCTTTGCTGTGTAAAAGCTTTTGAGTTTCATTATGTCCCATTTGTTTATTTTTGTTTTTATTTCCATTTCTCTAGGCGGTGGGTCAAAAAGGAGCTAGCTTTGATTTATGTCAGAGTGTTCTGTGTTTTCCTCTAAGAGTTTTATAGTGTCTGGCCTTACATTTAGGTCTTTACTCCACTTTGAGTTTATTTTTTGTGTATGGTGTTAGAGATTGTTATGATTTCATTCTTTTACATGTAGCTGTCCAGTTTTCCCCGCACCACTTATTCAAGAGGCTCTCTTTTCTCCATTGTATATTCTTGCCTCCTTTTTCAAAAGTAAGGTGATCATATGTGCCTGTGTTTATCTCTGGGCTATCTATCCTGTTCCATTGATCTATATGTCTATTTTTGTGCCAGTACCATACTGTTTTGATTACTGTAGCTTTGTAGTATAGTCTGATGTCAGGGAGCCTGATTCCTCCAGTTCCGTTTTTCTTTCTCAAGATTGCTGTGGCTATTCAGGGTCTTTTGTGTTTCCATAAAAATTGTGAAATTTTTTCTTCCAGTTCTGTGAAAAATGTCACTGGTAGTTTGATAGGGATTGCATTGAATCTGTAGATTGCTTTGGGTAGTATAGTCATTTTCACAACATTGATGCTTCCAATCCAAAACATGGTATATCTCTCCATCCGTTTGTATCATCCTTAATTTCATTCCTCAGTGCCTGATAGTTTTCTGCATACAGGTCTTTTGTCTACTTAGGTAGGTTTATTCCTAGATATTTTATTCTTTTTGTTGCAGTGGTAAATGGGAGTGTTTCCTTAATTACTTTACAGATTTTTCACATTAGTGTATAGAAATGCAAGTAGAACGGAACATAGAACATGGCGCATAGAAGTCACGTTATAGAACGGAACATAGAACATGGCACATAGAACTCTCGTTATAGAATAGAATGTAAATCATCCGTGTCTATAGAGAGAACTCCATATAAAACTCTCATTATAGAACGGAAAATAGAACACGGCGGATGGGACTCTCACTGTGGGGTGGAACATAGAACACGGTGGATGGAACCCTCATTGTGGGGCAGAACGTGGAATTCGGTGGATGGAACCCCCACACCCCCACTGTGGGGCGGAACGTGGAACTCGGCGGATGGAATCCCCACTGTGGGGCGGAACGTGGAACCCCCACTGTGGGGTGGAATTTGGAACAGGACAGACGGAACCCCCATTGTGGGGTGGAACTTGGAACCCGGAGGATGGAACCCCCATTGTGGGGCGGAACTTGGAACCCGGAGGACAGAACCCCCATTGTGGGGCGGAACTTGGAACCCGGAGGACGGAACCCCCATTGTGGGGTGGAACTTGGAACCCGGAGGACGGAACCCCCATTGTGGGGCGGAACTTGGAACCCGGAGGACGGAACCCCCATTGTGGGGTGGAACTTGGAACCCGGAGGACGGAACCCCCATTGTGGGGCGGAACTTGGAACATGGCGGACGTAACCCCATTGTTGGGCGGAACTTGGAACACGGTGGACGGAACCACCATTGTTGGGCGGAACTTGGAACACGGCGGACGGAACCCCCAATGCGGGGCGGAACTTGGAAAACGGCGGATGGAACTCTCATTTCTCTGTTTGCTGTGGCTAAAACTTCCAAAACTATATTGAATAACAGTGGTGAGAGTGGGCAGCCTTGTCTTGTTCCTCATATTAGTGGAAACGGTTTCAGTTTTTCACCATTGAGGACGATGTTGGCTGTGTGTTTGTCATGTATGGCCTTTATTATGTTAAGGTAAGTTCCCTCTATATCTACTTTCTGGAGAGTTTTTATCATAAATCGGTGTGGAATGTTGTCAAAAGCTTTTTCTACATCTATTGAGATTATAATATGGTTTTTATCCTTCAGTTTGTTAATATGGTGTATCACCTTGATTGATTTCCATATATCAAAGAATCCTTGCATTCCTGGGATACACCCCAATTGATCATGGTGTATGATCATTTTAATGTGCAGTTGAATTCTGTTTGCTAGTGTTTTGTTGAGGGTTTTTGCATCTATATTCATCAGTGATACTGGCCTGTAGTTTTCTTTCTTTGTGACATCTTTGTCTGGTTTTGGTATCAGGGTGATGGTGGCCTCGTAGAATGAGTTTGGGAGTGTTCCTCCCTCTGTATATTTTGGAAGAGTTTGAGAAAGATAGGTGTTAGCTGTTCTCTAAATGTTTGATAGAATTTGCCTCTGAAGCCATCTGGTCCTGGGCTTTTGTTTGTTGGAACATTTTCAATCACAGTCTCAATTTCAGTGCTTCTGATTAGTCTGTTTATATTTTCTATTTCTTTCTGGTTCAGTCTCAGAAGGTTGTACTTTTGTAAGAATTTGTCCATTTCTTCCAGGTTGTCCATTTTATTGGTGTATAGTTGCTTGTAGTAATCTCTCATGATCCTTTGTATTTCTGCAGTGTCAGTTGTTACTTCTCCTTTTTCATTTCTAATTCGATTGATTTGAGTCTTCTTCCTTTTTTTTTCTTGATGTGTCTGGCTAATGGTTTATCAATTTTGTTTATCTTCTCAAAGAACCAACTTTTAGTTTTATTGATCTTTGCTATTGTTCCCTTCATTTCTTTTTCATTTATTTCTGATCTGATCTTTATGATTTCTTTCCTTCTGCTAACTTTGGGTTTTTTGTTTTTCTTTATCTAGTTGCTTTAGGTGTAAGGTTATGTTGTTTATATGAAATGTTTCTTGTTTCTTGTGGTAGGATTGTATTGCTATAAACTTTCCTCTTAGAACTGCTTTTGCTGCATCCCATAGGTTTTCGGTCATCATGTTTTCATTGTCATTTGTTTCCTGGTATTTTTTGATTTCCTCTTTGATTTCCTCAGTGATCTCTTGGTTTTTAAGTTGTGTATTGTTTAGCCTCCATGTGTTTGTAGTTTTTACAGGTTTTTCCTGTAATTGATATCTAGTCTCATAGTGTTGTCATCGGAAAAGATACTTGATACGATTTCAATTTTCTTAAATTTACCAAGGCTTGATTTGTGCCCCAAGATATGATCTTTCCTGGAGAGTGTTCCACGAGCACTTGAGAAGAAAGTATATTCTGCTGTTTTTGGATGGAATGTCCTATAACTATGAATTAAGTCCATTTTCTTTAATGTATCATTTAAAGCTTGTGTTTCCTTATATTTTCATTTTGGACGATCTGTACATTGGTGAAAGTGGGGTGTTAAAGTCCCCTACTATGATTGTGTTACTGTCGATTTCCCCTTTTATGACTGTTAGCATTTGCCTTATGTATTGAGGTGCTCCTATGTTGGGTGCAAAAATATTTACAATTCTTGTATCTTCTTCTTGCATTGGTCCCTTGATCATTATGTAGTGTCCTTCTTTGTCTCTTGGAATAGTTTTAATTTTAAAGTCTATTTTGTCTGATATGAGAATTGCTACTCCAGCTTTCTTTTGATTTCCTTTTGCATGGAATATCTTTTTCCATTCCCTTACTTTTAGTCTGTACGTGTCCCAGGGTCTGAAGTGGGTCTCTTGTAGACAGCATATATATGAGTCTTGTTTTTGTATCCATTCAGCCAGTCTCTGTCTTTTGCTTGGAGCATTTAATCCATTTACGTGTAAGATAATTATTGATATTATGTTCCTATTACCATTTTCTTAATTGTTTTCAGTTTGTTCTTGTAGGTCTTTTCCTTTTCTTATGTTTCCTGCCTAGAGCAGTTCCTTAGCATTTGTTGTAAAGCTGGTTTGGTGGTGCTGAATTCTCTTAGCTTTTTCTTGTGTGTAAAGGTTTTAATTTCTCCATTGAATCTGAATGAGATCCTTGCTGGGTAGAGTAATCTTGGTTGTAGTTTTTTCCCTTTCATCACTTTAAATATGTCCTGCCATTCCCTTCTGGCTTGCAGAGTTTCTGCTGAAGGATCAGCTGTTAACCTTATGGGGATTCCCTTGTATGTTATTTGTTGTTTTTCCCTTGCTGCTTTTAATATTTTTTCTTTGTATTTAGTTTTTGATAGTTTGATTTATATGTGTCTTGGCGTTTTTCTCCTTGGATTTATCCTGTATGAGACTCTCTGCACTTCCTGGACTTGATTGACTATATCCTTTCCCATATTAGGATAGTTTTCAACTATAATCTCTTCAAATATTCTCTCAGTCCCTTTCTTTTTCTCTTCTTCTTCTGGGACCCTTATAATTTGAATGTTGGTGCATTAAATGTTGTCCCAGAGGTCTCTGAGACTGTCCTCAATTCTTTTCATTCTTTTTTCTATATTCTGCTCTGCAGTACTTATTTCCACTATTTTATCTTCCAGGTCACTTATCCGTACTTCTGCCTCAGTTATTCTGCTATTGATTCCTTCTAGAGAATTTTTAATTTCATTTATTGTGTTGTTCATCATTGTTTGTTTGCTCTTTAGTTCTCTAGGCCCTTGTTAAATGTTTCTTGTATTTTCTCCATTCTATTTGTAAGATTTTGGATCATTTTTACTATCATTACTCTGAATTCTTTTTCAGTTAGACTGCCTATTTTCTCTTCGTTTGTTTGTTCTGGTGGGTTTTTACCTTGCTCCTTCATCTGCTATGTCTTTCTCTATCTTCTCATTTTGCTTAACTTACTGTGTTTGGGGTCTCCTTCTCACAGGCTGCATGTTCGTAGTTCCCGTTGTTTTCGGTGTCTGCCCCCAGTGGCTAAGGTTTGTTCAGTGATTTGTGTAGGCTTCCTGGTGGAGGGGCCTAGTGCCTGTGTTCTGGTGGATGAGGCTGCATGTTGTCTTTCTGTTGGGCACGTCCGTGTCCGGTGGTGTTTTTTTGGGCTGTCTGTGGCCTTATTATGATTTTAGGCAGCCTTTCTGGTAGTGAGTGGGTTTGTGTTCCTGTCTTGCTAGTTGTTTGGCATAGGGTGTCTAGCAGTGTAGCTTGCTGGTCATTGAGTGGAGCTGGTTCTTGGCGTTGAGATGGAGATCTCTGGGAGATTTTTGCCATTTGATATTACATGGAGCTGGGAGGTCTCTTGTGGACCAATGTCCTGAACTTGGCTCTCCCATGTCAGAGGCACAGACCTGACACCTGACTGGAGCACCAAGACCCTGCTATCCACATGGGTCAGAATAAAAGGGAGAAAAAAAAGAAAGAAAAAATAAAAAAATAAATAAAATAAAGTTATTAAAAGAAAAAATAAAAATAATTATTAAAAATTTAAAAATTAAAAAGTAATAAATAAAAGAAAGAAGGAAAGAAAGAAGAGAGCAGCCAAACCAAAAAACAAATCCACCAATGATGACAAGCGCTAAAAACTATACTTAAAAAAAAAAAAAAAGGACAGACAGAACCTTAGGACAAATGGTAAAAGCAAAGCTATACTGACAAAATCACACACAGAAGCATACACATACACACTCACAAAAAGAGAAAAAGGAAAAAAATATATATATATCATTGCTCCCTAAGTCCGCCACCTCTATTTGGGAGGATTCCTTGTCTATTCAGGTATTCCACAGATGCAGGGTACATCAAGTTGATTGTGGAGATTTATTCCGCTGCTCCTGAGGCTGCTGGGAGAGATTTCCCTTTCTCTTGTTTGTTCGCACAGCTCCCGGGGTTCAGCTTTGGATTTGGACCTGCCTCTGTGTGTAGGTTGCCTGAGGGCATCTGTTCTTTGCTCAGACAGGACGGGGTTAAAGGAGCAGCTGATTCAGGGGCTCTAGCTCACTCAGGCTGGGGGGAGGGAGGGGTATGGATGCGAGGCGAGCCTGCGGCGGCAGAGGCCAGCGTGATGTTACAACAGCCTGAGGCGTGCCGTGTGTTCTCCCGGGGAAGTTGTCCCTGGATCACGGGACCCTGGCAGTGGCGGGCTGCACGGGCTCCTGGGAGGGGAGGTGTGGATAGTGACCTGTGCTTGCACACAGGCCTCTTGGTGGTGGCAGCAGCCTTAGCATCTCATGCCCATCTCTGGGGTCCACGCTGATAGCCGTGGCTCACACCGTCTCTGGAGCTCCTTTAAGTGGCACTCTTAATCCCCTCTCCTTGCGCACCAGGAAACAAAGAGGCAAGAAAAAGTCTCTTGCCTCTTCGGCAGCTCCAGACTTTTTCCTGGACTCCCTCCTGGCTAGCTGTGGTGCACTAGCCCCCTTCAGGCTATGTTCATGCCACCAACCCCAGTCCTCTTCCTGCAATCCGACCGAAGCCCGAGCCTCAGCTCCCAGCCCGTGCCCGCCCCGGCGGGTGAGCAGACAAGTGTCTCAGGCTAGTGAGTGCTGGTCGGCACGGTCCTCTGTGCGGGAATCGCTCCGCTTTGCCCTGTGCACCCCTGTTGCTGTGCTCTCCTCTGTGGCTCTGAAGCTTCCCCCCCTCCCACCCCCCATCTCCACCAGTGAAGGGGCTTCCTAGTGTGTGGAAACTTTCCCTCCTTCACAGCTCCCAGAGGTGCAGGTCCTGTCCCTATTCTTTTGTCTCTGTTTTTTCTTTTTTCTTTTGCCCTACTCAGGTACATGGGGAGTGTCTTGCCTTTTGGGAAGTCAGAGGTCTTCTGCCAGCGTTCAATAGGTGTTCTGTAGGAGTTGTTCCACATGTAGATGTACTTCTGATGTATTTGTGGGGAGGAAGGTGATCTCCACGTCTTACTCTTCCGCCATCTTGAAGGTCTCCTCTCAGCATTCCATTTTATACAAGAATCATGTTGTTGCAGAATTTCTGTCATTTCAAGGTAATCTGTAAACTGCTGCATAGTAGAGAATGGTAGTAATTTAGAAAGTAAATAATCTTTTTGAATTATTGAATGTGGATCTCATGGACTCCTGCACGTTAATTTTAAAAATTTGATTTAAAGTAATCCTACAATAAGAAATTATGTGAAACTTAGTTGGAGAGATAGACGTATGTTTGATGAATCTCTGAAATAGCTTTTATACACACTCGATCTTCAAGGAAATCCATACTGCTACGTGAACTTCCAATAAATTTTCAACTCCTTAAGAATTTCCACTGCTACAACATTTTAAATTTATTTAAATGCACACTTGAAAGTGAAAATCACCTTTGAAAACTATTTTTTTCTGGTCAAATATATGGTTAAGTAAATAATTTTCAGGGCATGATGTTAATATTGAGTTGGCCTAGCTGTCACTAGCTTTGAAATACTTCTCAGTTATTTTAGATGATCCTTTCCATTTAATAAGTAAATGTATTAATATTAATTAGTGACTAACAATATGGTGATTTTGGACTATTTTTATTTGTAGAACAATGGTTTAGCACAGAATTTTCGTAGACAGTATTCATTTAAATAGGTATTCCAGAAACTTCCATGACTGCAATTTTAGATGTGACAAAATTGAAATTTAATCTTAGAAATGGATTTTATTACATATATAGACATTACAATTATTACTGTATCTCTGCTTTTATATTTACCATATTTTCTTTCATTTGGAAAACATTTAAATCATTAAAATAGAGAAAAGTATCTAGAATGTTAAAGGTGAAAAAAGATGGTTTCAAAATGTAAACTTGTTAATTTTTTCTGAAAATGATAACTATCCACTGTGTTATTTATGAGTTTAAATATAGATTCACAGGAAATATTTGAATTCAATGCATTGTGTATGGCATCAAAAGAGTTGAATGAGAAAAGCAAATATAAAAACTTAAAATATTTTTCATCTAATATGCCACAGATATTTGACTAATTGAAAGTTTCAATTATTTACTTAGTGTCATTGTCATGTAAACTCAAATACACTTCTTTAGACCAACAAGTATAAAAACGATAGTATGTCAAGTGTCAGATATTTGCCAAATTATGGTAGGCATTTAATTTCAGAATGAGGGCAAACAATCTGAACAATCTAATTCATCTTCTGGAGCCAGAGGAAACAGTAAATATTGTTTTACTGCAAGCATGTTAGGACCAAAAGATTGTCTCAGTGGGATTCCTTTTAAAGAACAGATCGTAGATATCTCAACGAGATCCACTTAGCCTCTATATGGTCAGAAAAAAAAAGTGCTTTTTCTGAGCAGGTGAAGTTCAGAGAGACATAAAAAGACAGATTTTCAGGCCACTACAATTTGTCACTGTGGGTTCATTTAAGTAATTGTATGTGGGCAAGTTGGGCACATAGCATCCCAGTAACCAGCAGCTGTGGTTTGTAGTTTTCAGATTGATTTGAAGTAACCATATCCAGTTGTATTCTGCACTGAACGAAAAAAAAAAATTGCATATTGACTAGAAGGAAAAGAACACTTTTGTCTCCAGAAGTTTATCAATTGAACATATTACATTTAGAGTATGACATCTGTCTAAATGAGGACAGATTAGTACACTATATAATTGGTATTCAAAGTGCTAATGCAAAGAATTGATAGATATGAATCAATATGGGATTTGAACACAAGGAGTTCAAAAGATCAATGAATACTGCAACTCAGTAAAACAGAGGGAGAAGGTCCTGACTAAACTAAGACAATGTTTATATCTACCCTTACTGAAGAGTTTCAGCAGTTCCCTAGTGTTTAAGGATTGTATGCTATTAGCAAAACCACACATATATAACATTATAATTTGACATTTATTAATTTGGGTCTTTAGTAGTCACTAGTAAATTATATATCATTTGTTCCCTAACCGTAATTGTCATTATTAACAAATTCTGTATTGCATTTCTAAATCCTGAGTTATTGAGCCTGCCCAGATATTATCTGATAATTATTTAAAATAGGTTGATTAAGATGAATGACTCAAAAGAAATACATGGCTAATAACTGTTACTCCCTGAGCACATAATGTATTATAATGACATTAATAATTTTCTTTTATTTTGTGTGTTTCCAGTTCCATTTCGAACCCTACCATTAAACACAGGAGTTGGGCACTGTAACCTACTGCAATAAGAAAAGAAGAATGGATTATTAGAGCCTAATAATCTTGAGGTAAGGTAATTTCGGGGGAAAATTTGACATTTATTTGGGGAATCTTGATGAAATAGTGAACTTTGAGGTGTTTAAAAAAACACAGTAAGTCCCCTCCGTACGAACGAATTCTGTTGCAAGAGTGCTTTCGAAAGTCCACTTTGTTCGTAATTCCAACAAAGTTAGCCTCGGTACCCAACTAACACAATCAGCTATATAGTACTGTACTGTAATAGGTTTATAATACTTTTCACACAAATAATACATAAAAAACAAACAAACACAAAAAATAAAGAAAACATTTAAATCTTACAATACAGTACCTTGAAAAGTACAGTAGTACAGTAGTACAACAGCTGGCATACAGGGGCCGGCATCGAGTGAACAGACAAGAAGAGTTACTGACTGGAGGAGGGAGAGGAGGTGGGAGATGGTAGAGCTGAAGGATCATCAGCAATAGGAGACGGAGGGCAAGCTGCAATTTCACTCACACCTGACATTGATGGCACAGGTTCCGGTTCCTTGCTGGATTCCATTCTATCTACACTCTTGAAAATACCATCCAGTGATGTCTGGGTAGCAGCTCTTTTTTTCTCATCATAGATGACACGGTAGCACTGGATTGCATTCTGAACGGCTGCTGCAACCTTCGTGTACTGTTCTACGTTCGGGTCCTGGGTCTCAAAAACTAACAGTGCCTCCTCAAATAAAGAAAATCCCCTTGCCATTTCCTGCATCGTGAATCTCTTCGGTTGTTCAGTTACTTCTTCTTCCTCTTGTTTCCCTTCATCCTTTCTCTGGGCCTCCAATTCTATCAGGTCTTCATTAGTAATCTTCTCCTGTCACAGAGCAAGGAGTTCAACGTTATAAGAACAAGCGACTTCT
This sequence comes from Balaenoptera borealis, assembly GCF_965194805.1. Classification (NCBI taxonomy): domain Eukaryota; kingdom Metazoa; phylum Chordata; class Mammalia; order Artiodactyla; family Balaenopteridae; genus Balaenoptera; species Balaenoptera borealis. The sequence continues at coordinate 23,948,679 of NC_138867.1, read as the reverse complement.
ACCACCTTTTTGCTTCACTCCACTGTCTCAATTATTTTCACTTTTGTTTCCATCGTTACCTCTTGGAGCTTCTTAGCAGTACCAGTCACATCACTGCTGCTTTTACGCTTGCTTCCGGACATCTTGGGCTTAAAATAAAGCTACTGTACTACTGTCCTCTACACAGTACTATATAGTAAAGTACACAAAAGAACAACCACTTGTAGAGGATGCATGCACGTGACAATGTATGCCAGACACGTGAACTAACTTACGTGATTGGACATGTGAACGCATGTTTGTCTCTTTGGAAGTTCACAACTTGAAGTTTCATATGTAGGGGACTTACTGTAACTATAATCAATTGAAGTATATTTCTCCTTGCAGTTCCTCTGCCATTAAGCTTGGATTAGTGGATTTCTGTGTGGCACTAAGAAGACATTGGGTAGGAAAAAGGGAGACTATAATGCAGAGGATATTTTCACTAGGTGAAACAAAAAAGGCAATGCTATGGCAGGGTGGAGAGACTTTGAAAGTAAAACTTATTTGTTTTTTGATGATTATAGCACTAAAAGGCACCCAGATAGTGAGGAAAACATATTGGAACATATAAGCTGGGACTTTGTGTCCCCACTACATCCAGCAGAGTGTTGGAGCAATAGAAAAGCCAAAGTTTAAGATGGAGACTAGATTGGTAAGTACCAAATGGTACCTTGATCTCCCATAGCCTTGATTTGGTACACAAGAAACGAGTATGCCACATGATGGACGCACCTGTGCTGAGAGAATTAGTGGCTGCTTAATAATGTGAGGTCATTCAAGGAAGCCACAAGAAAGACCTAACATTTGAAGGAAAAAAGTAAGCACCTGAACTTCTGAAGTGAGTGTTAGCGTGACATCCAAAAGGGCCTGGTAAAAATGGACAATGAGACTCCTCACTGCAGGATCACAGGGATGCAGTTGTGACCATCCACTGTGCAGCAAATTCCAACAAAGACGTAGAAGAAACCATTTGGACCAAGGTCTTTACCCCTACCATCATGAGGGTACTATCCTCGAGAGGAGAGATTAATAAGGTAGACAAACCCCTGATAGGGAAATGGGATATAAATTAACTGTATTTTGCTACTAGGAACTAAGATAATGTGAGACATTTTTGATCTCTTTACAGCAAAATGCTTCAACTGTAAAACACTGACTGATGAATTAGTCAATTCAGTGACAGTGATCAACTGACAATTTGACTAAGTTAACTGGTGAAGTCAATCCAAATATATTATTAATATATTATTATGCACATAGTCAAGTCCAGGTAAAAGTGGTATAATAAGTTGAAACTACATTCAAAGTTTTATCACAGAAAATTATATAAAGAGAAAAAAGAGTTAACCTGTTTCTACTGAGAATCTTTGGCACTGACTTTTACAGAGGGAAACAAAATTTAACAGTTGTACCCAAGTAATAGCTTAAAAAGCTACATTTATTTTCTAAAAAGTGACCAATTATAGGTAATGAGTGGCTTACTTTTATCTTAATCCCCCAGTATTGTAGGTTTTAGAGGGCAATGTTTAACTACTATATCCCGCTAAATTTGTTCCAGATCTTAACCCCTTACTATGTAATTACTTTGTGTTGCCCCTTAAAAAAGCAATTTAGTTGTCTTCTGTTTCTTCTTTCAGCGGGCCAGTAATTTTCCCCTTGCTTTTGGAGTCAGAGAACTTTTCAGATATTTTTAGGGGAGATATAAGGTGTTTAAGAAAGTAAACAAGACTGTTAAATTGGGAGAAAAACACATGAGAACTTTTAATATGGTCACAATTCACTATAGAATCTCTCTCAAAAAGAGAATTTTGTGATTACCACTCACCAGACTTGGAAACTCATTTACTGCTAAACATGGTAGTTAAAAATATGCTCTCTGGTTTCTAACAAGGAGCACCTTTGAAAGAAAAGTCTCCATATTTTGAAAGCAGTGTGTAGGGGGCAAAAATCAATTTACGCTTTATATTTTTTTTCTCAGCAAGTCCTTGTCCATGTAACTCTATCTTTACAGAAGGTATACTCCATTTTTTGTTCCTCATATTTGAATGAGTTGAATTTTCCTGAATTGTTTCAGGAGGTTCCTCAGGAAGGAGTGAAGGTAGGGAAGAAAGCTTTCAAGCTTTGCCACTCAAAGGCTCCCTGCTCTATTGTGACAGTAGAGACTGTTGTTACTTTATAGCATGGATCTTTGTGCAGCCACAGCTCCTCTGACATGAAGAACCAACCTGGGGCAGGAGAACTTGTGCAGCTCCAGTGCTTCCCTGTTTTCCTCTCAGACTACCTCATGGGCCACCATCATCAAGAGACACAGCCCTTAATTTCCAAAGCCATGCACTGAATTTGTTTTCATAAATGTTAGTTCGCTAGAGCTTTCTGACATTGAGATTTTTAGGTCACTCAGAGAAAACTTGCCTTCTCTATTGGCTTTCACTAGCGCTTAAGCCCTGTTTGATCTCCATCCTGGATCTGGCAGTTTCCCTTCTGGTGGGATCCCCTCCTTCCTCGAGTGACTATTCCACCAAGACTAGATCCTTCCTGTCTCCCAGTTTTTCCCCACCATAGCTCAAGGACTCCTGAGGACATGTGGGGCTCCAATTTCGGTAAAATTTTTTGAAGTATCTCAGATTACCATTGTCACATAGCTACTTTGTAAATGGAGATTTTGGGGTTTGCTGTGCTTCTGGAAAAGTTCCAAAATTCAGAAGCAAACTGTCTCTATGTTTTACAGATATCAAAATTCTTTATAGGCATAACTTTATATGAATATCTATGGGGAAAATTACTTTCCAAAGGATTCATGGTATGTTGTAGGGATTTCAAATTTTATAGGTTGAATTCTCATCCAGAATTTGGAAAGATTTTCCTACAGGACCATGTGGGATCTTCAATTTAAATCATAAAGTCTCAGCAGGGCAGAAGGATACTTAGAGGTTATTTAATTAACATGCCTAGCAAATATTTGAAAGTGCTAACTAAAATATAGTTTACATACTTTCTAGGAACTTTGAAAGTCTACTTCTGGCATTCCTATATACTTGATTAATACGCTGTACTTTACTGTATGCTGTCACACATCACAAATGATTAGAATATAGTTCGATAACCTGTATGTCAACTTCACTGAATAATAAGCTCTTTGAGAGTAAACATTATGTTCTCTTTACCCTTGTTGGTCTAGCACATAGGAAACCACTTGGAATAAAGTACATGCACATGAAACAATCCTCCTCCACCCACCACCCACCTCTAATCTTGCATTCTCTCCATAATTTCTTCATATTTTTCCCTTATAGGTCTTATGAACATTTACATTATATATATTTTAATTATTTTTTCGTGTATACTGCTGCTAGAAATACCTCATGTGGGCTGGAATATTTGGGGTTTTTTTTGCACATTATGTCTTGTATAGTGTCTGTCTGTTATATAGTAGGTACTCAGTAAGTATTTATTTTATGGATAAATGAATGTAGAGGAAAAAATGAGTCAATGAGACAGAAAGTAGAAGAGTTTACATATGCACAAACATTCACAAAGATGATCTTAAAGAGGAGAGCTTAAGCAAATATATTTATTCTTAAACTTTATACTACAGGTTACAAAATGGTGTCCTACTGGCTTCTTTTGTTTGGTCCAAACACAGATTTTTTTTTTTTTTTTTTAATTTGTTGGAGGGGGAAGGGGTATGTTGCTGCCAACTGATTCCCAGATAAAATCAAGCAAACAAACAAATGAACAAACCAGATTTTTTGGTTTGTTTAAAAAATGCGATATTTGGCCACGTTCAACATTGTTGTCAATTGCTGGATTACAGCTGACCCTTCAATTTGCCACACATCCTACAATATTCTGCTCTCTTTACTTAGTTATATTTCTTTGCTTGGCATTACAGAAATTTAAATTGTCATCTGGACCCTACAGAGAGGTTGAGTTGTTGCAATTACAAATTATTTTTAGAACACTAGTTATCATTTTGTAAGACCACATTGTATTAATTTTCTATTGCTATGTGACAAATTACCACACATTTAGCAGCTGAAAAAGATTATATTTATTAGCTCATAGTTTCCATGGATCAGGAGTCCAGGCACAAGTTAGCAGGGTCCTCAGTTCAGGTTCTCAACAGGCTAAAATCAAGGCACTAGCTGGGGCTGCAATCCCATCTGAGACTCAATCCTCTTCCAAGCTCTTGCAGGTTGTTGGCAGATGTTATCTCTTGTGGCTGTAGAACTAAGGCCCTAAGTGTGCAGTTCTCAGTGTAGTTCATTAATATGGCCATTTGTTTCTTTCCTCTGAGTTTAGCAGGAGAATCTCTCAAAACATCACTTTCTTTTAAGACATTACATGACTAGGTTAGGCCCACCCAGAATAATCTCCTATCTGATTAACAAAAGTTAACTGATAAGAACCTTAATCATGGGAGTGATACTCCATCATATTCATAGGTTCTGCCCACCCTATGGCAGGGAAGGGCATAGGGGGAGGGGATTATACAAAGGTCATAGGAGATCATCTCAGAATTCTGCCTGTCTCAAGTTTAAACTCAAACTAGTAAAACAAGGCCTGGGACTGGATGTTATTAACAAGTTCCTAAAGCCATAAAACTTACAAACTTAGAGCTTATAAAAGAAGTGTTGCTCTAAGCCTAGTGTTTCTTAGCATAAGCTTTTGGAATAAAAATATTTTCATTGGGTAATCATTTGAAACTACACGAGTCACTGCCTCTGCTCTAGGGAAATTAAGTAAGCTCCTGAAGCTCTGATATTGTACCACACATGGGCACATGTTTAACATAGGATGGTTATGCCCAAGGGAAGTTTTGTGTGTCACATTTGAAAGTTGTGCAGGGCAATTGTATAAAACTGGGGATTTTGCATTTATCTATTGCCCCAACAGAGATGATTTGGTTATCTGTGATATCCCCACATTCCTTAGATTACCCATGTCATTTTCATCAAGTTTTGCACTACAAGTTTACACACACCTCCTACTGACTTAATTTACAGTGTAATTTTTTTGTGCTTCTCACCAGGTGCAAAGACAGTTATCACCCTCTTTTCCAGACTACACACATTTCTCTTCAAGATTTTTGAAGATTGTTCTCTATGTTTTATTTTTACAGATTCTGTCCGGCCTCTTTGCAAGTCAAACAACCATCCGGCAAGTTCACAGAATCACTCAGGTTAATATTCATTTGACTCTTTTTTTAAAAAATATGGTTTTACCCTTGAACCACAGAAGATACATTATCACTGCTCTATCCCCAAAGAGAGTAAAAGATAAAGGACCTTAGTCCTTCTTAATTAACATACACTTAATAACTTAATTTTTTCCCTGGGAAATTTTACTTTAAAATACTTTCCCTTTAGATGTTTTCATTATTATTATTATTAATACATTATTTGTAGATACAAGCAAACTGCCTGTTTCAATGCAGGATTTATGATAAGGATGAGATTTCTCAAGTGAATCTACAGGCAAAGTACATGGTTAGCAATTATGGTTTTGAAAACTATGCACTAAATTATGCCGTGATGCAAAATGTGGAAACATCATAACTCACTTCTCGTTACAAAAAGGAGCTGTGCTAAGAATCTTAAAATGAAGGAAGAAAAATCATTTCAAACAAATGTCTTACAGATTTGAAAGAGAATTTTTTTCTGTAATGAGATCTAGAACATATAGCCACTTGTATTCACCTCTCTAACCATGCAACCTGAGAGTTTGAATTCCATAAAATTATGGTGTTAGTTAATATAATTACTGGGTACTATAATCTATCTGAAGCTAACTTTTGTATTTGTAATTTAAGACCTTTTTTAAAAAATTTATTTTTTTTATGTTTTATTTATTTTATCTTTGGCTGCGTTGTGTCTTTGTTGCTGCACGTGGGCTTTTCTGTAGTTGCAGCGAATAGGGGCTACTCTTCATTGGGGTACGTGGGCTTCTCATTGCGGTGGCTTCTCTTGTTGCGGAGCACGGGCTCTAGGTGCATGGGCTTCAGTAGTTGTGGCTTGTGGGCTCCAGAGTTCAGGCTCAGTAGTTGTGGCGCACAGGCTTAGTTGCTCAGCAGCATGTGGGTCTTCCTGGACCAGGACTTGAACCCATGTCCCCTGCACTGGCAGGCGGATTCTTAACCACTGTGCCACTAGGGAAGCCCTAAGACCATTTTGGAAAACTCTATAATATATATCATTCACATTTTACTGGTTGGAAAGTATTTTTACACATATTATATATTGTATATTCTTACTGATTCTATTTAGTTTGGAGTATTCTGGAATGTCCTATTAAAAAGATGGTGGAGTACCATGATAGAAAATGGGGAAAAGAAGACTTAGTTAATAGGATTAAGCACAATTTTATGAAGAGTATTTTACTGAAAATATATTTTTGACATTTAACAGCAACTCCTACTCTAACAATAAATGGAAATATTAGTGTTTGATGTTCTTGTTTTTTTCTTTTTTTAGTTGTTGTGCTTAAAGCCCTACATGTATATGTACTGTTTCCCATATGATGACTATTGCTTTCCTAATGTATACACCCAAGCTGATTCTTATAAGTTCCTTTGATGCTTGGTCTCAGATACTGTCAATCAAATATTCCTTTTACATATAGAAACCATATTTTAGGGTGTTTCATGGTGTGATCCTTTTGAGCCACCATACTAGAGATTTTGGCCGGTAACTCTGGGAATAATTGGTATGACCCAAAGAAGCTAGAGTGTTAGTGAGCAACACAATTTTGGGCAACAAAATTGGTGCTGTTGTTAGTAAGGCCCAATGCATTGATCTCGCTATATATATTATAATATTGGCTCTCTAGTTTCCCTGGAATTCCTAATATATTTTAAAATGTTTTAAATGTTACAAGTTTTCTGTTTTATCTAGCCACAGTGAATCCTATTGTAGGTACTGAGAACCTTAACAAATGGGAGTGTTTATTAAACAAGGTATGTGTCTATAAATTTTTTTTTTGATTGATTGATTGATTGATTGCTATGTTGGGTCTTCGTTTCTGTGCTAGGGCTTTCTCTAGTTGCGGCAAGCGGGGGCCACTCTTCATCGCGGTGCGCGGGCCCCTCACTATCGTGGCCTCTCTTGTTGCGGAGCACAGGCTCCAGACGCGCAGGCTCAGTAGTTGTGGCTTACGGGTCTAGTTGCTCCGCGGCATGTGGGATCTTCCCAGACCAGGGCGCGAACCCGTGTCCCCTGCATTAGCAGGCAGATTCTCAACCACTGCGCCACCAGGGAAGCCCTATAAATATTTTTTAAACATATCCATCTCAATATGATTCTTTCTCTTTGTTTTGTGTCTTCCATTAAAATATACAAATATATACATATATATTTCTATGTATAATTCTTATTGCCTCTTGTTTTCATAACATTTTACCATGAACCTAGCATGTAAAAACAACACAGATATAATATCTCCCTGTTTATGGGTCAGAAGACCCAGGATGCAGAGGCTCACTCGGGTCTTCTGCTTAGGGTCCCACAAGGCTGCAGTCAAGGTGTTGGTAGAGCTTTGATCCTTTCTGCGTGTGGACCCTCCAATTTAACCAATTACCATGGGCTCTAAGCCTCACTTGTTGGTTTGGTGACTGATAGGTAAGTAAGCGAGGTCTTTGGACTGCAGGGCTTGTATGAACCAAACTCGATGGCATTTGGGCCTTAGCATTTGCCATATTTGGTTGAAATAATAGCTTACTTGGACTGTTTAAACCTCTGTATCCCAAAGCAGTAAAAGCACCCAGACCAGTAGTAACAAGATCAATAGTTAACATCTTGCTGTGCAGCTGTACTTGATATGCTTTTGTTTTCTAATGTTGATTTTTCTCATGTATTATAAGGAAGGTAATATATCAATGTGTGGTTTACAATTATGGAATATTGTGCTGATTTTAATATTATTTCTGAATCTGATTTTTATTTATAAAACAAAGTTTTTAAATCTCCCTTTTTGATAGTTTACACTGTCTGTGGAAATGGCTCTGGAGAACTCACTTCAATTTCTTGGAGGGAATTTGATGGAGAGCCTGGATTAATTAACTACTCCTTTTAACCCCAATACTGAGGAGGTTTTTTAATTGACTGAAGTTTAGGTTCACACGGGTTCCGTACCAAATGGACAGGCAATGGGTAACAGGTCCTAGGAGAGTATGCACCCTTGATTTGACCTCCAGCCCTATGGGATGGGAGCACGATGAAAAATCCATAAAGATAAGAGGCAATTTTATTGAAGGGCCTTATGTAGAGTTACTCTTTATTTACATGGCAGTGAGACATATTCCCCTTTAAACAGAGGAAAAGGCAATGGGAATGTATTTTTATAGTTGGTGTGAGGTGTGAGTCAGCCAAGGGGGCTTGCATGAAGAGAGATTAAGGCCTTGGGTCAAACAGAGACCCATTTAGGAATCCCATTTGTCAAACCAAAGAGTTTAAATAGGAGTTGACTGAAGAAATCCTTATGTCTCTCAACTAAACAGGCTGCCTGGGACCTACTGGGGAGATGACAGTTCTGTGAGAGTCTCTGTTTTCAAAAGAGCCCAGAATGTGACCAGCAGTTTTCACTTTAACAGTGTATAGCACTGGGTAGAGAAAGATAGTCTCTTGAGTCAGAAGCCCATTACACCTTATGTTCATCGTAGGTGGTCCAGAGACTCCAGAAAATGTGAGAGGAGGTTGTTAAAGTCTCTACAGTGAAGGAGCCCCTGGGGGCACTAATAGAAATGTGTGTTGATTTTAATTTGTATAAATTTTAGAGCCTTTGTTGGAGAGAGCACCTTTTATAGCGGACTGATTTGTAAGTAGCGACATCAGTGAGGCTAAGTAAAATTGTAAATGAGGAATATGTTGCCTCCAGAACTCAAAAAGGACCAAAAGATATTAGACATGTAGATCCTTAAGGACTGTGTCAAATCAAACTCCTTGGAGGATGGTGTCTTCAATGTAATGTCATACGTGTGCTCCTGGAGAAAGTTGGATGCAGTTAAAAATCTTTCCTGCAAAACTTGTGTGCAAAGGCAAGGCTGCTGAGGTAACCCATGGGTAGTTTGAAAACGACGTATTGTGTCACTTTGGAGGTGAAGGTAAACTGCAGCCAAGAGGCTATTGAAATAGGCACTGAACAGAATGTATTAGCTAATCTACTGTAGCAAAATATTTACCAGTTGTTGAATGGATGATATTAGTAACTTCAATAATATTGGGTATCAGGTTCAGGGACCTTAATGGAAGAGACCATAGTATTAAGCTTGCAGTAATCCACTATGAGGCACCATTCATAATTTTTTTTATGTTTAAGAACAGGCAAAATTGGATTTTCAGATGGAGAAGCAGTGAGGATAATCTCCATTAATTCATTACTTAGTTCTTATATAATAAGTTTTAACACTTGAAGGCCCTATTATAACTTACATTGAACCATCTTAACCAATTTAAATGGTGGTTTCCATAGTCTTATTTTGGCAAGCCAATTTGTAATTGCCCAGGGCTTAATTTAATTTTAATTTTGTACAAGTGCCATATTGTTTATACCCAATATGGACTATTATAGGACAATGGGTAGTATGACTGGGGGAAATTTAGGCAAAGCTATAGTTAAGGTGAAGTATACTTAGTTTTCTCTGTCATATTTAATCACTCTCTTCAAGTTATAGGAGGCACCATGTATAAATTCAAAGTGATTCCCAGATATATCTTTAATTTGAACCCCAGTATTGATTAATCCATGAAGCCTTATCAGCTGGTGCATGTTGGCACATGTGAAATGTAACTTAGAACTTCTGATGTAAAGGCACAAAAGCCAGCCAATGCTGTTTTTACCTTTAGCTTATATAAATTCTTCTAGTAAAGTTTGGATTTTCAATTGTGCCAAATTATACATACACATACACATAATTTATTTCTAATTTTTAAAATTTCCTCCCACTGTATCTAGGTTTTGTTTTGTTTGATAACTGCTTCTGCAAAACTTCTGGGTGCATCCTAGGAACTTGTAGGAAAAGGGAGAGGGAGAAGGAGTCCAGTTGTCTCTCTCATTCTAAAGAGAATGAGACTAAGCTTTTGTACTTAGACTAAGTATAAGGACTAGGATTTGTACTTAGAGAACTATAGCACACTCTCCTTGGGACAGCAAAGGTAACCCCCTTGTTGGAAGTATTACTACCTTGGCATGTTGATATGCAGAGGTACTCACTAAGGCCCAAGTGAGGCCACTAAAACCCACTGGAACTGGTCCCAGAAACTACAGTTCAAGTGATCCATCATTCCTCCTGTCCTAGGTTGGGCCATTTGGGTGAGTGTCTAGCTACCAGAGTTTAGAAATTAGCACTGCTAGTTTTGAATATTCCCACCGTGAGGACATTTGGGTCTGGTGATGCAGCAACCACCAGTGGACACAGCAGCAAGCAGTAAGTCTCAAGCAGGACTGAGCTCAGTGTCAGGAGCGTTTCCTTTCCAAGCCACTGTTGTGGAGGTTTATAGATAATTAGTAATCCAAGAGCCATCCCCCAAGAAACTATCTAAGAGTCAATGGTCATGGCTTCACTGTTCGCCTCATGGTGCCAATGTCTTATAAATTTTAAAGATTCTTCTGATGATGGAATTCAACACACATACACTATGAGGTCAATTGGAGGTAGAGCTCTGTTATCTACAGCTCCAAGCAGAGAAGGCTGCTAGGCAAGGCCACATACAGGTTTGCATCTGGTGAAAGGGTAACAGCAGTCTGAAGCTTAGGGGGCAGTTTGTGTATGGTGAGTGGGTAAGGGTTAGCTAGGTTTGGCCCTGTTTCCCTACAGATTATTAGCTAATTTGAATAATTTTGTGGGATCCTGGGCATAAGGACTGTCCTTAGTTATCTAGTATCTGGCCCTGGGGTCATTAGGGTGGGTGCTTAGTGGCCTGGAATGTGAGAATCAGATAAGGAAAGTGATTGCTGTGAGGACTAAATCAGCTGCTCAAGAACTGACAAGACGTTAAAAAATAAATAAATTAATTAATTAATTAAAAATTCAGAAGGAAAAAAAAGAGTGGATATATGTATATGTATAACTGATTCACTTTGCTGTATGCCCAAAACTAACACAAGATTGTAAATCAATTATACTCCAATAAAATTAAAAAAAAAAAAAAAAAAAAAAACTGACAAGCCTTTGGGTAGGACCTCAAAACTAGGTCAGGATAGCATTAAAACAAACAAACAAGCAAAAGACTACATCACAGGTGGAAAAATGGCTTGCAAGGAAAAGGGAAAGAACGAAGTAGAAGGCCTATTCCAGCAGATTATAGGATATCGTCTATACACATAAAGAATTATGACTCAGCAAATTGTATTGCCTCACTGAGGAAGGAAGTATTTGGCAGGAATTATGAGGGGTTGAGATAAAGGAGAAGATTGACCAAGAAAAATTAATAGATAGGAATTCATGATTTGATGCAGTGGCTCAAGTGCCTGAAAGTCACTTTAAGAATCTGCTAAATTGGCTAAATAAATCCTGGTTTCAGTGGTGACCTATAGTTAATGAGATTGAAATTCCTATATATATTCTACACTATAATACAATTGGTCCAAAGTTTGAGGGAGATGGGAATGTTGGAACAAATCTAGTATATGCAGTTTGCTCAGCCACCCTTTATTCACATTACCAGGGAGAGAGCCTGAAAAAGATTCACCCTTTACCACGGCATGGAGAAATGCTTTGATGAGAGGGCTGCCAGAACCCTTGAAAGGTTTTATGGTGACTGAACTCTAATACGGAGATGATGGTAGGAGATGCTACAGTGGCATTGGGTTGCTTGATCTCAATGGGAATAATGGGATTTTTTTTTTTTTATAGGCTGGTGGTAGCTTTTAATTTTAGAGACATGATAGGAACAATTAGAGCCATAAGCCACATATTGTGAGTTATTTATTTTTTGATCATCAGGGATGTAGTGTGCTGGATAATTTATTTGCTGGGGTTTAGAAATGAATGAGATTACATCCTAGTACATATTCATGACCTCTTAACCCACTTCAAAAATGAAGCCACTTTATAGACCTACAGTGTCTTGAGTGAGAGGAAGCCAGAACCAACTTGAGGAAGAACCTTACATTATGGTCACAGATATATACCTTGAATCTTCCTTCAAACCTTCTCAGGAGGAAAGAAATTACCAAATCTAATAGGGATTATTATCTCCTGACTTTAAACTGTTTCTGGAAACTAATGATGAAGTGGGGGACTTATGGAGGTCAGGTGATAAATGGAGTCTTGACCCAATTTACCTCCAGTGCAATCTTGACCCATTCTATAGTTATTTCTTTCAACCCCAAACATATATAGGGAACAGAAGAAATAAGAAGTAGCTGTCAAAATTCCCACATTGATTTTCTGATCCATGGACAAAGGACTGTTATTGTAGGAAGGACCCAGTAGAAGCCACTGGAATTGCACCTGCCCAATGCTGACTTGCTAGAAAACAAAACAAACAAAAATATCACACCCCTAAAGGAATTACAAAGATTAGTGCCACCATCAATGACTTGAAATATGCAAGAGTGCTAATTTCTACCACATCCCCATTTAATATGCCTATTTGGAGAGTGTAAAGCCAGATGTGTCAAGGAGAATGACAGTCGATTATCACCCACATAATTAGGTAATGATTCCAATCACAGCTGCATTTCCAGATACGATATCTCCCCTGGAGAAAATTAACACAGATCCTGACACCTGGTATACAGCTATTGAAATAGAAATGCACCTTTTCCCCCCTATCTCTGCGAGCAAAGGAAAACATAAGCGGTTTGCTGTCACATGATAAATACAAGGTCATACCTTTCCTGTCTTGTTTCAGAGCTATGTCACCTCCCCAGCTCTCTGTCATAAAATATTGTTGACTAGGGACATGTGTTGATACTGCACAGACTACAACACTGGTCCATTATATTCCTGGTTGTATGATTATTCCGAAACAAATGCACAGGAAGTATCCAGCATCCTAGATCCTTAGTAAACAACAGGGTGCTAAAGGTTGACAAATAAGCCCCTCAGTATTCACGGATCTGTAAAACTGATGAAATATCTTGGATTCAAGTGGTCTTGGAGCATGTTTTCTTATGCTGTAGAAAGAGAAAAAAATTGTTGCACCTTTCAACAATCACTATCAATAAAGAGACACAATATTTAGTGGATCATGTTTATGGATTTTGAAGGCAATGTATGTCACATTTGGCCATCCTATTCCAATCCACTTCCTGGGTAATTTGAAAGGCTGCTAATTTTGAGTTGAGCCCAGAATGAGAAGGGCCGTGTAATAGATCCAGGTTGCTGTGCAAACTGCCCTGCTAGTTGGGCCTTATGACCCAGAAACCTATTGTTATTGCAAGTGTCTGTGTCAGAGAGATAATTTTCATGGCGCCTTGACAAATCCCAGTGAGAGATTGAGTCCTAAATCAGAGAATTTGGGAGTAAGGCCATGCCCTTTTCTACTGACAAATTATTCTACATTTGAAATGTTGTCTGGTTCATACTGGGATTTCCTTGTGAATATGTTACCTTACATGGCAAGAAAGGTCTTTGCAGATATGATTAAGTTAAGGATCTTGAGATGAAAAAGTTATCGCTAATTATCTAGGTGGGCCCAATATAGTCACAAGGGTCCTAAGCAGAAGACCAGAGTTCCAAGTCAAAAAAAATAGAGAGGGGAAGATTGGAAGGTTCTACACAGCTGCTTTTGAAGATGAAGGATGGCTCCATGAGCCAAAGAATACAGGTGCCCTCTTACAGTTAAAAAAGGCAAGAAAACAGATTATCCCTTAAAGCCTCCAAAAAGAATGCAGTCCTGTCAACACCTTGATTTTGGAATCCTGACATCCAGGACAGTAAGAAAATAAATTTGGATTGTTTAAGCCACTAGGTTTGTGGTAATTTGTTATGGTGGCAATCGGAAACTGACACAATGAAACACAAATTCATTAATTAAGTCCAACTGCTCATTATGTAGTGGTTGTTATTAAATTCACAAAATAAATATCACATACAAAATGCATCCATTCATAAATACTTTCATAAATTAAAAATGGATATGCACAACAGCATTAAATTATATAATATAAATAGTATTTAGGAGATTGGACCTGAGTAGTTCCTGAAAGCTCAAAAAAAAAAAGCTACATGAGCAGATATCACAGATTCCTGCACTAGATCTCCTTTTGCTTTTCTTCTTTCCTATAAGCTCATACCTGTGGCCTCTGCTCAAAATTAATAAAACAGAGAACAACAGGAACTTGATTTGTGAATATATCTGCACGTTCTGCCGCCACCAGTCAGAAATGAATGACTTCTTCCCTAAAGCCCCACTCAGGGGTAGCTCTAAAGACAATGGAGAAGAGAAATTATCCTTAAGGATAGATCTCTGGGTGGTGCACCTGTTTGTTCAATCCATGGAAAGAAAGAAGACCTTCTACACAGAGAGGCTGAATTAGAAATTCATAATCAATAGTTAGTGCTTTGACTAGGTGACCAGTGGTTCAAAAAACAAAAGAAATAAACAAAAAAACTCCAAATATTGGAACGGGGTGCAAAAAGTTTGGGAGAAAGATCTGTAAATGCATGACATGGAGTGCAAAAATATTTATGTTGAACATAAATGCCTACCAAAGAGCATTTCCTGCAAAGAAAGCATGCAGTTATCAGATATATCAGATGGATGACCAGTGCTAGAATTATCAGCTTCTTTTCTCAATCTCTCCATCTTACTCAATGGCCTGATGTATAAAGTTGTAATGGAGGCAAGAAACAGGGATAGGCATGAGTTCACCGTGAACTTCTCATCAAAGCTAATCTGGATGGCACCACTGTTGAGTGTACAATGTGCTTATAGCATGAGCCAATGCCAAATTGATGAGGTATTCCCATTTATCTGAGGAAAATAGCTGATCACTTCATGAAAATTTGATTGCACATTTCATTTTTGAGGGAGCATGGAGAGGGAATTTGACTCTATAGCAATTGTGTTATCTATTTCTATGGTTTTACACACAGTATTTCCTCTGACCACTGGACATGTTTTATAAGAAGTGAAATGTGGCAATAGATTTTCACTCACAGAATCAACTGGTCTTATGTGTTCTATCACCTAGAAAGAGCTAGCATGAAGGAAGTGTGCTGATGTCTAAAGTCAGAATGCCTACATCGTTGAGATATCATTCTACAGGATATGGCAACTGCCATAAACCAGCAACTGATATAAGTTATCTTTTTCATAATCAGAATGCATAGCCCTGGGAACCAAGGGATAGAGGTGACCAATTATATAATCACCCCCTAAAAAGTCATTTGGAGATTTTTTTAAAAAAAATTTCAACCTCACAACTTTAGGCCTGGTTAGCTTAGAGGTCTTTGAACCCAATAAAGAAATGCTTTCACTGAGGAATATAGTCAGAATTCAAATACATGACTGTTGTCTGGCCAGACTGAGTTTCTCTTGTTGTTGAATGAACATGAAGAGAAGGAGAATATGTGCTGGCCAGGGAGAGTGATCACAGGCACTAGAAGAAAATTGCCTTCTGATACACATGGAAGATAGCAGAACCAAGCCTGGAAACCTAAGTATTCACTGGAGGTCCCTATTACTACTTTCTTAGTTAATAATCCTGGTTAATGGAAAACTGAAGTAAACTCAAATAGAAAATAACTCCAAGGTATGAAGGTTAAGCTCACCCAATTGGTTAAATAGTCCATCTAACTGATTGGCTGTTTGAGGAGAAGAGAAATAGTAGAAAGTACTAGCAATATAGGAACTCGATTACAAATTCCGTTCTTCTGATCAGCTGAAGAAGTAAAGATTGTACTATATTAATGATTGATTCTTTCTGCCAGCTTAAACCCACTGCCTTATATGGAGAACATTAATGATGTCTAATATATTAAGTTTCAGGCTGAAGTTGAACTGAGTTGACTTCAGCAAATGCATTGTGGTTGCTGCTGGGACTTTGAGTTCTCCTGTGCTATAAAAATTCAATTCTCACCAGAGTAAAATGTAAGAATGAATGCTGAGAAGTTATGGAGTAGACTGTTTTGGAGATTCTCCCTTTGTGACTCTTGGTTCATTCTCCATTTTCTTCATCTGCTCTCTGCTCTGGGAGGCTGACCTGTCTGGACAGCGTGGGATCCCTTGTTATCTAACTTTGGGTGGTTAGAACACCTGGGAACACTAGGAAGCCTGAGTAAGGTTGTGTTATTTATTCTCTTGGCTGAGACCTGCTGCATCCCTCCAGGAACCCTCCCTTTCTGGAAAGGCAGTTCTCTCCTATAGCTGCTTGCCTTGGAAAGTGACCTTGATGTGTTGCTGTACTTTAAGACCTAGCGGTAATTAGAGCACCCTGGGGTCCTGTATTTTACTTTTGCTTTCCCTATAATTTTGTCATACTTTAGTCCCTTTATTAAACTCTTCTCAAAGTTTGCCAGTTTGACTTAGCTCCCTTTTTTTCCGGCATGCTGACGGATGGATTTCTTTACAACATCCCAGGCACCAAACATACATTAACGTATCTAGATGCAAAGGGGGAAAACTTTAAAATTATACTCTATTTTTCAGTTGATGTAATGTCCACATTTCAAGGGGACAGGCATTTTCTCTCTGCAAGGTAGAAAGACACAAATACTTGGATGAAACTCAATCAACTGATTATCTTGTTACACGTGAATAAAGGACACTTCAACTTGTTCTTAAAAGCTTAAATTTTGTGAAGGGGTTAAAATGCACGTATGTTGGAAATAGGTGTTTAGTATCAAATTAAGAGAGAAACTAGTACAAATAGTTCATAATTTGTTATATTTGAATAATCATTTATTTTTCAAAATGCCATTTTAACTTTTAATATGAGAAGGCCCAGAGATTCACTCATAATGAATGTCCCAAACATTTTTTTTTTTTATTGGAGTATACTTGCTTTACAACTTTGTGTTAGTTTCTGCTGTACAACAAAGTGAACCAGCTATGTGTATACCTATATCCCCTCCCTATTGGACCTCCCTCCCACGCCCCCCCATCCTACCCATCTAGGTCATCACAGAGCACCAAGCTGAGTTCCCTGTGCTGTACAGCAGGTTCCCACTAGCTATCTATTTTCCCAACCATGGCACCCTGGAAACTTGCTATGAACTAGAAAGTAGCCCAGATGTAGACTAACAGTTTATATTTCATGAAATTATCTAATATTGTTTACTATATGATTATTTTCTTTGCTTGCTGTAAATTTGAATTGAGAGAAAGAATAACTTGTAGAGTAATAAGCTGGTTTGAGATGATTTCTTTCTTTTTTAAATTAATTAATTAATTAATTAATTTTTGGCTGCGTTGGGTCTTTGTTGCTGCGCACCGGCTTTCTCTAGTTGTAGCAAGCGGGGGCTACTCTTCATTGCGGTGTGCGGACTTCTCATTGCGATGGCTTCGCTTGTTGCAGAGCACGGGCTCTAGGCATGCAGGCTTCAGTAGTTGTGGCTCGCGGGCTCTAGAGTGCAGGCTCAGTAGTTGTGGCGCGCGAGCTTAGCAGCTCCGCGGCATGTGGGATCTTCCTAGACCAGGGCTCCAACCCGTGTCCCCTGCATTGGCAGGCAGATTCTGAACCACTGAGCCACCAGGGAAGTCCAAGGTGATTTATTTCTGAAGCATGAAAACATTTTAACAAGATTCCCAAAAATGATTTGAGAAAACCTGGGCAGGTGATCAGATGATCCAGTGTAGTTAGTAGTTTCTTCTACTGTGCAGGTGGGAGATAATTCAGATGACTATATTAAGACTGCATTGTGATGTCCAATTAGGACAAGAGACAGAAGTATCAGCCAATGACAACAATTTAAAAATGAGCTTTAAGGTTTGCACAGGCATTGGAAAGGAGCATCTAGGAACTATGAAGAGAGTTTCCGGGAAGGCTTGCAGAAATTCACACTGATGCTGAGTTTTGGAGGAAGATTAAGAGTTAAGTTTAATTTAAAAAAAAAGAGGACAGGAAAAGATCATCTATTTTTGAAACAATACTATATACTTAGATGCAGAAGTGTTAAATTGTCCAACATTCAGAGAAGATAATTAATTCTCTAATATGACTAGAGATGAGTCAGCATGTGGAGTAAAGGTGGGCTTAGAAAGGGAAAGTTAAACAGAGATGTGTTTGTGGAGGAATTGCATGTTTAAGACAAGGAGTGTGAAAATCATATTGAAATCATGGGGGAGGGCACATCATAATTTTAATAATAGGACTGACATAATTAATGTAGAATTGTAACAAGTTTCCTTACAGCAATTTCAGATGTATATGAAGGGGCCAAGCTGGAAAGTGGAGGATAAATTAGAAAACTGTTACAAAAATGAAGAAAGAATGCAGAGGCAAGGATGAATTCAAGCGTAGAATATAAATGAACTGAACTCAGTAGCAAATTGGTTTAGGAGATCATGAGAGTGGGTAACTGAAAGCGATGCTCTGGTTTCTGGCTTGTGGGATGAGTCTGTAAGATAGGAAACACTCTGAAGGAATAGATTCTGTAGAAAAGAATAATTTGTCTTATTAGGCTTAAATTTGTCAATTTCCCGTGGGAGACGTTTAATGTTATATACTGGTGTACAATCATTAAGAAAAAAAGATGTTGAAAGAAAGTGGAAATGTGGAAGTTTGGGGATAGGAAGGTGCTGACGTCAGTTCTACTGTTCAGTGAATCCACATCAAGGAATGAGGTTATCCCCCCGACGCCCATCTCCCTCAGCATGTTGCTGCCTATCCGCATCTATGACTGATGCCTATGTGAGGGTTAGGCAGCTTCAGGCTCTTTGCCCTTAATAAGATTAGGAGAAAAGAGGCAGGGTGGCACTGGCTACATTTGTTCCTCTACTCAGGTGCCTCTGCCTGTCATCTGGATCATGACGTTTGAAGGAGTGGTAATTGACAAAATGTGGTCGCTTTAAAAGGGAAAAGAAGCTTAAGCATAGGTTTGGGGTTAGTTGGTCAATAGTAACTGCCATCAAAAAATCAGGTTGTTATAAATGGGATAGTTGAGACTTCCCTGGTGGCACAGTGGTTAAGAATCCACCTGCCAATGCAGGGGACACGGGTCCAAGCCCTGGTCCTGGAAGACCCCACATGCCGCGTAGCAACTAAGCTCGTGCACCACAACTACTGAGTCTGCACTCTAGAGCCCGCAAGCCATAACTACTGAAGCCTGTGCGCCTAGAGCCCGTGTTTTGCAACAAGAGAAGCCACCGCAATGAAAAGCCCGTGCACCTCAACAAGGAGTAGCCTTCGCTCGCCGCAACTAGAAAAAGCTCACATGCAGCAACGAAGACCCAACGCAGCCAAAAATAAATTTTTAAAAAGTCAATTAAAAAAATGGGATAGTAAACAAATCTAAATACATCAATAATTTTTATTAATGTAAATAGGGTAAGCATATCCACCAAATGTCACCCTGCTTCAGTTATTTAAAAAAAAATCTAGCAATAGCTGGAATACAAATCTAAAATATGATAGATAACCCTGAAAGCCTGAAAGTAGGGCAATGAAAAATGATATAAAAAAAATACAAATCTCACATAGAGACACTAAATATAAGATAACTATGTTTTAATATGGTCTATTTGTAGAAATTAAAGAAATTTAATAATTAATAAGATGGATTTCATAATTATTTTAATAATTAAATATTCATTTACTTTTTAAATATTTGGAGTTTAATAACAATTATTGTCAATTAGTTATTAATGATATTACCACAGAATTACTGAACTAAAAGGAACAATTGCTGTAGGAAATTATAGCAATTATATCTTTGTATGAATATTGCAAACTAGCTTCTGAAATACACAAAGCAAATATATATATATGTATACAAAAGAAGTTATAAATGTTATGAAGTTGGGAAACCACCATCACATTGAAACATTTGCAAACAAATTTTTCAGAGACAGACATATCAAGCACATATATTTTAGTAAGTGTATATAGCAATTGAATAACTCAATTAACAGCTTAAAACTAGTGTTTCCTTTTGAGGTCACATGTAATACTCATAAAACATTTACTGCAAAATTGATCATGAAGAAATTATTTAAAAATCCATAAGGATAAATACCACAGAGAGAACAATCCTTGATTACAGTGCAATGTAATTTAAAATCAGTAATTTAAAAAAAATGTATGTTAGAAAACCAAAAATAATTAATTGGTTTAAGAAAGCATTACAACCATCAATATGTCTGAGAAAATACAGACTTACATACACAAATTCATAATGATGTTAAATAAATAATACTACAATTTTAAAAACACTGTTGAGCTCAAGAATGAAAAATAACGAATAAATGAACAAATTTCTTATATTTCAGACTCAAAGAACGACCAACATGTAAGTAGAGAAACTTGTGATTTAGAGTCACAGAAACTAGGGTGTTTGTTGCTACAAATATTTCCCTTAATATCTAGGGATTAAGTACTTAACGTCCATGCAGGACCATCTGAATGGAGAAGTGGAGCAGGGACCTCTTAACCCAATTGTTATAATAAGAGTAGAGTAGGGACCACTAACTGAATGAGAAAATAAAAAAACTGTGCTAAGAGAGGTGGCATAGAAACTTTATCTCTAGGACTCTGTTAGAAGGAAATATATTCTATGAAAAGTAGAAGCTGCATGACTTTTGTAGGAATTCACTAGTTTTCCTGTAAGTTGAAGAATTTCTTTAAGGCTTCATTCCATCTTGTTGAAAACTCTGGAATTACCAGCAGAGGTGTGTCTAAAAATGTTCTGTATTAATATACACTGATTGGATTAAGGATCTAAACAAAAAAGGACACATTTTTTAAAATATAGAAGAAAATGCAAGAATATCATGATGATTTCAGTTTATGGTAGCTTATTTGAAAAAGCGCCAAATACACATTCCACATTTGAAAATATCAGAATATTTAACTACATTCAAATAATAATTTAAAAGCCTACATTAAACAACAAGGTCAAAGACAGGGCTACCCCATAAAATTGATGATATTTTAAGTTTATGTTTGCAAGAAAAGATTAGTATTTATAATGTGTAAAAACTACGAATCAAAAACAAAGTGAAAGGCTGTTAAAAGAATAAAAAGATACAGACTTGGAGATAATATTTGGAAATTGCATATCTAATAAAGTACCTTGGTATAAAAACTAGTATCAAATCTCAATTAGAAGAAACAAAATTAAACATGGGCACAATATTGAATTGAAACCTCAGCAAAGATGATAAAAAAGATGGCAAATATGCACATAAAAAGATGCTAAACTGCATTAGTCATTGGGAAAATGCAAGTTATTATCCCCAATGAGATATCACTACTGTCTTTTGAAAGTCTAAAGTTAAAAAGGCCGATTATACCAGTGTTGGTGAGGATGAGGAACAACTGGAAGTCTCATACCCTGCTGGTGGGATTGTAAGCGGGTACAACCAATACAGAAAACAGTTTGGCCGTTTCTTGTAAGGTTAAACATACACCTACCACGTGACTTAACTATTCCACTTCTAGGTATTTACCCAAGAGTAATAACAGCATATGTCCCCACAAATGTTTATAGCGATTTAATTTGGGGGATGTAATAACCAAAAAATAGGAAACAAAAACAAATAGCAGTCAGTAGGCGAATGAATAAGCATATTGATTTACATATTATCATGGCAGGCAGAGATGTGGATAACATGTAATTGTATTGAACATAAACAGACTTGTGGTCGAGAGTTTTTCATATACAATATTTTCATAATTGTTTCCTTTCTTAGTCCAGGAAGTGAAACACAGAATAGGTAGATTGGCCCTATGTAACAGTTCATAGATAAGCATTCATTAATCATGCAAATTCCCCTGTTTCTGTCTCTACAAATGAGTTATGTAACATCTTCTTCACACCAAAACACATTATTCCATTTTGGGAGACCATAAGAGTGGGAGAGACAATTAGGCATATTATACACTCACTGAAACTTATCTTAGTTAACAGTAGGACGCTAAAATAATGGGAAACAGGCTGAGAAAATACTCCTTAGTATCGCCAGGAGGGAGAGAAATCCTGTAGAAGATTAAATTGCTTAATTTTTTTTATAATAAAGAATCTATTAATCAAATGAAGCAGTGTTGTAACTTTACCCACACATCAAGTCCGATCAGATAATTCAAAAATGGAAAATAAGCAAAATGCCAACTAAAACACAAATGGATAAATAATTTTTATATATCCATGTAATTGATATTATTATATTGATATCAGTATATTAGTTGATTATTGCATTAATTGGTAGTATGTTATATTGATTGATACGAGTATATTAGTTCACACAGCACCATGAACTTCAAAAAAGGTATGTTGAGTGAAGGAAGCCAAACATACAGGGTGTATGATTCCATTTAATTATTTTCACAAAGTGGTATAACTAACTGATGTTTATAGAAATCAGAAGGGCGGTTATACAGAGGCAGGGGATGTAGCCTATAGGGTGCATGAAGGAACCTAATGGGATGCAGGAAATGTTCTATACCTTCATCTGGATGAGGGTTACTGGGTACAGAATTATTGGAATGTACAAATAAGATTATTTTATTAGCTTTACTACATGTAAGCAATCTTTCAAAAGAAAGATAGAAACTTTACCTATCTATTTATTTATTTATTGTAGTATAGCTGATGTATAATATTATACAAATTAGAAGTGTACAGTATAGTGATTCACAATTTTTAAAGGTGATATTTCATTTATAGTTGTTATAAAATAATGCTTTTATTCCCCACGTTGTACAATATATCCTTGTAGCTTGTTTTATACATAGTAGTTTATACTTCTTAATCCCCTACCATTTTATTGCCACTCCCCCTCCCCTCTTCCCACTGGTAACCACTAGTTTGTTCTCTATATCTGAGTCTGCTTCTTTTCTGTTATATTCACTAGTTTGTTGTATTATTTAGATTCCACACATAAGTGATATCATATAGTATTTGTCTTTTCCTGTCTAACTTATTTCACTTAACATAATGCCTTCCAAATCCACCCATGTTGCTGCAAATGGCAAAATTTCATTTTTTTTTATGGCTGAGTTATATTCCATTATATATATACCACATCTTCTTTATCCATTTGTCTGTTGAGGGACACCTTGGTTGATTCCATATCTTGACAATTGTAAATAATGTTGCTATGAACATTGGGATGCCTGTATCTTTTTGAATTAGTTTTGTTTTGTTTTGTTTTGTTTTTTTGGATATATTCCCTGGAGTGGAATTGCTGGGTCATATGGTAGTTTTATTTTTAGTCTTTTGAGAAATCTCCATACTGTTTCCACAGTGGCTACACCAATTTACATTCCCACCAAAAGTGTAGAAAGGTTCCCTTTTCTCCACATACTCCCCAGCATTTGTTATTTTTGTTCTTTTTGATGATTGGTGTGACGTGACATCTCATTGTGGTTTTTATTTGCATCTCCCTGATGATTGGTCAATGTTGAGCATCTTTTCATGTGCCTGTTGGCCATCTGCATTTCCTCTTTGGAAAAGTGTCTATTCAGTCCTTCTACCTATTTTTTAATCAGGTTGTCTTTATTTTTTGTGATGTATGAGCGTTTATATATTTTTGATATTAACCCCCATCAGTCATATCATTTGCAAATATTTTGTCGCATTCAGTAGGTTGTCTTTTTGTTTTGTCTATAGTTTGCTTTGTGGTGCAAAACTTTTAAGTTTAATTAGGTCCCATTTGTTTAGTTTAGTTTGTTTTTTTCTGTAAATTATTTTTGTCTTTTTTTTTTTAATGCATCTTTACTGGAGTACAATCGCTTCACAATGACGTGTTAGTTTCTGTTGTACAACAAAGTGAATCAGCCATATGCATACATATATCCCCATATTGCTTTATTTCCTTTGTTTTAGGAATATAGTATGGTTATGGGTTGGAGGTTTGAATGTCATAAAAATATCAATGCTCCATGAACATTATTCTAAATATGTGGGGACATTTTTAATAGCATTATTTATCAGTAATGTGTCTGTAGTGTCTAGTTTATTTTATTCTTGGCATAATCTCCAGGAAAGCCACTAGTTAGATATGCCAGCATTCAATGATTTCTCTTGAATATGATGTTATGGAGACCTAAGATTAGGTGTGAAGAGATGATATTTGCCTATAAACATTCTGGAAGCACATTTTGTTACATGAAATGATCTATGGGTTCAATTAAATCCCAAAAAATGTTCCAGTAGGTGTTTTGGTAGGATTTTATAGGATGATTTGAAAGGTGTATGGGAAATAAATGGACTGAAAATAAATATGCAACTATATACTTAGGGCCATAGCCAAAACACTCTTGAAGAAGAAAAACTAAGTTGGGGATTTATACTACCATACAGTGACAATTATCATTAAGTATTGATACTTAAAACAATGTGATAAAAATGTAAACTTAGATGAAATCGACCAATGAACCTAAAGAGATAGCAGAAATAACTGAAAGCAAAATGGTTACCAAATTTAGGATAAAAGTCCTCTGAAAAACCATGGGGGGAAAGTTTTTTTCCCCTTTTGTAAAAGGTGGTGGATGAATTTGACACCTTTATTAATGAAAAAAATCAAGAAATTATGACGTTTATGTTGTTCTTTAAAAGCAGTGATAATTAATCAATTTCTGATGGATCAAATACCTAGAATATCTTCATGAACTTAGATTATCAAAATTACATTAAGAAAAGGAATTACTTTAAAGGAGAATATTGATAAATTGAACTTCATTAACATTAAGAATGTTCATTAAAATATACCTTTAGGAGAATGAAGAGGCAAGTCATAACAAGGGAGAAGATACTTTCAATACAGATATTTGAAAAAGGTTTTTATCCATAACATATAAATCAACTCCTATAAATAGATACAAACAATTAAAAATGGCAAAAAGATTTAAACATACACTTTACAAAGATAATTAATTATAAATCCTAAAATCATTTGTTTTAATTTTAACTCTGCTTTCTTTGAGAAATGTTCTCAAAGGTTGAATCATTTCATCACCAAAATGAAGAGCAAGCACTGTGTTTAATCTTTTTGGTTTGAGCCTTTCCCTAGGCCATATTCAGCTCTTACCATGTAGCTTTAAAATCAATAGGAACACTAGAGGTATTTATTGAACTAATGCGAAAAATCAAGTCTGGTGTGGGTACTAATCTATTTTAACTACTCCAATTTATATTTGATTTTATTTTCTCTTTATACTTGGAATATCAGTGTTATATATACATAGTCCCACTAAACTTTAGAATTTATGAAATTCAGTGCAACAGTTGACAGTTGATCTCCTTCATGACCTCTTTTGAATATCTCTTGGTATATTTCAGGATACCTTGACTTATATAAATATAGATAACAGCCTATATATTTAACTCAAAGACAGGTGGAGCACAAAGGCTTGACTCTAAACTTATATTTCCACTTTGGAAAAAGGCAATTACTCTAAGAAAGTACATCTTACTGAAAGAACTGGGAAAAAATTTAAAATTTAATAGTTGGTGAATACAGAAGTTAATTATAATAATAGGCAGATTAATATGAGTGGCTTAGAAATTAGTGATTTTTCATACCAAATAAATTCAACATGGAAAGAATGTATTTTTCCATGTTAATTATCACAAGACTCCAAAGTAGTAGTTTCTTTTTTTAGTATGATGCTAGCTTTCTTTCATTCTTTCTGATTTTTAGTTTGTGTTGTTAATAGCTTTCTAAAATGTTCCATGTCAAATAAAGCTGTCGGCATAGTTTGAGGAGACAGATGAAATGTTTATTCTTTTTTTTTAACAAATTTTTATTGGAGTATAGTTGATTTACAATGTCGCATTAATTTCAGGTGTAAAGCAAAGTCAATCAGTTATACATATTGTATATCCACTCTTTTTTAGATTCTTCTCCCATGTAGGCCATTACAGAGTATTGAGTAGAGTTTCCTGTGCTATACAGTAGGTCCTTATTAGTTATCTATTTTATATATAGTAGTGTGTATATGTCAATCCCAATGTCCCAATTTATCCCTCCCCTGTCCTTACCCCCAGTAACCATAAGTTTGTTTTCTACATCTGTAATTCTATTTCTGTTTGGTAAGTAAGTTCATTTGTACCCTTTTATTAGATTCTACATATAAGTGATATCATATGATATTTGTCTTTCTCTGTCTGACTTACTTCACTCAGTTTGACAATCTCTAGGTCCATCCATGTTGCTGCAAATGGCATTATTTCATTCTTTTTTAGGGCTGGGTAATATTCCATTGTATATATGTACCATATCTTGCAACGTTTTTCTATTATCATCTTTTTTTCTTTTGTTGCCTTTAATGTTACTCCCTGAATATCTAGTTTTATAATGAAATTTTATCTAAAAATTAATATAGCAGACATTCAGATAGGAACTTAAAATTTTGAAGAGTTTAGGAGATAACCAAACAAGAGTGCTTGACTAGGACCAGTCACTTTTGAGGAGGAAATAGAGGGAATTTATAATGAGAGAAATAGATGGGGCCATCATTCTCCTGCTACCCTGTAAATTCAGAATAACTTAAATTCTCCACACCTAGTCTACTCTTAAATAAAATGAGTGATTTATTTTTCATTCATCATCATATGTCTGAATTCAGGTGTTTCCTCTTCTTTTTTCATTTCTCCTATATTGCTGCCTTCTGATTTCTATTCCATTGCTACCTAGTATATAGCTCAGTGCTGTTTATACATGATTAATTTGATAGAAAAAAATGTGACACTGTGATCTACTGTAATTGTATGTTGTGGATGAAGCTAATAATGATTTCCTTTTTTTATTGGAGTAATATGAGTAAAGTGAACTTATCTTAACACTGAAATTTTTATTTTGCATACATCGATGTAACTAAAAATTAGGGGAAGAAAAGATAAAAAAAATAATTCCAGGACCACAGACGGTTGCCTGTTGCCATATCCCAGTTAATGCTCATACCAAGTTAACCAGTGTGCTGGCTTCTATCAAAATCGCTTAATTTTGCCTGTCTTTGAACTCATATTAATTGAATCAAAGAGTGTGTAATCTGTACATTGCAATTTAACTTCACAAACTTCTGTGAAATCCATCCATGTATTCTACGTAACTCTAATTTTGTTTTAATTTACTATGTAGTATTCTATCCTTGAAATATATCACACTATATTAAAATATTGTCTTTTTAAAATTAATAGCCACAGTCTTTATGCCATTTTAGGTTTACAAAAACTGAGGAGATGGTACAGAGAGTGCCCACATACTCCCTCTCCCCTTCGCCTTCAAACTTTCCCCTGTTGTTAATACCTTGCATAAGTATGGTATATTTGCTGCAATTAATGAACAAATATTGATATGCTATTATTGACTAAAATCCATAGTTTATATTAGGGTTCACTCTTTTGTTGTATATTCTACAGGTTTTGACAAAATATCATGTATTGACTATTACATTATCATACAGAAGAGATTTATTGTCCTAAAAGCCCTCTGTGCTCCATCTATTCATCCTTTCCTTCCTCTCTCCAGATTCTTGGCAGCTACTCATCTTTTTATTCTCTCTTGTGTTGCCTTTCCAGAATGTTATATAGTTGGAATAATACAATATATAGCCATTTCAAACTGGTTTTTTCACTTTGCAGTGGCCATTTAAGGTTGCTCCATGTCTTTTTGTGGCTTAATAGTTCATTTCTTTCTATCGCTGAATAATATTCCATTGTATAAATATATCACAGTTTACCCATTCATCCCTTGAAAGACATATTGGTCATGTCCATTCTTGGGGAAATTATGAATAAATCTGCTATAAATATTCATGTGGAAGTTTTTGTGTAGATATGAGTTTTCAACTTACCTAGGTAAGTAACTAGCATGGAATTGTTGGATCATATGATAAGACCATGTATAGCTTGTAAGAACTAAACTGTCTTCCGGAGTGAGTGTACCATTTTGAATTTCTACCAGAAATGAATGAGAATTCCTGCTGCTCTATAAACTCAACACATGTGATGTTGTCAGTTCTTTTGAATTTTAGCCATTGTAACAGACATGTAGTGGTATCTCACTGTTGTGTAATTTGCAATCCCCTCGTGGCATATGATGCTGAGCATATTTTCATATACTTATTCTCCATCTGCATATCTTCTGGATGAGGTGTCTGATCGGATCTTCTTCCAACTTCATGAAGTAGGGGATTTATTTTCCTTATTTAATTTTGAGTTCCGTATGTATTTTGGATGCAAGTCCTGAATAAGATGTATGTTTTGTAATTTTTTTTTTCCTAGTCTGTGGCTACTCTTTTTAATCTGTTAATATTGTCTTTAACAGAGAAGAACTTATTAAAAGTGAAATCCAACTTATCCTTTTTTTGTGTGTGTGTGGATTGTGTTTTTGATGTTGTATTTAAAAACTCATCACCTGGGCTTCCCTGGTGGCGCAGTGGTTAGGAATCTGCCTGCCAATGCAGGGGACACGGGTTCGAGCCCTGGTCTGGGAAGATCCCACATGCCGCGGAGCAGCTGGGCCCGTGAGCCACAATTACTGAGCCTGCGCGTCTGGAGCCTGTGCTCCGCAACGGGAGAGGCAGCGATGGTGAGAGGCCCGCGCACCGCGATGAAGAGTGGCCCCTGCTTGCCGCAACTGGGGAGAGCCCTCGCACAGAAACGAAGACCCAATACAGCCATGAATTAATTAATTAATTAATTAATTAATTAAAAAAAAAAAACAACTCATCACCAATTTTTTAAGCCAATTTTTAAAATGTTTTAAGTATATTTTTCAATGCTTTACTTTGCACTTTGTGTTATCTTACAAACATACTTCTTGGTAAGATACAAAGAGGGTCTTTTTCCTCTCATTTTTTTTAACCATTTTTGTCTCATATTTGGAATTTGAATTAGTGCACTATTGCAGTCCACCCTATTGATCACAATGATTTATAATCACCCCCAAATGAAAAATATATTCTCTTCTTCCCCAAACCACAAAATTTTCATCCAGTTATGAAATCTAATGAAATGCTAAGAATGCTGTTATTTCGATCATGTCTAATTCTGGTTGTCTTTGTTTTAGAAAACTGTGACATAAAAAGATCATTTCTGTGTCCTGATATCCAACAAACAATGGTCAAATGGGAAAGAGTAAACTGCAAGCAGCACCTCCATTCAAAAAGGGAAAGACCATAAAACACATAGTCACCATTAGGACTGGTGACTTAAGCAGTCACTTGTATCCAGTAATGTCTCCAAACTAGAAGTAGGAAATGCTCTGCTTCCTGGGAGTGGCTTCATAGTACATCTTTCCCCATCATACTTCCATTCAGTTTCTGAGACACCTTTGCATTTTCATTATACTATTTTGTCAGTATTGAAGAGAGCTTTGAAAAATATATACCATTTGGCATCTGAGAAGTTTTCTTAATCTATTTCTTGCTGGTAAATAGAAAGATGTCTTTTTGCGTTTCATAGAGATCTATTTTCTTTTAACCAGGATCAGTGCCATTTTTTCCTCTAAAGTTCTCTTTCTCCGGAACATTGTGACTTTTTCTCTCTATTCATTTATTTTCTGTATTTCAAAGCCACACCCATGATTATTTTACAGACATGTCTCTGTCTTAAAATGTAATTACAGGTAGATTGGACCCATCAGACTTCTCTCATACCACATCCTTAAGCTTTCTAGAAACATTTTATTTAAGAAACCATCTACTAGAGAGCATCTTAATGATTTCAGAAACTATAATAAAGGGAGTTTCAGATACACTTTGCTGCATAAAAATAACAGTCTCACTGACATAGAACTAAGGCATTTGTTTTTTGCCCATCCCTCTGCTTGGCTGAGGTTCAACTGATGAATGCTGGGCTTCATTGCTCTTGGCTTCCAAAATGCAGGTTTGCTTTAGGTCTGGTTCATGTATCACTCATTTTTCTTGAAACAGCAGACTGAGGCATATTTGCCATAACAGAAATCAAAAGTTTTCAGAGAAGTTGAAGCTTTTGCTTTTTTTAAAAAAACTAGACTTGAAACTTTTACATTTCATTTCTGTCTCACTCTATTGGCTGAAGAAAATCCACATGGCCAAGCTGCTCATTCCTGGAGCAAGTAATGTCCTCTATCTGTATTAGACTGAACTGAAGACACATGATAAGAAGTAGACACAAGAAAAAGTAAATAATAGTGAGCAATATGAAATATACCATGGAGCAGTTTGTCCATTTTCACTTAATACAGACATGGGCCCTGCCCCTGTTTACCCACATCCCACCAGTAACCATGTTCTCACATATTTTAATACAACATATTTAATCTACTAACACATAATTATCAACATTATTTTATAAAGTTGTTATTTAAATACATTCACATATCTTTCCTATGCTTTTCATTCTCTACTCTTCCTTCATTTTCTGGGATATTTTTGGTTTGAGGTTTGCTTTTTATGACTAAATATTATTCCTCTAAATTAAATTCTCATACATATATCAGAATTACTACTATTTTAATAAATTTTGTTGAAAAAATCTGCATACCTGGGTAGCCTGTGGGAAGTGAGGTTGAAATCATTATTATTATTATTATCTTTGACTTCTATAAATCAGTTATTAAAATAGGTGAATGATATTTGAATAACTGTTTGACTCTATGGAAATGAGGGGACAGTTTAAGTCATATATATCCTATTGGTAGAATATATGAACTTTTAAAAGGCAAAATCAAGTAAATTTGTAGGATAATTTTTATAAATCATTTAAAATATAATTATATATCTATTTCATATATTAGAATAATTATCTTTAACTTTATTTCAAGCATGACAGGTGTTTCCACACTGCAACCCCTTTCTGTCTCATCTCAGGATACCACAGAAAGCCTCTCTTTCTTTTTAACAGAAAGAGTTTAACTAACAGATAAATTATTGTAAACCTGTTCCAGTTTTGTTCATTAAAGACCTTCATGCATAAAGGGGATTTTATTTGAAACAAAAGGAAATTTGATTCATGCAATCACTGGTGAAATCTTTTGGGGTGCTCAAAATGCAGAAGCAGGCAAGTTGTTACATCATGATCTGGTCAAGGAGATTAATGGAAGTCTCTGAAGCACAGAAATTGGTGAATTTAGACTCAGGAAACCCTGCATATAATTGGCTGAGACTTTGACTGCAACAATACATAGGAACAGTAATAGAATTACAGCTTCTAATGAGTAAGTTGAACCTGAGATGTGGTTATTGGCTTGGCGTATTCCACTCCCGCAGCTATGAGCCCTTGTCCTCTTCACACATGGTCCTAGAATTCGAGAGGTAAAATGGCCTTGCATTGCAGGCATAAATCCCTGTATATACCTAGGGCCTTTTCTACAAAAGCTATTGTATCATTTAGCATTTTATTTCATCTGCGTGTATCAGATACCCCTTAGTGGTTTAACCAAGTACAAGGATTTTTCTCACTCTGTTCAATGGTTTGTGACCCATGGCTGCTCAAAAGCAAACTTCTTTCTGCTCTGCTCTTCTTAGTATATAATTTTTATCTTCATAATTTTAAGGGGGTTTGTCCTCCTTTGCTTTTAATTTCCTAATTCCATCAAGAAAAAGAGAGAAGGGAAAGGACAAAAGACATGCACAAACTGATTCTGTCCCTTTTTATAATAAAATGAAAAGTTTTATGAAAGATGAAATGTGGACATGTGGACACGTGGGAGAAGGGGAGGGTGGGATGAATTGGGAGATTAGGTATGACATAAATGCACTACCATGTGCAAAGTAGATAGCTAGTGGGAACCTGCTATATATCACAGGGAGCTCAGCTCGGTGCTCTGTGATGGCCTAGGTGGGCAGGATGGTGGGGGGAGAGGGAGGTCCCAGAGGGAGGGGATATATGTATACATATAGCTGATTCACTTCGTTGTACAGCAGAAACTAATACAACATTGTAAAGCAATTATACTCCAATTTTAAAAAAAAGCATTATGCATTTTTCTTATGTATCATAGGGCAGAAGTACAGAGATGGCTAGATGAAGCTACAAGGAAATCAAGTTTATAAAGTTAAATGCACTGATTTTCTCATTAACCAAATCATTGTTCACTTAATGAACTAGACCAAAAAAAAAAACAAAAAGTGAATCAGTAACTAACTCTATCTGTAACCCTCTCAATATAAAAACTGTTACCTGCTATTTGTATCTTAAAATTACTTGCCTGAGAGACCCAGGTCCTAGCAACATGTACTCCAATAATTCAGAGATATTTACCACCATGGAAACCCATGCACAAAACCACACAAAATCTTTTATGATATGGTTTGGCTCTGAGTTATAAGGACCTAAAATACAGCGGTTAAATATGGTGCAGATCTACCTCTTTTTCAGTTACTATATCCTGGATCGATATGGCAGTGTGGCACCACAAAAAATCTCAGGTATCCAACTTCTTCCATGTTTCCACTTCACCATTACTAGCTATCACCTTCATCTTAGTACTCCAAAACAGAGCTCATTCCCTCAGTAAAATAGTACAGCTTTCTCTTTCAGAAGGCTCCTGCAAGCCACTGAACAGTTCTCCTGTTTATCTTCAGTTTTCTGAGGTTTAGTCACTTGGTATACTCACCATGAAGGGAGTCTGAATTATTGGAAATCAGCTAATGAATGAACATTGAGGGTTTGAGGAAAACTAGTAGTCTCTGCAACAACAGTCTTTTAATACAAAAGTCATCATTCCCACCCAGCTCCTGGAATGCCTAGCAACAAGTTAACCTCCAAGATGTTCGGATCTATGCCAGTGCTATACAATGAAATTGTCTGTGATGATGGAAATGTACTTCTGAACAATCCAGTATGGTAGCCACCAGCCACATCTGGCTATTAAGCACATGGAATGTGTTTAGATTGACCAAGTAATTTAGTTTCCTTTTTAAATTAATTTTAGTTAAATTAAATTTAAATTTAAAAAGCCACATGTAAATAGCGGCTACCATACTGGACTATGCAGGTCTAGATTTTCCAAATAAGGAAATTAAAGGATTAAGTTCCTCAAATGTGAGTTATGCTTTTGCAATAAAGGTAAATCTTCAAACCGCTTTCACTAGAACAAAGAAAATAATGTGAAGATCCATCAAGATATTTTTAACTCAATAATTTGCTCTTTACATTTTTATTTTGTCATTGGGTTATACTTTCATGTGATAGAAAACTAAGAAATCATTGCTTCTATTGGCAGTTGACTCAGTAAATTTTAGATAAGAACAAACAGAAAATGACAAAAAACTTTTTTTTGTTTGTTTTTTTGTAGCTCTGTTCATGTGTATTTTGAGGCAGAACTTTAACCCAGGTTTTCAGAGAGTAAGAACATTTCCACAAACACCCTCTCCACTATAAGATCCTTATATAAATCTGCTGCAAAAGTGACCTGCAAAGCTATAACTTACTGAAATGAGCCCTCAGAGTCTTGCTCAGGATCTGGAGCCCACAACGAAGGATTATTGATGTTTTCAGCAAAGAAGCTGTCAATTAGATGTACAGTTGGCCATAACAGCTCCAGGGTATAAGCCTGAACTCTTCTGTGAATTTACTGGATCTACTTTGCAGCCACAGGGCCTAGCACACAACTCTCCATTTGCTTCAGGAGATCCAGATGTTCACCTTATTTGGATGTGTGCCAGAAATTGGATTGTAAATTTGATGCATTCTGGCCTTATAGCATTATCGGGTTTTAGCCTAATTGCTTATTTTTAAAAGTATGTTAATTTTTTTCTGACTATAAAGTGATACATGTTGAACGTGGCTAATTTAGAATGTATGAAAAATATGAACAAAATTATTGTTACTTGTAATTCTACAACATAGTGATAAGGACTGTTATCATGTATCCTCTAAGTTGAGAAAAACTGCTATTTTCATTAACTTTGCTTTGCTATGGAACATTTTAAAAGTATTTTCTTCCCTCTGTCTCTTGCTTGCTCATTTATCATTCACACTTCTCAGTGCACTGCCACCTGGCTCCCTTTCTGTCAATCCATTGTGACTTTTGCTGCCAAGGTCACCAATGTTTTTTTTTTTTTAATTATTTAATTAATTAATTAATTATTTATTTATTTTATTTTTGGCTGTGTTGGGTCTTCGTTTCTGTGCGAGGGCTTTCTCTAGTTGCGGCAAGTGGGGGCCACTCTTCATCGCGGTGCGCGGGCCTCTCACTATCGCGGCCTCTCCCGTTGCGGAGCACAGGCTCCAGACGCGCAGGCTCAGTAGTTGTGGCTCACGGGCCTAGTTGCTCCGCGGCATGTGGGATCTTCCCAGACCAGGGCTCGAACCCGTGTCCCCTGCATTGGCAGGCAGATTCTCAACCACTGCGCCACCAGGGAAGCCCCTCACCAATGTTTTTTTGTCACTAATTTGAACGGACGCAATTCAGTCTTTATCTTACTTGAATTCTCTGCAATAGCTTAGAATCCTGCCCAATCACTTAGGGAAGTTTGTAAAAGCTGCTGAGTCAGACTGCTTCCAAATTACTGCTTAAACTTCTGAGACTCAATCCAGTCAACTTTTTGTGCCAAAAAAGAATAAAGACTAAGTCTATTTTGCTGCACATGCTAGTTTACCTCAAAAAATCCCCAAGGGGCAAGTATATCTGCTCAAGGCTTATAAAGTAGTCATCGTTGGCATTGCTTTTTGCCCATTTCTCCCCCATGGTTATCTTATCTCCCAGAACATGCCTTCCTGGGGGAAAAAAAAAATGTGGTTAATCGCACCCAATACAAAAACAGACATATAACTCAGATCCCTCTTCTTGAATTCCAGTCTTCCACAATAGTGGTCATTACAGAGTTGAGCATAAGTCTCTGCAGTGTCAGAGACATTTGGGGGCACTGAATGTGGATGTGACAAATTTTAAGGACCTGAAGCGCAGAGAAGCTGATTTTTGCACGTTGGAAGGAACTTGATGGAAATTGAAGCAAACACAAAAGCGAGAAAAGCAGAAAGGAGAAAGCAAAAGATACCTGATAAAGTAGTTTGAGCCCGGGAATCTAGCTAGCTCTTGGTATTTTCATTTATGAGTCAGTGAACTACTTTTCCAGCTTTTTCCTTTTTCTCTCTTTCTTTCTTTCTTTCTTTCATTTTCTTTATCTCTGCTTCCTCCCTTCCTCCCTCCCCCCTTCCTTCCTTCCTTCCGTCTTCCTGTCATTCTTCATGTATGTATGTATGTATGTGTGTGTGTGTGTATGTATGTATGTATCTATCTATCTATCAAATCATCATGGTAAAGCAACAGAGCTTGGACTGATAGCTCCTGAACATTGCTCCTGAAAACTTTGCATAACTTCATATGCACCAACTCTCATCTCTCTCCTCTTGCCATATTTCCCCTATTCCATCTGGAAATCCTGAGCCATAATGACAAAAATCATATTTATTTTATATTTCCTTATTAATTTCTCTGCCTTCTCTTCGCTTTTCTGAAAACTGACTATTAATTTGAGGACCTACAGCTGCCCCAAGCTGCTAACTTTGGCTAACATTGGAACCACCAGGATGGCTTGTTAAAACACAGATTGCTGGCCTCCCCACAAAGTTTCTATTTATTCTAGTAAGAGGCCCAAGAATTGGCATTTCTAAAAAAAATTGATGCCCCTGATCTGTGATCACAGTTTTATCTGTTATCGTGATAGAGTGATGACTTCCTAGTTCCTTATTTGTCAGACCAGAAACTAGAAGTTTCTGTCAGTCAGACTTTATCAACTTATGTGAAGGTTAACCAGTAACCTTCTTTTCACTGAAGGTATGCTGAAGAAATTACCACAAATATGGAAGAT
The DNA here is from genome assembly GCF_965194805.1 of Balaenoptera borealis. Classification (NCBI taxonomy): domain Eukaryota; kingdom Metazoa; phylum Chordata; class Mammalia; order Artiodactyla; family Balaenopteridae; genus Balaenoptera; species Balaenoptera borealis. Next base: position 23,912,808 of record NC_138867.1, on the reverse strand, counting down.
TTTTAGGAATAACAATAATCCTTATAAAACTAAAAAAAAAAAGTAATAATAATTTGAACATAAAAAAGCTAAGCAAACATCACATTTATATTGAATAAAAAGTAAAAAAGCAATTAAAATAAAAATTATGAAAATTTTAGCAGTTATTTGAAATATATACATACATTAATAAAACAAATGTGATTAAAACTGATATGATTAAACTGTATAAAGAAGATAATAGTAAACCAAAAAATACAATTACACAAAAATATTTACCTGTAAAAATAACATTTACAGTGCTAACCATTCTTTGCATTTTGTGATTAGGGGATTTTCTAATGTAAAATCTTTGTACAGTATCCACATTTTCTATACTGAGCCTGTTGCTTTTACAACAAAGATTATTTCTTTATATGTTATGAAAAAAGTTAATTGCTCACTCCTTGCATATCTCCAAGGGAACCTGGAATCATGTTGACCCTTGACCAACTCTTGGGAATGTGGCCCTCAGAAGGGTCTTAATGTTAATTATTAAGGATTTTGTTGTTTACACCTAGAACAATGGACCATGCTGCAGCAGCTTGTCAAGCTTCCTTGGCACAAGCCTCAAGAGTGATGATTTGCATCGTGGCTCAGTTGGTTAGAGAGTGGTGCTAAAAAAAAAGATTGATGATTTGCACTTTCTGTGCTTGTTGGGGGTCCTGACTTTTTGTTGCCATGGCTGGGAATATAATAGGATGGGCCTATGTGACCTGCCTTCCATACATCCCCAAATTCTTAGACTTAAATGGATTTCTATGGGCAGAGAAATTCCACGTATATTCTGGTAGTATGCTTCTAGAAAAAAAGCATATTCTGTGTAGCCTTAGGTGAGAAAGAACTTAGATGCCTGTGTCTTTTCTTTGTGGACTCCACCCAATGTACATTTGTTTTCTGCTGCTTTTGATCTGTATCGGTTGCTGTAATAAACCTTAGCCATGCATATAACTTGCTATTTATGGAGACTTATGTATCCTTACAGTGACATCAAATTTGAAATGGTCATTCAACCTCCAAACAATATCTATATATGTATGTATGAATGTAGGTGTGTACGTGTGTGATGAACATACAGCAAATGATTATCCAATAATTCTGTTCCTATCATAGGCAACTTATATACTTTATTAGAAATAAACGGTCCCTGGGAACTCTACTCAATACTCTGTAAGGGCCTATATGGGAAAAGAATCTAAAAAAAAAAAAAGAGTGGATATATGTATACATATAACTGATTCACTTTGCTGTACACCTGAAACTAACACAACATTGTAAATCAACTATACTCCAATAAAAATTTAAAAAAATGGAAAGAAATATAAAGGGTCAAGTATACAAACTATTAAACAATTTAATCAGTCACACCTGTAAGTTTCCTGAAAAATTTCATTCATTTATGCATGAATTTGTTAATTTATTTAACAAATACTTTGTTAAATAAATATATTATATGCTATATACTTGGTATATAGTAGAGAACAAAATAGTCCTGCCTTCATTTTTACAATTCTTATTTTTAAAAAACTAAAGACCATACAGAACACTGCAATGCAGAGTTAAAAGTTACATCAATAAAGGAAATCAATAATATCTTCATTATTGTTAGTGCTAGTTTATATTTGTTGAGGAGTTACTCTGTGCCAGCCAATATTCTAAGCATTACCATATAATATTTCATAAGTCATATAAATTTCTATGATGTATGTCTAATTATGATTCAGATTCTGCAGATGCAGAATTGTGTCACTGAAAGATTGAGTAATTTGCAAGCCATCACAAGACCAGTACTGGGTATTGCGATTTAAACGCAGTTTAGTCTGATCCTGGAAACCATACTCTTCACCTACATCAATACCACAAATTGTTTCAGAAATATAGAGATTTCAAGTCTTTTGAAAGGGTTAGTTGGAAAAGGCACCATAGATAAACTATACATTTACAAAACCCAAAGTATGAGTAGAACAAAGTTTACAAAGGGCACTGAAGTTTATAGGAAGGAAGAGGATAAGTGTTCTAGACAGAGGGAACAGCATGTTCAAAGACCCAACTCTGAAAGCAGGGATGGCTTCAGGGATATGTCCTTAGAGGGACTGTGTACTTGGGTTTTAATGATCTGTGATTACCATCTTGAAATGCTTAATAATTTTATCTTCGAATTTATGTTTCAAGAGAAGTCTGATCAGTCAATAGAGCATGTGCACTGAACTCCCATTGCCTCTCTGTCTCCTTGGAAAAATTCTCTGTAGTTCCCCTATCCCGGGAGCCCCAGGTAGCCCACTTGGCTTCACTTTCTTGGCCCTGATCCAGTGAAGTCTGCCACACTTAGTCTTTGGTGGGGATCTGGGCAAGGGTGCAGGGAGGGTCAGAATTGGCAAGTCCCCTGCAGCCTTGGGGCAGAGCATGATGGAAGACATCTCTATCACGGGGTAGCAGTGCCATACACTTTCCCAAGGCTACTTGGTGGGAGTGAGCCTGTTGCCCACCACTGATTCAGGTACATGTCCTGACACAGAGTTTCCAGTCTCTTGGGTGTTCCTTTGCGGGTAGGGAGGGGAAGCATGAGACGGGGAGATCCTTGCATGAGGCAATTTGATATTAAATAACAAATGAAAAACACTATGTTGGGTTGAGAGTGAGGGTTTAGAAGAATGGAAAATCTTTTGTATCTTAATACCGTCAATGGCACTCTTTACTGGCTTTTTGAACAAACGTACCAGCAGTCTTTCATTTTGCACTGAGCCCTTCAAATTATGCTGCAGCCATGTGTGAGAGTCCATGGTATGCTATGCTTTAATAACCAAAAAGATATCAGTATGTGTATCAGATGGTCTTTAATGATGTGACTAAATTCTGGAGAGAAAAAGGAAGAACAAATTAGATCATACAGGAAGTTATATTCTAAAAGCAATGAAGAATGAGTGAGATGTTTTAGGTATAAGAATCTGGTGAACATATTTGTGAAATACATGGCTAATTCTCACTTATATTCTTGAGATGGATTTTATGGAATTAAGACTAGAATCAGAAAGGCTTGTTAGGATACAATTACTCTCATTTAGATAGTAGATTATTATGACCTGAATGGAGTGATGACAATGGAGAGAACTGGACTGCCTTAAAAATTTTTTGGAGATGAAATAGACAGAAATTTATGAATGAGAAGATATGGGGGGTGTTACAGGGTCAAGAAACATAACTTGGATTCTTGCTTGGCCACAAATATATAGAGGTGTAATTTACTAAAATTGTGGCAAAATCTTACTTTGAGATAATAGTTTGGAAATTCATTAACATAAAAACAATTATTTAAGCAATGAGAATAAAGTAGATGACCTGTGGAGTGTGTCTTATTTGAAAAGATAGGAATGATTGAGTCATTACCTCTAAAACCGTGCTGTTTATTACATTAGTCACTAGCCACATATGGTTTTTTTTATAATATTAATAAAATTTAAAAATAACTTCCTTAGATGCACCAGTCACATGTTAAATGTTCGATAGCCACATGTGGCTATTGGCTGCTGTATTGGACATTGCAGATTACAGAACATTTCTTTCATTACATAATGTTCAACTGGACCGCACTGTCTAAAACTTCTGGATTTCAAGGATAGACGAAGGGATAGTAATTATCATACAAGACTGAGAACTGGTAGCTAGAAAAAGAGGAGAAAAACAGAAAGAAATGATGTGAAGGAAAGAGAGAGAGTTTTTCAAGGAGAGAATGTTCAACCACATCATATGCTAAGGGGAGTTCAAACAGCATTAGAATAAAAAAGATCCTTTCTCAATCCCAAAACATTCAACTGGTTTTATTACTGACTTTCAAAATCAAGCATATAACATATTAACTGGCTAGAAGATGCTTAGACAAATGAGATTTGGAAGTTACCTTTGACATATATATATATTCTGAAAATTTTGAAAATTTTTGCTTCTTCACTAATTTTTCTACATTCAGTAACCACTATACTAGACAGTACATTACAAGAAGGTGTAAAGAGCAAGATATAAACACTTAATGTTTAAGTAATGAACCAACAAATTTTCAAAGATTGTTTTGCTCATCTGAGCAGATTAAGATAATATGTACACAGGATCATTTCCAGGAAAAGTTAAGGGTCATTAATATTGCTAAATAGAAATAATACTGTCATCACAATAAAAGAAAAGTGGGCTTTTCTAGCAAAACACGTTACCTTTCTACACTTTAGAAACATTGCTGAAGTGGAGGCTGAATTTCTCATCTTTTATTCTGAAAAATATTGGTTGTAGAAAATAGTTTTGAGAGGCACTAAAGTATATTCCACTTGCTTTTATTTGAAGATGAGAGTCCTTGAAAATGCTTTATATACCTCTTGTTACACATAATCATTTCATTCCTGGAGACTTTTGTTCTTTTTTTATTGTATTGCTGGTATTTTATTTCCATGCAGGCTTTACAGATTTCTTCTTTCAATATGTAATATTGAATATCTCCTTTCTTTAATATTTGATATAGAATTATCTTCATAGCTGTCTGTGAATGCCAAACTCTCCTGACATTCACCTACCTTCTCCATTTTCTCCATCTCTTTTTTTTTTGGCTTGAAGATCTATTTATGTTAGGAAGATCTTTTCACATTGCTAAAATGATAACTTTCTGGGGACAAAATGAATGTGTAGGAATAAAACAAGCCAAGGAGAAAAAAAGAGGTAAGAGCATATCAATAACATATATACACCAGGAAACAAAGAGATAGATATTTATGTGTGTTTACACGCACACACATAAATAAGTCCATTTAACACAAAGGAAGATTTGGAATAGTAGTGAACCATTTTATAGGATGTATAATAATCATAGAAGTTCTTGAAGAAAAAGAAAATGCAATTAGAGTTGTGAAAACTGATTTAGGATTTATGAAGCATAATTATAATTTAATAAAATGTATATTTATGTGATACTTATTAAAACAGTTTATGATTTCTAGAAACAAACAAACTTGTATTTAGCATGACAGTGAAATATTAAAATTAATGAAATTATAAGATCATTTGTGAAAAATCATTTTGGAATTGATACAGCAAATAAATAGTAAAAGCTAATAAAATATGTGTAATCTACCATGTTTATTTGACTTTGGAAAAGCTGCTTAACTTAGTCAACACTATAAATTCTATTAAAACTTTTAATTTGTTTGTTTATGTACATGATTTTTTAATGTGGAAATTATAACTTTTCTCACTACATACAGGAGCTTTATGATGAGATAAGGCAACCATAGAATGAAATAATTGAAACATTTGAGTCTATACTTAATTATTTTTCTTAATTGATTTTCCCCTTATTGACATGGCATAAGAAACAAATACTGTAAAATATTTATTGTGCCAAAGTGTGTCTTTTAATGCACCATTACTTTTGAATAAGTATATCCAAAAGAGAAATATTCTTTGATTGTACAGTATTATACAAAAATTAGCAACAGATAAAAGCTAATAAATATTTGAAAAATTCTCCTTCAATATTTGTCTTGTGAGAGTTATTCAAATGAAAATAATCTATTCTCAAAAAAATCTCCTTTTGAGTGGTATAGAACTTTTAGTATACCACTGTGCTGCACGTTACAGTGTACCCTGAAATTACAGGGTTAGGCTCAAATCTTCTTGCTTAATTTTTGCGTGTGCCTTTGGGAAAGGTTGGTTCTTTGCCGTACTTTTATCATTTGCAAAATGGGGATAATTATGCCTAACATGCAGGACCATTACAAAGATATTAAGTAATAATACACTTAAAACATTTAGTGCAGAATGTTGTACTAAATATCTGTATGTTATTTCTCTTAAGTATATTCAAAACACATGCAAATAAGTGGGTAGGGTTTGACATTAAGGAATTGTTGGCAGGCATTGTTTTTTTTAAAGTCTACTGTATTTTTGCATTTCTTACTATTGTGAATAACAAAGATGTTTGTATTCAGTGAAATGAAAATGTCTGTACTATAAATGAAAGACACACTTGTAAAGTAATAGTGAAGATAGAAAATGCTTGCACAAGATGATTATGTTACTATTGTGAACATTTAAAACATTACATGATATAATTGATCGAACATATAAGTTTAACCATATTTATTATATTATTTAGTCCTGAGGGGTCACCTTTTTTTTTAAACTGGGGAGAAAAATATTAAACAGAATCTCACTGAGATGTGATTTCCCAGATTGAAATTTGAATCTGGATGAGCCAACTCACCAAGTTTCCTTTGGCTCTCCTTTTGAAAGGACTGTTCATTGTCATTTTACATTCATGAAGCAATCCAATTTAATACTGAAAAAGGAAATCTAAATTCTCAAAGGCACAAGAAAGAAGATTGTTGATAAGGTTATTTGTGTATGAAACACAGAATATTTTTTCTACAAAACAGAATAATCCTCAAAGTCTTTCAGTACTTAAAGTGACTTATTATCCTTGGTATTATTTGAATAACACACACATATGCACAAACTAAAGAAAAATCATTAATTACTATATAATCATCAGATTTCTTATTTTTAAAAAAATGGTAGCTTAAAAAGTTTTCACTTTAAACTAGTGAATTCCTACTTTAAAAAATTATAGCTTTAAAACTTTAAAAAAATTTTATCATAGAATAAACTTCATTTGCTCATTCTCTGGCATTTTCAGTTTAAATTTTTTTACATTTAAATATTCGATGTTTTTAGAGTTAATTCTGGTTTTCTTATGAGGTACAAATTAAATTACCATTTCTAAGTCTTTGAAGTTGATTATGCAATTTTTATTCTTTTACTGATTCATCTGAATATTTACATTTATAGATTTTCTAGTAATGGATAACCTTTGAAATTATGAAATACATGTCTCGATTATTATGTGTGACAATTTTTAAATGCAGTTTATCCTGTCGTAGACTATTTAATTTTAGTATTTTATATCCATATTAATATGTGAAATTGGTTACTCTTTTACATTTTTATGCAATCCCGATCAGCACTGAACTTTTAAATAAATATAATTTATATGGTTTCCTTCGTTAACCATTCTCAAAAACAATGTAAATGCAACAGAATTACCTGCCGTTAATAATCTGAGTAGAATTATCTGAAATATTCTGGTCTGGTTCTTTGGAGCGTTATTCTTTGAGAACTTTTTCTGTTTTTCATATGGCGATAGATATTTTTGACTTTGTACCTCTACAGTGAATTTTAATGCAGCATTTTTCAAGAAAATTACACATTTTTTAGGACTCAAAATTTATTTTAAGATGTGGTAAAAAGTAGTCACATTATTTTTCATTGCCCCCCCCCCCCTTTTTTTAAACACCTTCATTGGAGTATAATTGCTTTACAATGGTGTGTTAGTTTCTGCTTTATAAGAAAGTGAATCAGCTATACATGTACACATATCCCCATATCTCCTCCCTCTTGCGTCTCCCTCCCACCCTCCCTATCCCACCCCTCTAGGTAGTCACAAAGCACTGGGCTGATCTCCCTGTGCTATGTGGCTGCTTCCCAGTAGCTATCTATTTTACATTTGGTAGTGTATATATGTCCATGCCACTCTCTCACTTCGTCCCAGCTTGCCCTTCCCCCTCCCCGTGTCCTCAAGTCCATTCTCTACATCTGCATCTTTATTCCTGTCCTGCCCCTAGGTTCTTCAGAACCACTTTTTTTTTTTTTTTTTTTAGATTCCATATATATGTGTTAGCATATGGTATTTTTTTTCTCTTTCTGACTTATTTCACTCTGTATGACAGACTCTAGGTCCATCCACCTCACTACAAATAACTCAATTTTGTTTCTTTTTATGGCTGAGTAATATTCCATTGTATATATGTGTCACATTTTCTTTATCCATTCATCTGTCGATGGACACTTAGGTTGCTTCCATGTTCTGGCTATTGTAAATAGAGCTGCAATGAACATTTTGGTACATGACTCTTTTTGAACTATGATTTTCTCAGGGTATATGCCCAGTAGTGGGATTGCTGGGTCATATGGTAGTTCTATTTTTAGTTTTTTAAGGAACCTCCATACTGTTCTCCATAGTGACTGTATCAATTTACATTCCCACCAACAGTGCAAGAGGGTTCCCTTTCCTCCACACCCTCTCCAGCATTTATTGTTTGTAGATTTTTTTGGTGATGGCCATTCTGACCGGTGTGAGGTGATACCTCATTGTAGTTTTGATTTGCATTTCTCTAATGATTAGTGATGTTGAGCATCCTTTCATGTGTTTGCTGGCAATCTGTATATCTTCTTTGGAGAAATGTCTATTTAGGTCTTCTGCCCATTTTTGGATTGTATTGTTTGTTTTTTTGACATTGAGCTGCATGAGCTGCTTGTAAATTTTGGAGATTAACCCTTTGTCAGTTGCTTCATTTGCAAATATTTTGTCCCATTCTGAGGGTTGTCTTTTCATCTTGTTTATGGTTTCCTTCGCTGTGCAAAAGCTTTTGAGTTTCATTAGGTCCGACGTTTATGTTTTTATTTCTATTTCTGTAGGAGGTGGGTCAAAAAGGATCTTGCTGTGATTTATGTCATAAAGTGTTCTGCCTATGTTTTCCTCTAAGACTTTTATAGTGTCTGGCCTTACATTTAGGTCTTTAATCCATTTTGAGTTTATTTTTGTGTATGGTGTTAGAGAGTGTTCTAATTTCATTCTTTTACATGTAGCTGTCCAGTTTCCCCAGCACCACTTATTGAAGAGGCTGTCTTTTCTCATTTTATATTCTTGCCTCCTTTATCAAAAATAAGGTGACCATATGTGCATGGGTTTATCTCTGAGCTTTCTATCCTGTTCCATTGATCTATATTTCTGTTCTTGTGCCAGTACCATACTGTCTTGATTACTGTAGCTTTGTAGTATAGTCTGAAGTCAGGGAACATGATTCCTCCAGCTCTGTCTTACTTTCTCAAGATTGCTTTGGCTATTCAGGGTCTTTTGTGTTTCCATACAAATTGTGAAATTTTTTGTTCTCATTCTGTGAAAAATGCCATTGGTATTTTGATAGGGATTGCATTGAATCTGTAGGTTGGTTTGGGTGGTATAGTCATTTTCACAATGTTGATTCTTCCAATCCAAGAACATGGTATATCTCTCCATCTGTTGGTATCATCTTTAATTTCTTTCAGCAGTGTCTTATAGTTTTCTGCATACAGGTCTTTTGTCTCCTTAGGTAGGTTTATTCCTAGGTATTTTATTCTTTTTGTTGCAGTGGTAAATGGGAGTGTTTCCTTAATTTCTCTTTCAGATTTTTCATCATAAGTGTATAGAAATGCAAGAGATTTCTGTGCATTAGTTTTGTATCCTGCTACTTTACCAAATTCATTGATTAGCTCTAGTAGTTTTCCATTGCCCCCTTTTTAATTGTTCTTTTCTCCTAGTTACATCTTATTTTGAATATTGTTAGCTTTCTGTTCTTTTTCTTGATTAGAGGAGTTGATGGTTTTCTCTAGTTTTTAAATGTTTTAAAATATTGTCTGGCTTTCCCTATGAATTCTCTTTTTACTGTGTTCTAATAAATTGGTATCTGCTTTCCTTCTTTTGTTTATATTGTTGTACTTCATTTAACTTTTATATCTGATGGCTAAATCTAATAGCTAAATATATATACCTATGCACACAGACATACATATGTATAATGTGTATATATATACACTAATATCCATAACATATGTGTATATAATGTATAATGTATGTATAATGCATATATACACATACATATAAATATATATTTAATATATATAATATACATATTGATTTTAAG